>NC_056662.1:124322264-124625430 GCF_018350195.1 Panthera tigris
GAGACTGTTTGTATAAACAAGCTTCAGCTTTACAATTAGCTTCTGTGTAGCTATAAAAAAGAATCAGAATTCCAATTAGTAAATGTAGAAGCGGGGCTCCTGAGTGACTCAGTCAGTTAAGTGCCTGACTCTTGATGTGGGCTTAGGTCATGATCTCGTGGTTCATGGGATCGAGCCCCATACTCTGCACTGACGGTGTGGAGCCTGCTTAGGATCCTCTCTCTCCCTCGCTCTCTGCCCCTCCTCTGTTTAAACGTGCTAGCTCTCTCTCTCTCTCTCTCTCTCTCTCTCTCAAAATAAATAAACTTAAAAAAATATAAATAAATGTAGAAGGAATGAGGGAAATAGGACATTTCCATTAGAAGATCACAGTAATAGTAGCTGCAGGCAACATGCAGAACATTAAAATTAGTAGGTGAAACCTTAAGGGGAAACAGGATGTTTTCATAGCTTCAAATTATCTCCCTCAGAATATTTGTTAACTATGTTGTGCTCATAAATCAAGAAATGAGCATAACCTAGATGTGAAAAACATGACATTACAAAAGGGCACAAAAAGAGAGTTGAGCAAATAGAAAGATGTGATACAAAATTACAAAGATATCAATTATCCATAAACAAGATTACTGTGTGTTCATGATGGGTTCACTCCTTTATTTTATACAGTGTTGTTCTCTGTCCTTGGTAATCATCTTTGCTCTGACACTTATTTTACCTGATGATAATATAGCCACTCCTGCTTTCTTTTGATTAAGATTTGCTTGATGTATCTTTTTCTATCCTTTTGCTTTCAACTTACTTGTATCTTTATATTTGAAGTCAGTTTATTGTAAATAGGATCTAGTTGGGTTATGCATTTTTTCAGCCACTCTGCTGATCTTTGTCTGTTTATTTAGACCATTTACACTTAGTGTGATTATGTGCTAAGGCATATGTCTGACATTTTATATTTTTATTTTGTTTGTCACCTCTATATTTTATTTCTGTTTTCTTTTTTTCTACCTTCTCTGGGCTACATAAACTTATTTTTAGAATTCCAGCTTGATTTGTAGTCCACATGAGTGTATCTTTTTGAATACATTTTTTAGTGGTTGCCATAGACACTAAAATATACATAAATAACTTACCAAAATTTGTCAGTTTTGAGTGATGTATATACACTTTACCTCTCTTAAAGCCTGTTTGTCCTCCACCACATAAAATTGTCTTAAACATTTCTTCTATATACATTGAGAACCACATTAGACAATGTTTAGAAAACCTAAAAGCAGAAGGAAAGTCTATTAATATTTACCCATATTTTTGCTCTTTCCATTTTTCTTCCTTTCTTTCAGATATTCCAGATTTAAAAAAAAATAATTTCCTTTCTTTTTTTTTTTTTAATTTTTTTTAACGTTTATTTATTTTTGAGACAGAGAGAGACAGAGCATGAACGGGGGAGGACCAGAGAGAGAGGGAGACACAGAATCAGAAGCAGGCTCCAGGCTCCGAGCCATCAACCCAGAGCCCGACGCGGGGCTCGAACCCATGGACCGCGAGATTGTGACCTGAGCTGAAGTCGGACGCCCAACCGACTGAGCCACCCAGGCGCCCCTAATTTCCTTTCTTTTAAGAGAAATTCCCTTAGCCATTCTTTTAGGATAGATCTGCTGGCAACAAATTTTCTTAGCTTTCCTTCATCTGAGAATGTCTTTATTTCCCTTTTGTTTCTGAAGGATAAATTTGTTGGCTATAGAATTTGGGGTTGACAGTTCTTTTCTTTTAGCACTTGAAAAATGTTTTTCCACTTCCTTCTGGTCTTCGTGGTTTTTGATGAGAAATCCACTGTCATTTGAATTGTTTTCTTTGTGTAAGTGAGGTGTTACTTTTCTCTAGCTGCTTTCAAGACATTTTCTTTGTCATTAATTTTCAGAAGTTTTGTTATGATATGACTTGGTGTGGATTTCTTTGGGTTTATCCTTTTTGTAGTCTCTCAAAATCTTGAATCTGGAAGTTTACATTTTTTTCCAAATTTGGTACATTTTCAGTATTATTTCTTTGAGTACTTTTTTTTACACACCCCATTTTTCCTTTCTAGATCTAGGATTCTGAAAGTACAAATGCTATACCTTTTGTTATTGTCCACATGTCCCTGAGGTTCCATTAAATTTTTTATAGTCTATTTTCTTTCTGTTGTTCAGATTGGGTATTTTCTGCTATTCTATCTTTAAGTTCTTTGATTGTTTCCTCTGGTTTTGCCATTCTCTTGTTGAGCCAATCTACTGACTTGTAATTTTGGTTGTTGTATACCTCAGTTCTAAAATGTCCATTTGGTTCTTTTTGTATGTTCTATTTCTTGGTGAGACTATTTTTTCATTTGTTACAAGTGTGCTCATAATTACTCACTGAAGTATTTTCATGATGGCTACTTTAAAATATTTTTCAGATAATTCCAATATTTGTGTCATCTTGGTTTTGGCATCCATTGATTGTCTTTTCTTACTCACGTTGAGATTTTTCTTGGTATGCTGAGTAATTTTTTATCGTATCCTGGACATTTTTGGTATTATGTTATGAGGCTCTGGGTCTTCCTTAAGTCTGTTTTAGCAAGCCTTGTCTGAAGTGAAATGAAGGTCCTGCCTCATTACTGCCAGGTAGATGTGGAAATCCACTTAGCCTCTGTTGACACCCTGGAGTGGGAATGGACGGATTGGGAAAGGACACCATGTAATTCCTTGGGTGGGGTGGAAATTCAGGCTCCCCACTAGGCCTCAGATGATACCATCCTGGTAGGGAGAAACAAGGCAGAAGTGCCTTGTGTTTGCTCCACATGAGACCTCCATTGACACCACACAATTTAGGAGTCGTTGCTCCCACAGGATGGTGGTGAAAATCCTGACTCCCCATTAGGCTGGATGAGAAAGGTCACCTTACTACCATTTTTTGGGGATCAAAATTCAAAATTCTTACATGGCCTTCACTGACTCTATGGGGAAGGTACTCAGTATAGCTAGGCATGAATCAAAATCCCAGATTCCCATGTAGGCTTTTCTGATACTGTACTTGCAGTGGAGGACCTGTGGGTGGGTAGATGGTTTAGGGCTCCATGTCACAGTCAGGGGAAGGTGAAAGACTAGGCTTCCCACTCAGCTTTTACCAAAGGGGGTGTGGTCATGACTTTTTCATGGTATCTTTCCTGGATGGGGAAGTTATTGTCTAGACACCTCTGTATTGCTAAGTTGTCCCTTTCCTGTTCCTTTTGCTAAAGAGAGCTTGTTTTTGAGGGATTTTTAAAAAATCTGTTCCCATTGATGTTTCTGAGTCGTTGGCTTCTTCTGCACCCAGTCTGAGATATGTGAGGCAAAAAGAAAGCCCAGGGAACTCACTGTCATGGTGTTCCTTGGGTTACAAGGTCCCTAGCCAGTCTGAATTCTTCTCACTACCTTTAGGAATCCTATGCTTGTTGCACATATAATGCTCAGGGTTTTTAGGAGGCATAGGAGAAACATTTTGGCAGAAGTAAAACAGGTGTTAACAAGGAAAATAGGAAAAATACATCTACTCCATGTTGGTCTGAAACTGGAACTTCTTTCCAATTTTTATACCTAATTTGTTTTCTGTGACTACTTCGGTTCTAATGTAAAACTGGGGTGGTGGTTGAGGCCTCCCTGTCTCACTCTTGGCTTTGGATAAATGGCCTCTAGTGTTTATCCAAGGAGTGTTTATTCAGTAGCATCTTCTCCTTTGTTCTTGGGTTGTTTTTTTTTTAAGGTCAAGAATCCTTACTGGATTTCTGTCAGTTTTTTTCTTTTTGTTTTGGTATCTGTGAGATAATTAAAAGAGAATACATTTATTCCTATTTTACAGATTAGACAGCTGAGACTCCTGTGAGAAACATGCCCACCATCACATGGCATGGTTTTGAGTCAGGATTCCATCCTGGGTCTGCCTGGGTTCAGAATCCACAGACTTTACAACTTAATGCTTTTGACACAGAAAGGACAGTTGCCAGGTGCCTTTGTTGACACAGTTCAGCAGTTTATAGGAGTGCAAGGCTGTGACACTGTGTGATATTATAGGATATGGTTATTTTCTGTCTTGCATCTGCTAAAGTTCAACATATGGCTTTCGTCATGCTACTCCTGTAGAGCTTGCTTTTAATTTATCTGCTCAGGAAGTCTCAATTTTCACACAGTGTTTGGTTACCAGTAGAAACCTATTCTGATATCATTTTCTGGCTCGTCTGATTAGGGCCTGTCAAAGTCCAGTGGTTTTCCACAGGTCATCCAATGTGAATGAGTCAGAAGCTGTGGCTGCTGAATCACACATTCAGCATCCACATGGCTCCTGATTCTTTACCATGGCCACCAGGCCATCTTCCTTGCTGAGCATGACAAAGCACTAACTACTGAATGGGAAACATATTTCAGAGATGCTAATGCTGGGGTGAAAAATAGACTTGGGACTTTCTGAAGAGAAGATCTTATTTAAAGGAATGAACATTCTATTGGTCTCTCAGGCAATAAGATAATCTTTTAGGTAGTGCTTCTCAACGGGGGTGCCAGGGCATGCTGAGACGCTACAAATGGATTACAGGTGTGTCTGAGATATGGATCTCCTCAATTCTTAGGGGTGGCCTTGCAGGTCCTGGCCACCCCCTCCCCATCTCCAGAGCTGTGGCTTAGTTACCTCCAGCTGTGAACAGCATCATCTGTTTACCTCAGGGAGCCATACAAAGGGTATTATTTTCAATGTGTACTGAGAAGAGAAAAGAGAAAAAGGTTGGCCAGCACAGGTTTAGGTGATATGTAGAGTTGGGTACCATATTGGGAAGTTGATTAGCTCCAGTTGCCTGGCACTATATTAAGCTCCAGTTAAATTAGGAGCATGGTGCTTTCTTGGAGTATGGCTCCTCTGACTGAAAAGAGGAACAGTGGTAGAGAGTGTGACTCATCTCTGAGGGCATGAGTGGCATGGATGGCATTAACATGTCTTTGTGGGGATTAAAGAAATATTAAAAATTAAAAACAAACATGTCTTTGTTCACTAAATCATGGAATTCTGGAAAGAAGGGGGCATTATCTGAAGGTGAGAAAGAGAAGTTGGTGAAAAGTTATGAAATATAGTTCCTTCAATGGGTGTTAAAAATTAAGAAGTGAAAATACCTACAAACTGAAAGGATGGAGACCCCAAAGGCTTCTATCAGGTCATAAGAGACATTCCTTTTGTGTTTCTAAGGGACATCAGGGTGCTTGTAGGACATCCTTACCCTTTGAGGTTGATAGCAGGTAGATAACAAGGTCCATTTAAGAGCCCTTGGCTCCACAGTCAAGGGCAGAATGTGCAACCTATGGTAGCATCTCTGCTGTCTTCAGTTATGCCGTGTCCTGTTTTCCTCTTTGAACCACACTGACGGCCCCTTGCTTCACTCGCCACTCCCAAGGCCCTTGAGCCAGTGCGGCTATACTGATCTACCTAAGCAGCTGAGAGCAGAGGAGGGTCCAAAAGTAAGCTTTTTGAGAAGCCAGTGGAGAAATAAGTTTGTTGCCTGGTGCACATCTGATGGTTTTTTATTATTATTGGAACTTCCTGCCTCCCGTGGGGGTTCCTTGGGGGTAGTAAAGAGATTTCGTGTAATTATGAGAGCACACATGAGGTGGAGAGGGGCCTGAGTGGCACAAGGACTGAAGGATGCAGAGGCTTTGTGGATGGCTGACAGGCCAGCCTGGGCTGGGGAAGAAGGACACTGGCAGAGGGGCATGGCAAACCCCACTTATCATGTTTTTATGGTTGCTGCTTCAGCTATTGTATTATTGTTATTGTTGTTATTGTTGTTGTTGTTATTATTATATTAGTACCACTTGTTCAAGGCCGATTGTGAGTGAAGTCCTGTGCAAAATACTTCACGTGTCTTACCTTATTTAATCCTCATATGAACTGTGTAGCTCTGGTCTCATTGTCCAGATGAGGAAATCGAGAGTAGAGACTGGTGATCCAGAGACACACAATGGTAGAGAAAGAACTTGAACCCTGCCTGCCTTCAAGGCCCATGCATTTTTCACCTCACCATGCTGCCTTCTTGACTCAGCACAATTTCCAGGTCAGACACTGAAGGGGCAGTGGGGGTATTTCAGCAGAAGGGGCTAAAAAAATGGGAAATCACATGAGGACTTTAAGAGACAAAACAGATGAACATAAGGGAAGGGAAACAAAAATAATATAAAAACAGGGTCGGGGACAAAACAGAAGAGACTCATAAATATGGAGAACAAACTGAGGGTTACTGGAGGGGTTGTGGGAGGGGGGATGGGCTAAATGGGTAAGGGGCACTAAGGAATCTACTCCTGAAATCATTGTTGCACTATATGCTAACTAATTTGGATGTAAATTTAAAAAAATAAAAAATTAAAGAAAAAGGAAAAAAAAAAACAATAGGAAATCAGGATGTGCAGGGTAGGAAGGACCCTTGGCAAGTGCAGAAGTGGTGAACAGTGAGCTCGAGTTCCAACCTAGGGCTGTGGATTTGGGAGAATTCAGTGTGTGGGTTTAAGCGATGAGAATGGGCGAGTTTGTCCAGGAAGGGTATAAAGATTGAGAGAAGCAGTGAGCCAGAGAGAGGCTTGAAAACATGAACAGGTAAGGGCTGGGCAGGAGAGGAGGAGGCTGGGGAGAGTAGCCAGAATGGTGGGAGGAGAGAGAGGCAGGAGAACAAGCAGAATGTGTGGGGCTATAGAGATGGGAAGAGCTTGGGGAGTCTTGGCTTTGAGAGAGCTTGAGGCTTCTGGTCAGGTGGCTGAACTGGCACTTGAGACTGGAGTTGCTTCTAATGTTAAGGAGCAAAGGCTTCATGTAGGAGTGCTGCTGTGGTTCCAGAAGCAGAGAGCAGGCCTGGTCCTGAAGCCAATGTGCCCTGTTCCCTACAGACAGGTGAGCTCTGTCCAGCTTGTTACAAGCATAGTTTCTACAGTTTTCTCACACTCAAAAAATACTTTCTGCTAAAGCTTTGCAAATGACCTGGATGATGCAAAGCAACCCTGTGTCAGAACACTGCTCCGAGGCTGGTTCCTGTTCTTCAGAGCTCTGCGTACCTCATCGTGGCTGGGAGGCACTTCTCCTCCTGTTCACTTTTGGAGTCAAAGTCAATCAAACTATTCACCTCTACTCTTGTAGTTTTTAAGGCTCTGCAGTTTGTGGGCTTGGTGAACTGAATTCTTTGATGAGTGTCCAACCATTCTGCCATTTTTGACAGCTTTAAGGCATCTTGAAGCTATTGTACAGGCAAATCCTCCATTTATTTTGGACCACACTGGGATGTCTTTCTATGAGTGGTGTCTCAAAATAGTTTTGTTGGATAGTTTGGAAACTTTTTGTTCTTGAAAGTGAAGAAGAAAAGTGAAGGGTCCCCTCTGGCCATTTCCCCATTGATATCCTTGGAGAAGAGACATTCACCCTTAGTTAGAAAGTAATCACTCTTCTGGCAAATGTAGGGGATTCCTTACAGAAAAGGAATCTCCTAATAGACTAAGCTAGGCTTAGTGGGTTACCAGTGGCCAATAGGCAATGTCCTGCATGGAGGTGGGAAATTAGAGGAGAGAGAAGTAGGAGGAAGAGAAAGAGGAGAAAGTGGGAAGCAGAACAAAGAGACAGACATTTCATTTCAGAAGCCAAGGACTTGCAAACTGGAAACAGTGACCCCGAAGTGCACATCAGGACTGCTGGCTCACGAGTGGTGTGGCAGGACCCTTTCTTCTCTTTCCCAGTCACCTCCAACATTATTTGACTCATCTTTCTGGAAATATTTCTAGCTATACCTCTGAACCCTGAATGTTTCCCCAACTCATTGGAATGCACAAGTGAAAATTATTTATCTGTTTGGAGATTACGCAGAGCTGAAAATGCTGTCTGAAGTAAACGGATAGAGTTACATGATCAGACAGATCCATTACAAGAAAGGGAAAAGCTTTGCTAGTAACATCCCAATGGGCCGAGTGCTGAAGACAAGTAAGGGAAGATGGAGAGTTGCTGGCCCTCCTTGGGGTGGAGAAACGGGTGCCCCAAGCAGATGCTTAAGTGGACACACATCTATCAAGGCAAGTGACACAGAGCTGGATACTGGCTATCCAGCTGGTCATGTGGAATATGCAGAGATGACTCAGGGTGTGCAAAATCAAAAACAATGGGGAGAGAGCAAACAGAAGAATGCCAACTCGCTTAGAACCAGGACTGGGCTAGGTTGCTCAGGGTCAGGGCATTGGATGGTGAGTCAGAATCTTGGGACCTCGGTTCCTATTTCTACAAGGATCACAGAAGTGATGATCGGACTTAGCACACTTCTCCTTATGAAGGAGTACTTGCAAATCTTTCTCCAAAGAATAAGTAGATGAATCTGTATTTTCCAGGAAAATTATTGCTGAAAAGTGCTTATATTGATACTATTTAAGAGGAGGACCAACTTCACCATAGGGCACTCAGTGGTGCCCTCTGTGGTATGGTTGGGTATGCTGGAAAGATCTCCTGTATAAAACAATCTTTCTCATGGTGCCAGAAGTTCCATCATTGTGGTACCTTCCTTTGGCCTAAACATTTCTGTCTCTAGCCACTTCTCTTAAAATACAATGAGGAAGAGGTGACATCCAGAATGGCTTCAAGACACCAGTGAGATCTGTTCCATCCTAGGCAGCATGGGAGTTCTGGATACTTGGAGGTGAGAAGGGGGGAAAGTTGTGGAATAGGAAGAAGCAAATGGAAAGAAGACTGGAGGCATTTGCACACTGTGTTCTAGAAGTCTTCAGAAAATGAAGAGCTCCAAACTTCAAACGGCATTTCATGGCATGTGGAATAAAAACAACAACAACAACAACACAACTGTCACTTTGATCTTGGAGATATTTCTTCTCTTTGTAGGTTTCTCATCACATTTCCATGTTTTGGGGGGGGTGTTCCATCAAATTACGGACTTTCAGAGTCGGTGACAGTGTCACATTCTGGTTAGAGCATGGAGTCCGCTAGCCCGTGATGCCACCTGTTGCCTGCAATTTCTGTATATCTCTGATTATATTATGTAACTACTCAGAGCTTCTGATTTCTTATTTATAGAGCAGGGATAATGACACCTATTTTCCAGATTTGCTGTGAGGTTAGGATAAAAATACTACATGGCAAAAAGCTTAGCACTTTTTCCCCTGGAAAAAATCGCTAAGAACCCAACAAAATGCAAGTTCTTCCATATGCAGACATCTCCGCAGCTCCAGATGCCCCTCATCTTACAGAGAACGAGCGTGACAATGACAGGAAACTCACTGCCTTATGAGGTAGCTCTCTCTCCATTTCTGAGCAGTTAAAATTGTTGAGAAATTGTTGTTTGAATCAGTATCTTCCTTTCCACCCCTTGTACCTGTGGTTTTACCACTTCGATTATCTCAGTATACTTCTTAGAATTCTCATAACTTCTGCCATGATAACCTTAAGATTTTTTGAATACAGTGATGACATATTATTGATGTTTTGTTTGACTTTTCAAGGCTAAAAAGCTCTCTTACCATTAAGCCTTATTCATCTGACATAGTTTTGAGCATTCAATAATGTCTCTTGCCTCCCCTGGACTATGTAGTATTTTTAAAAGTCAATTTGCAAATTATATCATTCATAGGTTTGGCATTTGCAGTTGTGGACACTTTACACAGTGTTCATGGGTTCAGAGTCAGTATTTAACCCTGAAGGCCTGCCACGTCAAGACCCTGCACCGAGGGGCCATATAAGTTAGCGTCCCCCACCTCCCAAAGCAACTTTTCCCAGTATAGCCTCATAGCAGTGGGTCCTCCAGCTCTGGTTGGACATCTGTGCCTGTTCTTCTCTTTATGTGGGTAAGGACCAGTTTTTTTTTTAATTTTTTAAATCTTTATTTATTTTTGAGAGAGAGAGAGAGAGAGAGAGAGAAGAAGAAGAAGAAGAAGAAGAAGAAGAAGAAGAAGCAGGAGAGGGGCAGAGAGAGAAAGGGAGAGAGAGAGAGATACACACAGAATCAGAAGCAGGATCCAGGCTCTGAGCTGTCAGCACAGAGTCTGATGCGGGGCTTGAACTCACCAACTGTGAGATTACAACCTGAGCTGAAGTTGGATGCTTATCCAACTGAGCCACCCAGGCACCCCTGGACCAGTTTTTTAAAATCTCCAATCCAATGCAAACCACCACATTTGCTAAATACAGTAAAGATGAATTACTGGAAGAAGAAATAAGAAATATAAAATACAAGCTGTAACTTTTTACTGTTAAATTCACAGACCTAAAATTGTTTCAATAAATGTCATCAAAACAAATATAGCCTGGAAAAATGAATTACAAAAACCGGACATGTTTATTACAGGTGTGCCTTTGTGTGATAAACATAAAGAATTGCTTTCCCACTAGTAAATATGTGCCATTCTATGGCAGTATGATGCATTTTGAGTCAAATGGGGAGTCCCCATGTTAAATCCCTCTACATGAAGTCTGAAGGGGCACCAGGTATGATCACTTTAGTGCAACAAACGAATGAGCTTCTTGCTTGCTAATTTATCTAAGGAAGGTTGGATTGACGACAATATTACTCTCAGAGGGGATGTATGTCTAAATTGTTCCTGTTTTGTTTAAATATTGGTCATAGTAGGCAGACCAGAGCTTGGTTAGTGGGAAGAAAAGTGGTATTAAAAACAATTTCAGCTGCTTCAGGATGTTTGATTTAAGCTTTTATTCAAAATGATACTGTGTTTGAAAACTTCAACTTCTCCCCAGTAGCCATTTGCAACAATTTTATCCTGAAGGTTATGGGTAAATTAAATAGTCTTTAATTGATGAAAGAAATGGACTCTAGGTTGTAAAACGCTTTCAGATCAACAAGTTAGCATTAAGGTAGCCACTTCGTAACATGGTACTAGCTGCTTATGGCAAGTACGCAGTTCAGGCCACATACGGCTCACCAGAGGAGTCTGACAAGAATCCGTCTCCTGTTCAACCAGATGCAGCCACGCTTCGACGTCACAACAATGCCTGTTGCTATAAAACTCTCTAAGTGCCTGCTGTCAGTTTCTATATGTGCCTGGTAGCAGACCAGTAACCACAGTCTAGCAGCCAATACTGGTCATGAGCAACACTGCCTTACCCTACCTGTGGGGCAGCCATGCCATGCCCATCGTTGGATTGTTCTAATCACTAGAGAATTTGTCCTTCTCTTTTGCCAAAATTCGTGTGCCGTGCATCTTGTCCATTGGTTCTAATTCTTTGCTTTGGAACCACAACTAATTATCTCCCGCTGTTTGTGACATCATGCCACATGTTTCATAGCAGGTGCTGGTATCCTTTAAATTTTGTCCCCCGAGGTAAACCACCTTTCCCTCAGCCACTCCTCAAATGATGTGGCTTCTAGAGTCTTCCCCTGGTCACCCTTTGCCTAGCCTGGTGGTCAGTGTCCATCCAACACATATTAGATATTTACCCTCAATACTTTAACAGGCACGGAGTTTTATTTTATGTTATTGAATGAGAAGATTTTGACAAATGATATAAATAGACTGATGTTCTAGCAGAAAAAAATCTCCACGTCCCCTCACCAACCCCATCATCTCTCCATCTCTCTGTCTCTGCTTTTTCATGCTTGAAAATGTTCCTACGTTTTAAAAGAGACAGACTGACCATACTTGCTCAAACCGTGAGCAATGTTGTCAGTAAGAAGGTTGCCCTGCTGTTCTTGGGGTCTCTGCCTCTACTGATTCATGTGGGTCTTCTTATAATTACTTCACATTTCACATACACGTCTACCCAGCACGTAGAAGGGGGCCTGGCACATAGTTGGCTTTTAGTTAATATTTGCTGATGGAATAAATGAGTGTATACAATTCAGCTGCTAATGTGTCTATTGCTGCAGTTTGACTCCAAAGTCATGGAATTCTAAAAACAATGAACATGAAGTGTGTTTCTTCAGAATCACTTACATGTCCTCACATATATCATCTCAAGCACTTTTATTCTTGAATTACCTATGGAAAACCAAGGGACCAGAAATCGTAACGGAACAAGCCCAGGTACACACAGAGTGAAAATCTGTCTGGATGATGTAGAATCCAGCCCTCCTGACATGCAGACTGCCTGTTATTCTGAAATAAAACTTCACATTAAGCTTTTTGCTTTTCATCACAGACACAACTATCATTATTGTAGTGGCTTGCCCCAAAATACTATGCATTTGATTGTCATATATTTGCAAAAAGAATTTTTTTAATGTTTATTTATTTATTTAGAGAGAGACAGAGAGCGGGTATGAGCCGGGGAGGGATAAAGAGTGAGGGAGAGAGAGAATCCCAAGCAGGCTCCGCACTATCAGCACAGAGCCCAATGTAGGTCTTGATCCCGTGAACCGTGAGATCATGACCTGAGCTGAAACCAAGAGTAAGACACTTAACTGACTGAGCCACCCAGGTTCCCTGTAAAAAGAAAAATTTAATACAGCTCTTCATGCTTTTGACATCAAAGCAAAGCAAAACTCACCAAAAAGTTATTTTTCTTTTGATTTTTTTTTTAAAAGAAAAGCTATTATTAGGGAAGAACAAAAGACCTGGCAAGCCCTAGAGGTTGACCATCTGGGAAGGATCACTGGTAGAATTTGGGCTAGTTTCAGTCTGTCACTCAGGGACTGACTGATCTTTTCACAGAGAGGTGATTCATGCCCACAGGCAGAGTTGCATCTATGATATTAATTCAACAGCTCAGAAGCAGGGTCTTAGCTGCAAGGATTGGTTCTGCCTTGAAAGCAGACCTTGAGACAAGGACTTGCAAGGTAGTTTGTTTAGAAGGTCATCCCAGGAAACAGGCTTGAGGACTGGGCAGCCTGTGGGAAGAACAAAAGCCAGCGTGAAGGTACATTACCAATGGAGTGCTGAGGGCAACAGAAACTCAATGATAAGGAATGCCTCCCCCGTGGCCCCCAAGGATTGGCCAGCAGAGATAGAATCATGGGGTCCTCTGGCTCCTTGGTCTAGGTGCCCCTAGAGTGGAAGTCACTGTACTTTCGACTATGCAGGCATGCTTGTCTGATGGGCTCCTGGGGGATGCAGGGCAGAGAAGGGCAGGTGCAGCAAGTCAGTGAGTTGTGTGCTTGAGGCAGAAGCAGTCAGCCAGGTGAGTCAGCAGGCATGGAACAAAATGATGTAAGCCAGAGAACTGGAAGGGCAAAGGGCACCACTTTCTAGAAAGCAGGATTCTATCAGGGAGGCATTGGGAAAATCCATGGTGTGCTGAATGAATCCAGTGGGAAGGGAGCCTTCTCTTTCTTTCTCACCATGGAAAATGCTGCTAACTGGGAGAAGAAGCAGGGGTTCCCATGTCCCCCCCAAACCCATCACCCACCCACAGTCATGAGAAAGACCCAGGCTGAAGGCAGTTTGCATAGACACAAAGGCAATGCCTCTGTGCTTTCTCGCAGAGCCTGCTGAAAACCTAGAAGGACATACCAAGGCTGGGTGAGACACACTTTAGGGCCGGGGATCCATTCCTTTGAACATTTTTACTTAAAAAAATTTTTTTAATGTTTATTAATTTTTCAGAGAAAGGGAGAGACAGAGCACAAGCAGGGGAGGGGCAGAGAGAGAGAGAGAGGGAGACACAGAATCTGAAGCAGGCTCCAAGCTCCAGGCTCCAAGCTGTCAGCACAGAGCCCAACACAGGGCTCAAACTCACGAACGGTGAGATCATGACCTGAGCCAAAGTCAGACGCTTGACTGACTGAGCCACACAGGTGCCCCAACATTTTTACTTTATATCTGAGAGCTGCCTCTTTGCCAAAGCCAAGCACTAGGTTGTCTGCCCCTCGGTATCCCTGTAGCTTGATAAGCACAGAGTTGGGTGTGCCAGGTGCCCTCAGAAAGTTTTGCCACATTCCCTATTTGGCAACTTTGCCATCTGATCCCTTGTCACATAGTGGTGGTGAAGGGCTCAGTGCATTTGGTGACAATGGTAATTTTCTGAGCAGTGATGATTGTTGCTGTTCAAATTTGCTCACAGCATGGGTGCAATGGCCTTCTAGTTTGGAAATACCAGAACTAGGCATGGCTCCCACTCTCCATGTTGTCTTTTTTTTTAATTTTTATTTTTTACTGTTTATTTATTTTTGAGAGACAGAGCGCAAGTGGGGGAGGGCCAGAGAGAGAGGGAGACACAGAATCTGAAGCAGGCTCCAGCCTCTGAGCTGTTAGCATAGAGCCCAACAGTGGGTGGGGCTTGAACTCACAAGCTGTGAGATCATGACCTGAGCCAATGTTGGAAGCTTAACTGACTGAGCCACCCAGGTGCCCCCAGTCTTTTGATTTTATTGTAGACCCTTCTCAAAAAAATTAAAAAAGACTACCCTACCTTCTTGCTGTTCTTGTACTATCATTCTTCAGGTCCCTATTCCAGTCCTCTCTTATACAGGAAAATTAACTAGGCCTCTGGTTAGACCAGCCCATTGGTACCTCCCTTTTTTCTGGGCTTCTACTATGTTTAATGCCAGTTCATACCCAGTAACAGAATTCATCTCTGACTGCAGCACGTGGGTGAGTTCTGAATGCATGCTCCATGGGAGGATGGTTGGGCCCCTCTTCACTTAGACACAGCCTACCAGGGACTGGGCTCGCCAGCCGTCTTCTGTCTAGACTCTGGGAAGTCACATCAAGGAAGAGTGCCTGACATAGGGACTAAGACCAGGCTGCATAGCTCATCTCTGTCTGAATCAAATCACATGAGTCTGATGTTTGCTTTGGAGAAGGTTACAAAATTAATGGATGGAATAAATGAGGCAGATGCTACCTATTAGAGAAGAATTTCATGTAGCAGGCCATGAAATTTTTGTTTGCAAAATAAGACCTAATTAGTTTGGCGTATGCTAGAATACAATGAATTAAAGTGACAGGGTAATTAATGATAGTCTGGGTCTCTTTCCTGGTGTCAGTTCTGTTTGCATTGTTTGTTGGGACTGTTTTTGCCAATGTCTCCTATGTGAAACGAACTGTGAAAGGCCTTCCTCAATATCCACCTGCCCCCTGAGTGAGATGATTCTAACAAAGCCATTTTTTCCCCCCGTGGGATCTTATTTCCACTGGCGGCTGGGAAATCTTGGCTTTGACTCCGTCTCCGTTGGTGTGAGGAGAGAATGAGAGAGGTCCGCTTCTGCTTTCCCATCCATCCATCCTTCCATCTAGCTAACAAACATCTATGTGAGCCTGTGATGTGCCAGGTCCTGTTCTCAGTTTCAGAGAATCATAGGGGAAGATGTGGTGCTGCTTTCAAGGAGCTCACAGCCTAGTGGGGTGGGCAGAGAGTAGTGTCCTGAGCACTAGAAGCCATCTGTGTGCTGAGTGTTAGTAAGAGGAGAAGTGTGTAAGTCAGTCTGGGGACAGCGAGAAGAAATTGACAGATTTTTAAAGGGCAAGTCATAGTTTTGGCGACTGGAAACTACTGGTGAAGATAGATTGGAGAGGGCTATGCCCAGACCTGGAAGAGTTTTGGGTCTTAACTAAGAGCCAGTGATGAAAGATGGCAAGAGATACGAATAAGGTAGACTTTAGAAGTTTGGAGACTGATTGGGGTTTGGGGAGGGATATTAGACAGTGAGCAGGAGTGGGGCAGGATGACACTGGGTTTTCTGGCTTGGTGCCTAGGTGGATGGTGACAGTATTTCCAAGAATAGAGAACACAAGAAGAAATGCAGATGTGGAGAAGAGAAGAAATGGGGGTCGGGGTGGGGGTGAAATAACAGAGTTAACATTTGTTTAGCACAAACATGGGCCTAAGCACTTAATCTCATAATGGCTCCGTAAGGTAAGTACAATGATGCCGTTTTACAGATGAAGAAACCAGGGCACGGAGAAGTTAAGTAACTTTCCCAAGGTTATATAGTTAGTAAATGGCAGATAGTTTGTCTCCTGGGCTGATACTGTCCTGCGTTAGAGATGATGGGTTCATTTTGGTCTATGCAACAATCAAGCACCCAGTAGACCGTTGCATGTCAGTGTCTTTCGCAAAATGATAAACAAAGGCACCTTTCTACTGGGCCACTTGGGATAATTAAAATACGAAGTTAATAAAAGTTTTCTTCAAAGATCTTAGCCACACATTTGGGCTATTTGCTTTCTGCAGATTGATTTGTGAAGGGCCTCTTTCTCCTGTATGTGTATGATGCCTCCTACTTCACGTCCATTCAGTTGGACACATATTTATTGAAGATCTACTATGTTTTTGGTGCTTTGCTGTGTGCTATATCATGATAAACAAGACAGACATAATCTCTTCATCCCAGAGTTTACAGCATGCAGTTCTAGCAAGAACTGGTTTTGGAAAGGAGCTGATATTGGCTGTGTTTTCTTGGGTGCCAATATCAGCCCCCATGTCTCCTTTTTTAAGCTTTGGCTTTCACTGTGAGATAAAGGACATTAGTTCCTGGAGGTAGGATTACAGCAGGAAGAGAGGGATTAAGAGAGGGGCTGGGGTTGGTGACAGGCAGAGGGGTCCTGCAGAGACCTGTCAAATTTCCCTGAGCTCCTGGCAGCCACCTCCTCCACCAGGTGACACAAGCCCTGCCCCCAGCGATCCTCCCTGCCAGAGATTTTGCCTCTCTCCAAGTGCACACTGTTGTTGGGAGCCGTTGAAATGCACAGAGCTCCGTGGCTGGTCCCAACCTTCTTTTCCTTGGTTCAGTCCCAAACCTCCAACCAAACATCTGGTCTCGCCAGACTAGACCTGTAGTGTTGAAAGTCAGAGGAGAAGAAAATAGGCCAGAAATCATGAAATGCTTCCTGACAGCATGAGTCTCCAGAGGGAATGTGGCTCTTAAGGGGGACTCTCAACCGGGAGATAGATCAAACGCGGCAAGGAGCATTGGACAGAACACTCCAACTGTCAGGAGGATAAATAAGGTGACCTCTTGGATGCTTTCCATCTCTTACTTCTAAGATTTCCTGACCTCTCTGGCCCTTCGGAGTTTGTTAAGGATGAGCAGCTGCTTCCGTGTAGGACAGACAGCTCATTCCAGCCTTGGTTGGCTGTGCTGAAGGTCTGCGTTTTCTCAGGGAGCAGGCGAGGGTCTGTCCTCTGGTCTCCATGTGTGGGTTAGAAGAAACTCTGAAATCTTATCCCACAGAACTCACAATGCCTGCTTGTTTCCCTGGAAGCTTCTCCTTTTTAAGACATGCGCAAGGTCCTCATACACACCCCTCCTCACAGGTCCTGTGGGTGAACTTCTTTGCAGCTGAAGCCCAGCTTCTTATCCAGGTTGGTGTGGTCTGTAGCTGCCTTTCTATCTTCCTACTCAAGACATGGCCTCTTCACGACAAGACTTCATTACCCCACACTCTAGTCCCCCAAACGAGTCCACGTTTCAGACGTGGCACGCTGACCTTTCAACCAACAAGAGCATCTGTACCGTTACATGATCCCTTCAGGTTACGGTTTCTAATTTAGCATGCTTCCTCTGGAGGGACCTTCCAAGAGAGATATTTCTCACATGAAATTATTTTTGGAGACTCTCCAAATCAACAAGTCCCATTCTCTACCCTCAAGGGGTTGGTGGGCTGTGGATTTGCCAAAATTAATAATATTAATCTGTCCATCATATTAGAAACTCATTGTGTTGGAGAATAAAGGGAGTTATTCTCTCCAGGCCTGATCCTGTGTGACACTGCTTTCTTCTCTGCTATGTCAATCCTGTGAGGGTGCTTTGGGGTGCACCCCTAAATCCCAGATCACCCTTTTCCTAGGATCTCAAGTCCTAGGGTGACATTACAGTCATAAACAGCCACGAGACCATTATGTTCCTCAGTGCCTCTAGCCTTACAGCGTTTCTGGCCTGAGTCCTAAGTCCTTCCAGGGTTGTGTGTTGTGTGGAAGACATAGTCTGTGGGCTCAGGGTATGGTTATCAGGAGACCAGTTGCTACAATAGGTGGTTGGGGTCTTTGCCTTTTGTTAATTCATGACGCAATAACTGAAAGTTAAACTTATTAGCCAAGGAGAAAGAGGGAAGAACAATATTTTTAAAGCATTACCAAGTACTGGTGTATAACGAGCATTATTTAACTCTCCCAACAACCATACAAGGTAGGGATAGTTTTTATCCATGTTTTACAAAAAGGAAACTCAGCCACAGACAGGCAAAGTAACTTGTTCAAGATCACATAGCTAATATGTGGTGAGGCCAGGATTTGAGCCCACACTTTCCATCTCTCTAACTATACTGAGCATTCAGCTGTCCCTTCACGTTTGGGCTTTACTAGTGTTTAACACAGAGAGCAGCTGTCCCGTTTTTATTCTGCTCAGGTGCTCGAGGGATTGGACAGGACCCGCCCCCGTTGGAAAAGCCAACCTACTTTACGGCATCCACTGATTTCAGTGCTAATCTCATCCAGAAACACTGTCACAGACACACTCAGAAATACGGTTTAAATCTGAATACCCTGTGGCACAATGAAATTGACATGTAAAATTGACCATCATAATATGGAACACCCAGGAAATGAAAATATGTGTATGGAATAGCTCGGACAAGAATTGGAGGCATCTAGTGGGGTCTGGAGAAAACATTTACTGTATTATCTTTGTATTATGTAAGTATGGAAAGAATATTAACACATGAATTGTTAGGGAAAACATAACAAATGCATTTTATTATTTTTAACTTCTTTGAGCATAACTTTTAAAAAATATGTTTTATGCTTGAAATGGCGATGCACAAACCCTCATCAATACTTTTTAATTATCTTTTAAAAGTCCTGATGGTCACCATTTAAGATAAGTGATATTCACACAAATTCTCAAAGAAATAATGCTTGCTCAGTGTTCTAGCAAATAGCAGAAGAGCTTGCACGTTAGTTTATTGTCCTCCAGTGGATAGAAATGCTTTCTTTCTGTTAACTGAAAAATAGGTGATTCAGCCTCTTTAAAGATGAAATTAGCACATCGAGAGGATGATCCATTCTTTCCATCTAACCTGTTTCTCTTTCCTTTTTTCAGTGGTAGACGCAATGTTGAAATTTCTTATAATGTAATGGGATTTCAAATCCCTATGAATTCTTCATATAAATTATTGCAAAATGATGATTTTCACAAATGTTGCTCTACTAGTCTTAGTGATCCTTAGTCTTTTGTATGCGAACTGAAATATTAATTATACATTGTCAATAAACCATTTTTAACTTTGCTTTTCCAAAGTTGGATTTTTTGCTTTGAATCCATAAACCTTTTAAGTGCCTGTTGGTGAATTTTTGTGGGGACTTTGCAACTGTAGATTAAGCGTATTCAAGTGTCAGTTAATTAAGCACTTTCCTGAAGCTGATAGTTACCCTTACACAAATCTGCAAAGTGGAACTTATTCCTCTCCTTCACCACCCCACCCCAGGAAGTTTTTCAGGTCTTCCTTTATTAGCTCATGACCTCTTTAAAATTCTTCCTTTAGGTATCTGAAATATTTTTTTTGTAAAACAACACAGAGTTGTATTCTGATTCGGTTTCTTCATAATAACTGTGGTGCATGGGTTTAATTAGGATTGCCATCTGATAGCATGGTTTAATGTGAAATTCACATGTTTACAGGAGAGAATTCTCTGTGAGCAAAGCATTATCAGAACCCCATGATGATGAGGAAGACAGAGGTCTTGTTTTCCTAGTTTTCTCTCATTGCAGCAACACTCCTCAGGTCACAAGGCAACATTGTGTTCCTTTAATATCATACCTGTTACAAATGTACCACGTGTTGACTTTTATCACTTTATAAATATTTATTGTGCCTCTGATAGTTTATTTTGGTACTTTTTCTTTAGCAGAACAAATGGTATTTTTCTAACTATTTCTTTCTCAGCGATACTGACAAGTGTTATTAATCGAGCATAGTTACTAATATTTATAGATTCATGAAGCTAGAGTGAAAACATTTTAAAATTTAATGATCTCTTAGATTAGTATCCGCGTCACCTGACTTGTTGTTGACCATGTACTTTAGGAGTGCTGTTCAAAAGCAGAACCTTTCCTATTTCTTTGCCCTTTTGGCCTCAGACTGCTGGTAATCTTTCAGACTAGTAAAATGGCAAATTCTGCAATTTTGTGAGGCATTGTGCCTGCACCTATTAACCGAACATAACTAAATTCTTAAGCTGAGCTGATGCTGCTATATGACCCACTCATGAAAGAATTTTGACTTTTTTTAACTTTATTTATTTTTGAGGGAGAGAGAGAGCAAGCATGTGCGCAAGCTGGAGAGGGGCAGAGAGAGAGAGGGAGAGAGAGAATGCCAGGCAGCTTCCATGCTATCAGCCCAGAGCCAATTTGGGGCAAAATCTCACAAACCTCAAGATCATGACTTGAGCCCAAATCGAGTCGGCTGCTTAACTGACTGAGCCACCCAGGTGCCCCTCAGAGAATTTGAAAATTATGTAATAACATTTCATCATGAACTGTTCAAAACATTTTTAAGTCCTGCAAATCTCCACTTTCCATTGCAGATAGAAGCATATGTTAAATTCCATTTTCTGAAACTTCCCCTCCAATATATTCACATAATGTGGGTTTTTTTTTTCTTTCCTGTCCTTGATTCAAGAGGTGCTGGACTCATTTTTCAGAAGTTAAATGCATATTCCTACAAATGAAAGACAAGACCTGTCTCTAGGCTTCTTTTCTCACATCATTTATAAATCATATGTCAAATGACACACAAGATCACCCCAAATCAGGCCTTGGGGTTCACCTTGTCTCCTACTATTAACACCAGGCTTGCTGGCTAGATAGGCAGGTAGCCTAGTGGACAGTGGATTTTATGACATTTACATTTGATAAGACAGGGAAAAAAAAGACAAGTATTTGTATGGGTCTTTACTGTTTATAAAGTGTCTGCACATACTTTATCTCACTGATCCTAAGTTTCTCATGAAACTTTCACGTCTCACTTGCAGATGAAGAAATCGCTGGGTCAAGAGACCTGTATTAGGTCATCCTTCTGTTAAGGAGAAGAGCTTCAGTGCCGACTCTTTACATTTATGTATTTTTTTATTTATTTATTTATTTATTTATTTATTTATTTATTTATTTATTTAGAGAGACAGCATGGGTGGGGGAAGGGCAGAGAGCCGGGAAGAGAGAGAATCCCAAGCAGGCTCTGCACTGTCAGTGCAGAGACCAAAGTGGTGCTTGAATTCACAGAATTCACAGACCATGAGATCATGACCTGAGCTGAAACCAAAAGTCGGATGCTTAGCCAACTGAGCCACCCAAGTGCCCCTGGACTCTTTACGCTGTACCTTAAAATAGGCTGTCATGGGACTTAGGGGAGAATGCTGTCAGGGATTCCTTGCCAATGATCAGGAATCGCTGAACTTCCTGAAAATACAGCATGTCAGTGTGAGAAGGACCTGGAAGAACCTAAAACCAGTCCCCTTTTTGCTATCAGGTTATGTGGCTGTTGAGTGCTAGATCCAGGATTAAAATCCAGGCTTTCTGATACCCAGTCTGAGATTCTTTCCACTAACTCTGTGCTGCTACTGGCTCTTAAACTCTGTTTGTTTTTTTTTCTTTATGGAGATGGGCTGCTCATCTCACCCATTCTCATTTGTTCTCTACCTGGTTAGTTAGAATTTCCCCTGGGACAAAGCACATTACTTACATTCTCCCTGACCTTCTGAAAGAGCACGTCTTCATTTGAGGCTGCTCTTCCTTCCCCCAAACCTGCTGAGCTGAGAATTCCTTAGGGACAGGAAATTGTGGCTGCTGTTGAAAATGATAAAACTTGAGGTGTTTAAATCATGACGGGAAACCTTGAAAACGCGCATGATTACCTGTTGCTAATGGCAATTTTCCAGAGGTAAGTGAGTGGAGTGTGAACTTGAGACAGGACGGGGAATTTCATCCAACCAGTGCATCTGGCCCTGGAGGCTTGAGGATGGAGAGGGGACACTCCTCATTCCAGATCCTCTCCTGCCGCCTTCTAGTAACCAGTTGACAGCTGACCAAGCATATGAAGAGAAAGACTAAACATTTCTTCACAAAAACTTTCGGTTTCAACTTCTGACATGCATATTTACAATAGCCGATTATTTGATGAAATGTTAAGTTTTAAAAAATGGACTTTAGTGACATATCTTACTCCACCTTGGTCAGGTAACTAAAAGTGCACTTTTGAATTGATGCGGCATTGGCATTTTTCACTCCTGCATTAGCTCTAAATGCTGCATCTCCGTAGTAGAAGACCAGAAGAGCCAGTAGGGTGGGAGCAAATGGAGACAGACATATGTTTGGAAAACTCAGGCTCATCTCTCATTCCCCAAAGCTCCTCGTCAAGGTTAAATAAGAGGACATTTGGCTTCCACTTTTCTGTCTTGAACTCTTAAAACTATCCTGAACTATATAATCATGTTTTCTTGATAACGCTAGGCCAAGTGCAGATCAGGTGTCTCTGCTTTACCTGGCTTGACTGACTGTGTAATCAAGTTCAACACTTAACTTGTCAGGTCTCCCCGTGCCTTTGTGTGGTTTCAATAGAATTTCAGAAAACTTATAAAGGCCCCGCCATAAATAAAGCAAGATTGCACACAGGGGCTTGGAAAATGCAACATTCACAAAGCCGCAGATGTGGAGCAGAGGGAATTTGGAGTGAAATATTTAATTACTTCATCATTGAAAACTAATTACCAATTGGGGAGTGTTTTCATTTGTGGAACGTAGATTGATTAGCAGGATCCTCGAAGTTCTAGTTTCCTTACTACTGATTACATCTTTCATAGAAGAAAAATGGGTTAGTTTTAACAAGCTTGAGTCAGCCTGCAGACAAGCGAGGTTACCGAAGAGGGATTGCACAGGATTAGTGATATTCAATAGGCAAAAGGGTATTGAGTTCAGATTTTTTTTCCCTGATAGACTATTAGAGATAAATCTCACACTTGGGATTTACTCGTTGGTAATAAGCAAGGTTGTATTTTTCAGTCAGGAAGTTAATTTGTTTGTTCCACAAAATGGTTCAATCAACGTTATACATGTTCGGTGACCTGGAGCCCCGAGGCAAAGTTTTGCCTCTGATACAGGACACAGGTACATTGTTTAAAGGCCAGGTTTGGAAAATTAAGTCCACTGAAATATAAAAGCTGTGGCTCATCATGGAGCGTTATAAGCAATAGGAGTCAGGTTCTGATGGGCAGAAGAGCTTGGTGGGGAGACCTTTGGTGGGTGGAAGGGCGCTATTTGGCTTCTATATTCCCAGGCTTGCTTGATATCTCCATATCACACTGGGGTTCAGTCCCCATATTCTCCCTTGTTGCCCTTGCCTTTGTCAGCTCTACTCTCCAGGAAGGATCTACTGTTAGTCAGTTGCCCTTGAGAATGCAAAGTCACTGTGCCCCCTGATCTCTCCTTAAGGAAGAAAATGATTTCAGCAGCCAGTCACCAGGTGGGCCCTGGCCCCCCTGATAATACTGTGCAGACAGACACATTCCTCTTTTGGGGTGGAGGTTCTTGCTGAGTAACGGTAACAGGTATTCTGATGGGGGAAGAAGTCTGGGAAAGGGGCAGGACACATGGCTTCCAGTTCTGAACCTGCCACTAACCATGAGTCCTTGGATCTATTAATTGATCGTTTGAGTTCACTCTTCCCCTACGAGGATTATATGAAATAGGGAATGGGAAAGGGTATTGAAAGCCTTAAAAAACATTGTTCAGATTAAAATAATTCTTTCAATTGATTGCATTTGCTACTCGGATCGATCATTTGCATGCCGCAAGTGGTGACTTAGACAAGGCATATCCCGTCCTGCCCAATTTCAGTCCATATTGGAACTGGTGTTTCTATTTTGAGATGGAGACAAAGTTATAATATCTAGTCCGAGCCAGAATGGCCTTCCTCCAGGCGAGTGTATTCTCCTCTGGGGTTTCAGGCTGTGCCAAAACTTTCTAGAGCAGTCAGAGCCCTCTGACTGGGGCGCTTGGTCTGGCAGCAAGGACAAGAAAGATTCAGGAACCCGCTCTTCTCTCAGCACTCCTGCCTGGTGGGTAGCTCACCGCTCACCTGGCTCGCTGGATTTCCCAGAGTTGGCTAGGGGTGATTCCAGGCTGGGCTGTGACCCCCTCTAACATGGGAGGAGTAAGCTGTGTGTGATGAACGCCAGACTACATTCACTGTTGTTCTGAAGAAGGGATTTAAACTTGAGGTTTTCACACAGGTTTTAAGATTATGACTTAAAATTTTTATTACTGACTTAAAAATTGCCAGAAATCCAATTAAGGGGCTCCAGAGGGACAGCTGTGGGGGAAGCAGATGGGGCAAAGATATTGAATCACTCTGGAATATGACTGTGACCCCTCCAACAAGGTGAAGATTTCTGCCTGATGTTCTCGGTCAATGAGAACATCAAACTGTTTAAAGGAGATAAAAACCACAGGGAAAATGGTAAAATCCAGAAATTGTAGAAATGAAAGACTTAAGGAATCAAGTAAGAGAGGGAAGACAGACTTTACATTTAGAACGATAAGAAATGTAATGTTGGAATACTTAAAAATAGCATTATTATAAAAAGAGAAGATACAAACATGGTTCAAATAAAGATAATAAAAGCTAAGAAATTTTGGCAAAACAAAAATATAAGTAAACAAATATGAAGAGATTTGGAGAAACAACAGTATAAAAAGTAAACCTGAAAAGCTGAGAGGCCAAAAGTAAAAGTGACCTCAGTACATGTAAGTTTAGATAGAAGTTAAAACGTGAAGAAATGTCAGAAGTCAAAAGATACACTAACAATTGAAAATAAAGCTACCTACGGGGCGCCTGGGTGGCTCAGTCAGTTAAGTGTCCAACTTTGGCTCAGGTCACAATCTCACGCTTCATGGGTTCAAGCCCCGTGGTGGGCTCAGTGCTGACAGCTCAGAGCCTGGAGCCTGCTTCGGATTCTGTGTCTCCCTCTCTCTGTGCCTCCCCTGGTCACTCTCTGTCTGTCAAAAACAAATGTTAAAAAAAAAAATTAACAAAAAAGAAAAAAAGAAAAGAAAGCTACCTAGAAACAAGTGAAAAAGAGGCAAGATACAAACTTTTTAGAAAGTACCAAATGCATAAGGTGGAGGAAAAAAGCGACAAAGTTGCCTCCATTACTAAAGTTCGAATACGGAGGCAATCAGAGAGATTCCTTTTTAGCAGTGAAGGGCACAGAGATTCCAGCAGAGTCCTGGGTACTTATCTTCTGGAAGTTTGTAGCACCTTTTAAAGGGAGCTCTTCAAGAGGATTCCTTTGGGACCTTTGACATCAGGGAGCATTGCCCCCTCCCCCATCTTTGATATAGAAATTTCAAATGTCTATAGATATCTAGAATATTCTATAGATATACAGAATTTATACAGATTTTCATAGGCCTCTATAAAAACATATCAGTAGAGTTTTATAGAAGATTTCCCCTTGCTGCCCTGTTGTTTAGAAATGCGGGGCCCACGTAGAGGTGGAGTAGATACACATTATACTGAGGCCCCCAGCCCCAGAAAGCCTAAGGCATCCAAGTATAGCTATCAGTTCTTGAGGATTTATTATCTGTCTGGTAGCACAGCTAGACAACTTAGAGAATTATCTAGCTCAGTCCTCAGAACATTATGAGAAAGGTTTTGTTAAGACTGGAGTTTTACAGGGAGGGCAATTTAGCTAGCTCAGCTAAATAATTTATCTGCAGTCCCCAGCTTGCAAGCGTTAGAGCTGGCACCACAGTCCAGGCCCTTGAACTCCAGAGCCCGTGCTCTTAACCCTGCTGGTCCGGCCTCCTGTCTGTCTGCACAGCTGCTGGGGGCTCAGCATGTGCCCCGCCCCCAGAGAGTAAGACCACTTTCTTTGAAAGCAGCACTTTGTGTTGCTTTTTCTCTTTAATCACCAGCTCTTGAGTGGACGGTAACGTGCACTTGTCAAAGGCTATTATGACATATCGGTGGGCAGTGACATGTTGATAGGTTTGCTGGACGCCTACTGCATGTGCTGGCTAACTCCAAAAGGGCAGGAGCATGATTTCCTTGCATCCTGGATCACCTTGAGCGTGATACTTTACAGGACCAGCTTTTCAACAAATGAATAGGTGATTTGATTCTGCATTTTCTAATTAAGTCCAAGGGACAAACCAAAGACATTTTTGGTGGCATAAAGATGGTGTCGGTCCCATTTCTTCCTTTTTTGCCTTATTTAGCTGTTCCTTGGAGAGCACAGGCATGATGTCTATATTGGGACCTCTCCATCCCACAGGGTGATTGGGGGCTGAGTTCTTTATAGGGGTCATGCTCACAGAACAATAAGGCAGGGGACACCCACTATGGCATGAGGCATGGGGTGTCATGAATGGCACTGCTGGCCAGAAACCTTCTTCCCTCCTGGCGTTCTCACCACAAGAAATCTCTTCTTTGGGTAAGATCTCGTTTCTGAGAAATTGCTGATAATACCAAACATGCAATCAGGAAGGAAACACATTAACTTATTAGAAGCTTCTGACACTTGATACTGAGTGATTCATGACACAATAGCAGGACCCTGATTTTTGGGAAAGAAGGTGTGACTGTGGAGGTGAAGGACAGGGACGAGAGGAGGGAGAGAGCTCGCCGGTGGAGGAGGGGTGAATGTGTCATTGTCTTCCTTCTGGTGATTGTGTGGGCAAGTGCCATCTCCTGAGGGCCACAGGGCTGTATTTCGTTTATCCCTGTATTCCCCAGCATCTGGGTCAGGGCCTGACTTGGAAAAGGTGCTCCTTAAATTGAGTTCACCTGTAGAATGAATGAAGGAGGAAACAGGTAGGCTGGTCCTTGACTCTGTCGTTATAGGGAGTGACCATGAAAGAATCACCAGGAAAGACTGAGTCAGAAATGAGAAAACTGAGCACAGACTGAGTATATAGCCCATGCAGGGTGTGGTGGAGAATGCGCACACGAATCAGGCCCTGCCCCACCCTTAGGGAGCTCCCTGGGCAGCTGGGGAGATGTGTTACGGGGTAAGGGCTATGGTTTAAAGATATATGTGTTTTTACATCACCAGTAATGGGACAAATAGATATCATATGCTTCCTGATATGATGCACCGAGAAGGACACATCATCACTTCTGTGGTATGCTGGCCAAAAATGCATAACCTGAATCTAATCAGGGGAAAACACAAGAAAAGACTGAATTCAGTTGCCTTAAAAAATGTGAAGGTCAGGCAACATGTGATCCTCAATGGGATCTGGGGCAAAAAAATTAAGAAAAAAAAAAACACCCACAAAGCTGTTGTTATAAAGGATACTACTGAGATAATTAGCCGAACGTGAATACGATCTCAAATGCAGGCCATAATACGGTACCAATGTTAACTTCTGATTGTAGTAATTATATTGGAGTTGTATAAGGGAATGTCCTTGTTTGTAGGAAATGTACAGAGGTATTTAGACATAAAGAGGCCTCATGTCTACAACTTAACTCTCCAAGGGTTTAGAAAAATGTAAACACATGAATGTATGGGGGGGAGAATGATAAAGCAAATATGCTAACGTGTTAACATTTGGCGAATCTTGGTGGAAAATATTTAGGGAAATCTTTGTACTATTCTTGCAACTTTTCCATAGGTCTGAAGTTGTTTCAAGACAGAGAGTTTAAAAATGCACGTGGTTGTGCGTCTCGTCCTGTATACAGGAGAGGCCATATAGCATAGTGGTTGAGGACACAGGCGTTGGAGCTAATTTCCTGGGTCCAAACCTGGCTGTACTATTTGTGAGCTGTGCTACTTTTTACGTAAGCAATCTGGGCCTGGATAATATGAGACAGTAGTGGTGCCCACATCGGTCCGTTGTGAGAATTAGACGGGTGAAAACCTGTGACCAGCCGGGCACAGTGCAAGCATGTGGCAAGTGTGCAGTGAACATCAGCTCTTATTATATGATGTAGAGCCATCTATGGATGCTTGGTGATAGGGCATGTTGTATATACACATTTGTTGATCTACTGACTATAATGAATATAACACTTTGGAGTTTATGATTAATTTTCATATTTAATTATTATAATTATCCCATAAAGTATAACAGCAAGAAATATTGCCCCCATTGTATTGGTCTGCAAGTTGAGGCCAAGAAAAGGCCAGGAACTTAACCTACGTCCCCCACAACTGATGATTGGTGTGCCTTGGAGCTGATCCTCAGCTGTCCTGACAACTAATCCTGGAGGAGATTCTTTTCCGTAGGTGACACCGATATAACTGTCTGTCACTTTGCCTTCTTTTATACTCTGAGGAATTTCTGGGGACCGAGCGCCTTCAAGAGGCCTTTTGTTATCCGTGTCATTACCTGTTGTGAACTGCCATCATGTGCACACGCGTGTTTGAGCACGGGTTCTCCCAGCAATTCCAACAAAGAGGGCCAGTCGTTAATCCTGAGGCTGAAAAGCCTCCCACTGGCTGCCTTCTGAGAAGCTTTGGGATACAATGTCGGGGGAAATCTTCTGAATGTCACGTGCTCTGCCATGTCGCAATATGGGACTCTGCGAGTTATAGCCAGCACCTGGGCATTCTGGAAGCTGTAGACTCAAGGAGCCTTAAAGTCCCTTGGAATTCAGTCATTATCTCTTTCCTAAACAAAGAAAGAAACAAACAAAAAAAAAGAAACTAAAAACTAAAACCAAAAAAGCAACAGGAGTTTTCGGAGAAAGAGCCCTCATCTGCACTTCAGAGAACCTAGAAACCGGATTCCTGCCTCCGTGGGTCTTATGATCTTCAGTGGGGCCTCCGCCGGACAGATGTTATTACTATAAACCAGTATCTGGCAGCCTTGGGTGGAAAGGGAAGCACCTCTCAATTTGTCAGGGATAATGACAACTTCCTTGAATTTGCTCACTATTTATAATTTGCACAGCTTTATATTAGATATTTCTGTCGATTCTTGCAACAAGCTTTTGGGGTGTGGGGGGAGGGGCTGAGCAGATGATAACACCAGGGGCTCATAGGGGCTAAACAAACAACCCATGGGCCAGGATCCCTGGTCTTGATCCAGTGCCACTCACTTACACTGGCTCTCTAATCCTTACCTTCTTGTTTTGGAAGTTTTTTTATTTTATTGACATTGCCCCTTATTAATTATCCTCATGTTTATTTACAAGCACTCATTCATCGCAGCTTGCCTCATCAGGCCATCCTTGCAAGCATTTCTGGGTTATCTCACCAGCTGAGAGTCTGGAAGTGCCTCAGGGATGTGGAACCCTTCGACTAGTTGCTTGAAAAGAAGGAAAAGTGTGAGAGTAACAGTGCCGTCAATATGGTCTCAAAGCGCATGATAGACCCCAGTAGAAATGGTGCAGAATGTCAGCTCTGGTTTGGAGTTTCTGTATATGAGCCTTCTCCATATGCATGTCTAATTAAGAGCTGGGAATGTGTTCATCTGTTCAGTTACGGCGAACATCAACGATGGGCCAGGTGCTAAGGTTTCCCTTCCTACCTCCTCATCGAGGTGAAGCTGCACATTTTAAGCCAATTAGTCTTAGAATGGAAGTTAAAGACCCGGGTTCTAGGCCTTTCTTCACCCGTGACCTTTTAAGATCTGTGAATTGCAATGGAGTTCATCTGTTGTTTGCGCTTCCTTCCCTATTATAATAAGAAAATAAAACGTCTTCGAAAGTCTTTTGTGGATTGCAGAGTGTTCCTCAGACCTAAGATGGTTTTATGGTAACGATAATGCCAAAGATAATAGAAACTGCTTCTGTTCTGCATCCTAAGTCCTTATGCATGAGAAGAGTAGGTTCAGTGAGTAGGTTAGTAACTAGCCTCTGTATAAGTATGTGAATGAATGAACTGAAAGGGATTGTAAATTACCTTTATACAGTGTTTGTATTGAATCATGAAGTTTATTCCCATAAACATTTCATTAGCAGCAGCTAAAATCACATGTCTTTATTACAGCTCACATACAGGAAGCCTTCCACTCCTGCTTATCCTTTAAGACCTGGCTCAGCTCTTACCTCCTCCAGGACGTCTTCTTGGACTCCCTGATCCTCCTCAATCAGGTGGGATAAAATGACCCTGCTCTGCTGCCATGACACATGGGCCCATTTCTACTGCATGTTACCATGTTACCTGTGCTCTAGATTCTGTCCTATTCATCTTTGCATCCTTAATGTCCAGCACAATTCCTGGCATGTTATTTTTGCCTTCGGAAATGTTCTATCAGTGAAGTGGCCAAACGTTTACCAGTTCAAACAAGGCTTGGCTTAGGAACACAATGGGGATTGAGGTCACGGAGATGTGATTCACTTTTTGCCATAAAGTGCTTACATATTGCACATGAGAACACAGCGCCTCGTGATTTTTTAACCTCTTACGTGATTATCCCAGCAAAAACCCCTTGGGCTAGAAAGGACTATAATAACCTTGGTAGTTTTGAGCCCTTAATATTTTCTTTACATCGAGCTTAGCCTGTTTGCGTTATAAAAGAGATGACTGAGTTCATGTAAGGCAGGAAGAACAGAAGATGTCCTCATCCCCAGAAAGTCTTCAAAACTCCTGCCTGGCCTTGAGGGGTTCCCACCAAGTGCACGCCACATGAGGAGTCAGTACGATACGGACATATTTGTACATTTTAAAAAAGATTAAATGTGATATAGTACTGGAACTGAGCATGGGAGATTGAGGCCCTGGGTATTATGCTTTCCCTTGCTACAGGGGATGGAAAGAATATTGTTTCTCCTTAAAATGATTTATTTAAATGGGTAGGCTAGAATTCTACTTAAAACCCAGTGTCTGAATGCACCTGTTTAAGTCAGCTTCTTGTTCTCCCAGGTATTTAGGCATTGAATTTTCCCCATTAGGGAAGTGATTGACACCGTGGTCCTTACAATAACACATGATTATAACTCTGCAAATGGCAATTACATTCAATGGAAACCAGATGTTGCATGGAATTTGACTCTCTTGGTTTCTTGGTGAAGTAGATGAATTTGTAAAGTAGAAAACCACAATCATTACTCAGATGGACTATACATGAATTAATGACATAATATCTAAATCATATATGGTTGAAAATAATGATTAACTTAAACTATCAAGATAAGCTAATGAAAAACAGACTCTTAAAAAATTAAAGATATGTTTTATTCAATATATATTTTATCAGCATGCTAATAACAAAACCAGACTTATTTGCACGTCTCTTCAGCCCCAAGTAAGAAGAAAATATTTAAAAAGAAGAGCTTCTCGGTAGTTAACATTGAGGAGAAAGTGTGCAATTATGATGGTTTTTTTTGGCTGGTGACTTTCTAGAGTGTCTGAAATCAATCTTTAAAAAATATATTGTTATTAAGGACAGCTAGCAATGTTTTATGCTGAATTACACAGAGACAGTATATTTTTAAGGACACATTTGGCATGCAAAGCATTAGCTTTATATGCCTGTGCAAAGCATCACCTCTCAAATAAAACTTCTTTTCCTGTCCCATCTCTCTAGTGCCTGTGTGCAGATGTGTGCACACATGTTCACACACACATGTGTGTACACACACACACACACACACACACACACACACCCCAGTGATGCCTCAGGCCAGGAAGGCAAAGCAGCACTACACTTAAACCCGCACTGTCCCTTGAAAAGCTCAACCTTCGGTTAGCAACCTCCTAAGTGGTTAAGTTTGCAAACCTTGGCCCATCATTTCCACTGTCATGAATTCTCAATGACATCATCACTGTAAAATTAGGAACTCTCTTTCTTGTCCTGCAGATGTGAAAGTTTGACATTGCATTCCATGGTCCCGTGCCACATTTCATCAGCGTTTTCCCTTTGCTTTCTCCAAAGCCTGTGGCCGCATGTGGCGTGTAGATTGCCAGTGCTGCTTGGGATCTCATATCAAATGCTGCTACCTAATCCCAGGCGGCCTTCCACAAGCCCACACCTGCAGCTCATTGAATCCTCCTGGAGTACAAAGGGCTGATTTACAGCACGAAGGATCCAGGCACTGCTTGCAGCTGGGGCTCCAGCAGGAAAAGGAAGTTGTTCATCATCTTGTGTGCATTTCATTAACAATAGTGTACCCGATATGTAGCTTATAGAATAATTTCAAATCACTGACAGAGAGCATTATGGCATTTGGCACTACTAGGAAAAATACTTCGGGATGGGCAAATTACACCTGAGCGTGAGGTTTCTATGCGACCCTCTGGAACTGTGCACACTGATTTATACCAGGTGGGTTGACCTTGTGATATTTTCTGATTCGTTGGGCATTTTCCCATTTCTCATTTCTTTTCCTTTGTCTTTGAAGCAGTCCTGAAGTAGAGTTGGGATATCCTTAGCTTTCTGTTCTTTTCACGTACCAGCAACTGAGAGCTGAGGGTAACCTGTGCGAAGCATGGTATTTCGAAACCAACCACCTGAGAAAGTGTCTGTGTCACAGCAAAATGTGGCAGTGTGTCTCTTTCTCCTTTGAGTTTCAACAGACATAGGAATGAGGGAGTCCCAGTGAGACACCGAGACCCCAGGGCTGGCTCACCAGGACTCTATGGAATAAACAAATGGAAGATGCTCCTACTTTCTTCTGCCTTGCTGGGCTGTGCATCTCCATTTTACTATTGACTTACTATTGCCCCAAAAAAGCTCTCCTGGTGGAGATGCCATGCAAGTGATGAGGAGGAGTTCAAATGAAAGAGACAAAGAAGTGACAGGCAGGGGGAAGACCATCATCCTGTGCTAAAGTTCCCATAGCCCTCTGGACGTCTGCTGGGCCTGTCTTCTCTGGGCCCTTCTCATGGCCTCCAAGTCAGACATCTCACCTATTTACTGAAAGGCTCTGCCTTTCCAGATCTTTTCTGGGAGTATCTTGCAGATCGCAGTTGACGGATTTTTTTTTTTTTTTTTTTTTTGAGGAAGTGGAAACCGTTAGGATCTCAAAACAAAAAGACCTCAGGAACTCTGTCTCTGGGTTTGGGGTCAAGGCCCACATAGGATGGACAGCAGCAATATGCAGAAATGTCAGGGCTTCTGATTAGTTTATCATGGACATTTAACTTCGACTTTTTTTTTTATAAAGAAGGACAAAATCAATAAAAATCGCCATCCTCAAGGGAAAGGGAGCAGGGGAGGAAAAGCAAATTTCTTTTCACTTTGTAATGGTAAACAAACTCGGCTCAGAGCAGTATCTGATGTGGCTGCATGGAGCCTGGTTTCCAGTTTCTCTTGATGTGTCAAATGTATCCCTTATGTGAATCATGGTTTAAAAATACTTTTACTCAGTGGGTTCAGGAAATCAATAAGCTTTTATGATTCTTTCCTTGCTTCACATAATTTCTGATTTCAAAAGAGACGCTGGGTATTCCTTTAAGATGTTTATATATTATGCATTTTAAAAACTAACAATTCTTCCAAGGGCTTCCCAAGCATTGTTGTTGGAGTGGGTTTTTTTCTTCTCAAGCTCACTCTCTTCCTTCCTTCCTTTCTTTCTTTCTCTCTTTTTCTTTCTTTCTCTTTCTTTCTTTCTTTCTTTCTTTCTTTCTTTCTTTCTTTCAACATTAAGCTAATGATTATGGGGCTTACACATAAATTGAAGCCGGATTTATAAAATGCAGTATAAAAATCCTCGGGAAGGAAGATAAATATAACAAGCTATGAAACTACGTTAGCCTCTTCCAGTGTTGGAATGACTACAAACGAAGAAATTAATGACCAGGATGTGTGATGTTGCCCAGGTTAGGAGCTTTGGCTCCCAGGCAGGCTGCCTTAAGACGAGCTGTCCTGCATTCCTTGATTTCTCTGAAATACAAATCTAATTGCAGATTGGAACATATCCATTCACTTAGTCTGTAAAAATAATTTTCCCTGAATATTTACCCAAAGCGCATTATTGCTTATACAGTTGTGAAAAGCATTTAGCACTTTATAATCCCATATTTGCTCCTATGTGGGCCTGGGAGTGTACTCTCCTTACAAAATTCACAAATGCCTAGAAGGCTAACAATTTTTACAAAGTGTTCCTCATGGAAAACATCTGGAAGGTTTCCAGAATGGCATTCCAGATGTTATAGTTTTAGCAGTCACAAAAGTGCACTGCGCATGCTTTGTGTGCGTGTGTGTGTTTTTCCTGGTTCTACATCGTATGTTACTTACACACACCCGGCCCTCTTTGCTCTACCTCTGGAACATTTTAGGTTTGAATTATTTAATATTTCACTTCTGGACAACTCTGCTTTCAGGGCAATTACACATCTGTAAGGAGGGGAGCATGATGTAGACTACTGTAACCAAATACGCACTGGGAGAAGGGATTTTTAATTGGTATTTTAAAATTGATTTTTTTTTTTTCTCTGTGGGGTCAGAAAGAAGAATAAACACTTGGGGGAGTAAGGTCTGGATGAATCTCCTGTACTGGGAGAGAGCTGCCCTCCTTCCCTTTCCCAGATTATACTCTGCACAGAGGAGAATGCCCCTGTTTGCCACCCGTCCCAGCTGCAGGGTGCTGGGCAGAGTGAGGGGCAGAAGTGAGTGGCCAGGAGACAGGATGTTCTCCTTTCAAAGTGCTAAATGCTGCTCAACTGTGGGGAGATGTAGGAAAGCATGAGATCCATGTACTGCTCTTGAACTTTCTCTTCTCCCTGTCCCCCTTTTCTCCTCCTTCTGGATATGGGCCCAGGGAAATTAATGGCCTATAGAAATTCAGCCAAGAGACTGGCATGTTCTTAGAACCAGCTCCTTGTAAGTCCTGCCTGATGGCAGGTCTCCTTCTCAAGACCAGGGCAGAGATGACAACAGGGAGGAGGTGGAGAAGGAAAGATATGGTCATGGGCCAGAATATAAATAAGTCGTGATTCAGGGAGCCACAGTGTTTTACAGCTGTGAATTACTTTCATCATATGGGGAGACAGATGAACGGGGATCCACCTCCTTAACAAACCAACCAGACATGATGAGAACCTCCTTTGAACTAAAATATTTGTTATACATTACATTGCGCCAATCTTGTTTCTTATTACTAGTTCTGTTGGGAGAGTAGAGAGAGCATACTGGCAAGGAAAAGCCTAAGCCAAGATGGGTCGTGGAGACAATGGCATGAGAGTGGTTAAGGATGTGTCTACACTGGCTGAGGCAGCAGAGAGGTGGGAACCAGTGGGAGGTAGGGTGCATAAGACCTGTAGGGTGCAGAAATACCCTGTCACCCCAAGCCTGTGGTTACCTACACAGGGCAGGGAATCATCAGGAGGCTGGTATGAAACTGGCAAAGGCCAACTTGTTCTGCGATCTTTACTGCTGGGATAGGTGTTAGCTCCAGGTATTTGCCCCAGGAAATTCCTGAAGGGTTCTTGCTTAGCCTTGGAAAAGTCCAGAATCAAGACCCCTTCAAATGAAGAGGACCCATTGCCCCCAAAAGGACCTTGCCTCCCCCTGTGTGGAGTCCAGACGATGTGTGGGACCTGACCTCCAATCAGCCCTCGGACTCTGGTTCCCATAGTTACCATTGGCTCGGAAAGAAGCGATCCTTCTGTACTGTCCTGGTTCCTGTGTCCTGGCAAACCAGTACAGTTGGTTATCCTAGATGAAGCACATCCCTAACTTTATGTCCATCTACGTTAGAAAGGTGATAGGGACCGTCCCTTTCTCTCCCACGGCTACCACAGCTGAGAGCCTGTTTAGAGCTGACTTCTGGGTGACACCTGGAAGACCTGTCACACTGCAGTCAGATCAAAAGTTGAGTCTTATTTTAGAGGGGGGTGGGTGCATGCTCCAAATGTCACTGTCACTATAATGGAAGAAGTGGCCTATGATGGTGACCCTTGAGGCATTTCCCATTGCTGTTCCTTTATTTTACTTGGGTCTCTGCCCCTCTGCTCTCCTGGGTCACTTCCTACTTTTCTGACTCATCAGTCTCCTCCTAGGGCTGTGTCCCTTATAGCCCTCTTTTATTTTTATTTTTTAAGAGTTTTTATTTATTTATTACTAAGGGAGAGAGAGAGAGCACACCCACGTGAGTGGGGGAGGGGCAGTGAGAGAGAGGGAGACACAGAATCCCAGGCAGGCGCCACATCACCAGCGTGGAGCCCAACGCAGGACTTGAACTCACGAACCATGAAATCATGACTTGAGCCAAAATCAAGAGTGGGGCTGCCCATGATTCTCACCTCCATTTCTGGAGCCCAATCTCCTTCTCTCTGGTGGCATCAATAGGACTACCAAGGCTCCACACCCAATATCCACTCCATTTCTACTCATCATTGCTGCCTTGGGCCACATATTTTTTTAGCTTAATAATACAACAAATATTGAATCTTTAGGATCTTTGTCTTCTCTGTCTCTCTCTCTCTCTCTCTCTGTGTCACACACACACACACACACACACACACACACACACACACACAACAAATTTCAATTAGACAATAGTCAACTGAATTTATTTTGTATGTATTTTTCAAAACCAAATGCATTCTTACAGCCTCTCTCCTGCTCTGTTTAAATAAAATCCTGTAACAGATTTTCTTATCTCTGATTCCACACCTCCAATTTACCCATACCCCTCAGTGAGATCAGTATTATCTTTTTAAAAGTCACATTGGACTGTGATACTCCTTAACTCAAAAGCCTTCAGTGTATCCCCATCGCTTTCAAGTGAAGCCCAAATTGCTTAGCCTAGCATTTAAGGTCCTTAGCATTTGGGTCTTAAGCTCTCTGATGTCATATCCCTCATTCTACTTCCTCTTCCTCTTCCTCTTTTGGTGCTTTATAGTGACACTGTGGGCCTCTGGTCCTTTGCATATGCTGTGCCCCCAGCTTTTGCTAGCTCTCCATCACCTGTCCCCGAGCACCCAGTCTGACTTTACCTCCTTTGTTTAGGCAAAGTGAAAGCTATAGCATTGGGTCCATTTGTGTGTTGTAGCACATGACACCCTGTGATATTGGTTCTCCTCTGCCACTCCAATCTGCACTACCATGTTTGGACTATCTTAGGGCAAGGGATAAGCAGTCAAACAATTGAGCAGCACCCCAGTGATAGATGGCTGAATACTCATGAACACTATGGTCACAAAGACCAGGTGCCATGAATTGTGTCACTCTAAGAGGTTACAGGAGCTGATCACAGGGAAACTGGAGTGGCAACTCCCAGCTCTTCAGTGGAGACTCAGGTGCTGCCTCAAAAAGAAGTTCTGGGGGATCAGAAGTTCTCCCCACCCTCTTGAGAGCTCTAGAGTGAACTTTTCATGTACTGAATCCTGTCTTCTTGACAGCTCAGAAGCTCTTTTCATTACAGGTGGTTGGTCAGCAGTAAATATAAACTGAGAAAGTTGAATTGTGTATAAACATGTTGATGTCACCTTGAGATTGATATTGATATGACCTTGAAGCAAGGTTTAGGGAACTGTGACTACATGTCATTTGTGTCTATTTAGGTGGTTTTAAGAATTTTAATTACAATATTCAATTCTATTCCTATACTTTTTGTCCTGAATTAAAAGATTTGGAGATGTGACATCTCTGGCTGATGTGACAGAGAAATCTGTGATGTAGATACGGAGGTAGGGCTAATACACAAACAGTGTCAGAGGCCAAAACCAGTGGATTGACATTATCCCTTTAGGTGATAGGCGATGGGGATGAAGGTATGGTGGAACTTCAGTGGGGCTCTTTACTTTGAATCCGGTTCATATGGTCATTCCAGGAACCCTATACTGTGTACTGAACAGCTGGAGCACGTAATGGAGTTCTGTGGCACCACTACCCACTGCTGACCAGTGGAAAGCTCAACTCCTCCAATGTGTCAACACTCACAGGCACTTGACCCAGATGTAAATTCTGAAATTGACTGGGGGTGATATTCTGCCACATGTGGAATGTAGCCCAGACCTTACAACATCAGACTGTAGTTCACTCTGAGACCTTATCTATATATTGATGGCAGTTTGAGACACTTGGTAAAGTCAACGTATCCAATAGGAAATTATCGACCTCCAAATTTAAGGATGAGCAAGCATTTCCAAATTATGCTGCTTGCAAAACAAGACGTCACAGTCCTCAAATACGGAACCCGTAAATTGATGGAAAACAACTTTGAGATGCTCTAGTAGACCACTTTAATTTATTCTGTTCTCTGGGAATAGATATATAGATATAGATACAGATATAGATCAAGATATAAAAGCTGATATATATTATATATATAATTATATATATAATATGTGTTGATATTCCATGCATAACTTTTTAAAACTGAGATACTAATTTCCAAAATTGGGTCAATCGCCTTAGAATATTTTTCTTATTTTTTTCTTTTTCAAGATGTCGGTGTTTTGTGTGGCTTGTATTTGGACCAATTCTCTATTATTTTACACTCTTCTCAAACTGTCAATTCCCATAACTCAGATACATATATATGTATATTATATACACACACACACACACCCCAACACCTTCTAACTGTAGGGCATGGAGCTAGGGGTGTACTATGAAAGTTTTAACTGCTACAAGTTTACCTTCCAGTGCAGGAAATGCAAGGCACACCTCAGGCTCAGCTGGGATGTTTGTGCTCCTTGAGATCTAGGCTTGACATAGCTCCCAACTCCCATTTTGGGAATTCTAGCTTATGAAAGTCCAAATACCTTTCCAACGTTTCTGTGAAGTCCCAGGGCCTTTTTTTTTTTTTAAACTCATAGACTTTTTTCTTTCTAGAATTCTGCTTCCTTGTATGAAAACTTTGTTCTGCATTTTTCGATAAGCCATTAAAGTGATTCATATACTAGTGTCTGTGGACCGTACCTTTGCAAACACTGACATAAAGTGACTGAATTTGCCTTGTGTCTTGCTCCCAAATATGTATATCCAAAGATGTTCAGTGGAGCTGAGGAGACCACCATTAAATACAACTTCCCTTCTATAAACCTCCGCTGTGGTTAGTGACCTCCTCTCTCCTTTTTATTTTGTTATATTTATAAGACAAAGAAGTGTGTAAATAATACCAGAGGGGTGTTACAGACAAGTCAGCATCATAGGAGTGCAGAGAATGGAAAAACTGTGTGTTCCCAGAGTGCATGAAAAGAATCTGAGACAGCTTCCTGAAAGGTGGCAAAACCGAGCTCTGAGGAACACACAGAATCCATCTGGAAGGAGGGGAAGGGTCGGGCAGCTCTAGGGTGCACAATGTGAGTAAGAGCTCGGGAAGGGGATGTGGGGGCAGCAAGAATAGGATGTGGTTGAAGGCCCGGAGGACATGAGCCCAGCCGGAGAGGAGAGCTCTGGGTACCGGGCTATCAGCAGGGCTTGGAGGAGAAACATCACCACTGGTAAATTCATAAAACATATTTTCTTTTTGAATGAGTGCCTCCCGCATCTATGGACACAACAGGAATTTATATAATGACTCCTCAGGGAGGGTGCTTTCCTGCTTAGCTGATCCACAGCGCCTGCTGTTCTGCTAGGAAATCAGTAATACCTATTGACTGACATGTTTTGTCCGGTTCCCCCAGGTCTTCTTTTAAGGCTTCTGAAAAGACCGCCTTTCTTCTCTCTCTGACCTCGGCGCTCCCTCACCTCCACCTTCCCACTCCCAGTCCTTCCGAGGCGGTGATTTCCCGTCTTGCCTTCCTCTGGTTTTGTTCCTTGGGAGCCTTGATTAGGGGTAAGCCACAGAGCAGCCCCCTCGGGCAGCTGTCTTTCTCTCCACTCTTCCCTGAACTGGGGCATCTGGTTCTCATTCTCTTCACCACGCAGCGGCCTCCGAGTTCACCTTGCTCTGTTTACGTATCTGTTGCACAGCCTGGTTGAAACTCAGCGCTCCTAACCAGTCTTGCCAACCGCCCCCCCTCCCCCCACCCCACCTCGTGATCTGAAGAGAGCTGAACAGGTTCAGAAGAGCTTGAGCGTGAATGAAACCCTAACCAGAGCAAAATTTCTGGAGCCAGCGAGAGGCAAGCCTCAAACCCTTTGCAGGAGGCGTGCCTAACCTCAGTCTGTGGAGGATCTTTGTGGAGTCTGCTGACTTTTGAAAAGGGATTCACATTTGGGTATGGGCAGGTACGTTCTTTTCAGGACAGAATCCGAAGCTTTTAGATTCTCAAACAGATGTGGGACCCAGTGTTCTACCATCACTGCTCTTTCTGTGTGGTCACTGTTACTAGGAGGGGACCAGAGCTTGAGAGAGGTGTGTACTTGCCAGAGTCACTAAGTAGCGTGTGCAGAAGGCACCCCAAGACAGGAGCCACCATGCCATCCCGCCCCTCCAGTGTGGGGTACAGGTCTTCACGTTTCCTGGAGCCGCTTGTCGTCTCTTGGACTGCTCAGGGGTGCAGAGGAGGCTGGGTGAAGGCCACGTGGTTTCTGCCAGGGCCTGGAGCAGTGAGGATCACCTGGAGCAGGTGTTCTCATCCCCGGTCAAAACGAGAAGCTCCTGGGCAGCTTGTGACATGTCCTGATGCCCCGGCCACACCCCCAGTTCAGTGCCTTAAGTAGACTTTCTGGAGGTAGGACTCAGCACAGTAGTGTTTACACTACTGAGGAGGGCTGACTGATTCCAAGGTGCAGTCAAGGGACAACTATTACCTGTCAGCGCCTGGCGTGGTGAAGTGAAGCTGTAGGAAACCTGGGTGCTGGCCCCGGCGGAGCCAGGAAGGAGCCAGTGCACTGGCTCCTGTGGGGTTTCCCACCTTCTGGGCCTGCTGAGCCTGGGTTCTCCAGCAGCACTGGCCTTTCCTCCTCTCTGCTCACCAAAGCCTTGTTCATTTTTCCAAGCCCAGATCCTGGGACGCCAGCAGCCAGAAATGCTCTCCCCCTTGCTGCTTCTTTCCTGGCACTGTGCTTTGTGCCCCTGTGAGGCCGTGTGGTTTTTCTCCTGGTGCTCCTACAGGCCATCTTTGCTACCTCCCTCATGCTGCCCCTCACCCCCGTGCCTGCCATGCGGCCATCTGCAAATGTTGCTGGGTGGGATGGATAAATGAATGAATGAACGTGTGACCTGGAGGATAGCCCATGCTTCTCAGCCACCCTCTCACCCCCAGCATTTTAGATTGGTGTCCCCACACAAGTCATGGCAACCTTTCAGTCTCCAAAATTAATTTCTAGCACAGTCGCTGGACCAGGATGTTTTCCTGGGATTCTTTCAGCTCTCCCAATGAGGGAGAAATGGAAAGGGGGAGGGATGATATTAACTCTATCTAACTAACCAACTTCTGATGAAGGAGAATTGAATTGAGCTAATTTGTTTTGGAGAGCTCAGTAGTTGCTGGCAGTTGGTCTGCTATTCCAAATTTACCTCTCCTAATTTGAGAACGTCTTATTGGTTCTGTTGTCTCACTGCCCACTGTGCAAGGTGTGTGCTTCCTGGCGCTGGCCAGCACAGACCTCAGAGCCTGCTTCTCCAGCCTCAGTAGTCCTCAGACCCTTGGGAATCTCCAGTATTGTAATGCTTTTATCATGATTTTTTGACTGCAAATGACACTCTTGCCTTTGAATGTCCCAGTTTGGTTTCATATTCCCAAGGGGTTGTTTTGAGCGTCTCCAAACACACTTCTTTGTCATTCATGGAATCAAACAACATTTGGGGACACATTGGAGATGGACAAGAAAGAGGTGATACCCTCATGGAAGGAAACAGAAAAGCACAGGACTTTGGACTAGAGGCCCAGTGAGCCCCAGAGAGGTGGCTGCTTACTGAGGGGGTTCTTCCTCTGCCTTTGGGAATTCAGCTTCGCAGTAGAGTGGCTGTCACAGTAGGAAAGAATAATGGTCACAGGGGGTTAGTGTTGGAGATTATCCTCACCAGCCTTCTGAACTTGACCTTGGAAGAGAAGAGACTTTCACAGGGTCAGCAACAGAGGTGCGCGGTCAGCGCTAAGACCCCAATTCTGGGGGAATACAGGAGAGGAGGACAGGACCCGGTTCCTCCTAGTTCCAAGTGAGCGAGTGCTGTGTGAATGGGCAGCTGTCCCACGTGTGTGACTGGCTGAGGGGGCCATGTCACCAGCTCAATTTAACATTTGAGGAGCTGCAACGATGTAAAGCTGTTGAGTGCTCTCTGAATTTGTCTCACCCACAGCCATCTGAATTAACCGTGTTTTCTCTGACGTGAAATAATATTTGGATTTGGAGTACTTCCAATAACTGGAAGCAGCTTTTTTCGTGTAAGCCTTAGTCTCATTAATAACACCAGCAATAATAGTATCAGTAGTAATATTTATTGAAAATCAAGTGTGCACTCCCCTGCTTGGTGCTTTGTGTATATTCTCCTGTTTTGCTTTGCAACAGACCCTGTGAGATGTTTTCCCTATTTCACACACAAGGATGTTAAGGTTCAAAATAGTCTGCCCAAGACCTGCCTGATTTCAGAGTGTGTATTCTTTTTTTTTTCTAAATTTTTATTGGTATGTAATTGACGTGTACCATTATATTAGTTTCAGGTATACAACAGTTCATCATTTGTGTATATTGTGAAGTGATCACCACAGCAAATCTAGTTAACATCCATCACCACACACAGTTACAAAAATATTTTTCTTCTCACGATGAGAACTTTTAAGATCTACTCTCTTAGCAACTTTCAAATATGTGATACAATTGTCCAGTGTGTGTTCTCGATCACTACTTTGTAACACCTCCTTAAACTGGGATCATCTGGGATACAAAACTGAGGCCTAGGAGTCATCAGGGAGTTTGCCATTCTTTGAAATCTCCCGTGGTCCCTCCTGGGTTTGGGGCAAGTGCACTGCTGAGAGGTACCCACCTTCCTGCGGACTATCCCAAGGTCAGCCTTGAGTTTTTGCTCTGTCTGCAGCAAGCAGGCACCGAAGAAGCTGTTTTATTTTTATTTTATTTTAAAATATTTTTCTCAACACATTTATAAAGTACTTCAAGCAGAATCTTCTGGGCAAGAGGTTAGGGTTTGGGGGTTCCCATTGTCCACTGAACTGATTAATGAAATACACACATTTAGAAAAATACCTGTATACACGCACACTAGAAACCGGGGATCCATGCTGTAACACTGAAGAATTTCTGAAATAGACGTGATAGGGTTTGGGCTGAAAACAAGGCTCCGTGGAGAATCATGTGTCAGAGGGAGCAGAGTCTAGGGAATCCTGTTGTGATGACACAGGTAGGATCTCAGTGATGACACTGACCTGGAGAGGTGAAGCTGCTGGTGAAATCAGGCCACAGAGGCTTTCAATGCACATTATTCAACTTGTTCTTCTGTGAAAATTTAGGGTTGGTTCCCCCAAATTTGCATTGGTGAGTTTCATTGCTGGCATTCTTTTTGTGATTAAAATAGTTTTTAAAAACTATTACCTAAGTATTAAATTATTCAGCACATAAGTATTTAGGACTTATACGATTGTTATTAGTTTTCAATATGAAAAGTATTGCTTTACTCATTTAATATTTTTTGCCCCCTTTAAATGTTGTTACTTCTAATCCTGCTCTAATTTTATTTGCATTTTCCTGATACATCTGGATAAAATCCTTTTGCCTTTAACCTTTCTGTGTCATTTACTTCGTTGCACTTACAGGTGTCATATCATTGTTACACTTTCTAACTTGACCTGAGAAGGTCTTCCGCTTTTTATTAAGAGAGTTTAGCCTGCTTATGTTTACTCATATAACGTGATCTTCTTCCAATAATCTGTTGTGCTTTCTCTTGGAGGTTTTATGAGGATTAAGTGAGATAATAACTATAATGTTCTTAACACAGTATCTGGCACATATTCAGTACTTTTATTTTTACTTACCATACCAATAGAGGCTCCAAAAAATATCTACTAAGCACTCATTCCTGATAAAGCTCTTTTAAAACTTAGGACAAGAAAGATACATGTCTAATTTAAAAAGCTAGTTAATGCAAAAACTGGGGTCACTGCTCAGGGCCTCTGGATTCCAGGACCTGGGCTATTCTAGCGAGGTTGTCAGAGTTAAACTATGCAGGTGGTCCTTGTATTATTTAGTCTATTTCATTTATTAAAATTTTCAAATATCCTTCGAAGTTTGTTTTATAAAACCACCATAACACATAGTTTGCCTTATGGTAACTTGTGCACATCTTCCTCCTTAGAAACACCTAGCAACCGTATTAAAATTCCAGATTCCTGGGCCTCACTCCATACTACTCAGCCAGAATTTCCAGGAGAGAAGTCTGGTGATTTTTTTTTTGAAAACAAACATCCAAGGCGATGTTATTATTAAGGAAAATTGAGAAACACTACACATCTAGCACTGGGATGTTGAGACCTTATTATTTTGGCTTTATTTGTTTTATCTGATGTGTTTGTTAAAACATTTAGAACATGGAATCATAGGCTCGTCCCAAGTCAAAGCAAACAAGAACATTAAAATTAATGAGAAGGGTCCCTTAAAAAAATGCTTTAAAGGATTCATATGTCACCAACATCTAACAGCCTTCTTACAGAGAAACAGAAAAATCATTACCAATGAAATCAGGAATAAGACAAAGTTATCACAGGTCTTCCTCAACTTACAATGGGGTTATGTCTCGATCATACCAAACATCATAGCTTAGCCTCACCTACTTCACATGTGCTCGGAGCACTTGCATTAAGCCTACAGCTGGGCAAAATTATCTAACACAAAGCCTATTTGATAATAAGGTATTGTATATTTCATGTAATTTATTAAATACTGGTACAAAAAGTGAGAAACAGAATGGTCGTATGGGTGCAGAAGAGGTGTCTGCGTATTGGTTGTTCACTCTCATGGTCATGTGGCTGACGGGGAGTGTTTTCACCGCCTAGTGTCATGAAGGGATTGGACTGCATCTCGCCAGGCTAGGAAAAGATCCAAATTCCAAATCCAAAGTACGATTTCTACTGAATGCATACCACTTTGGCACATTTGTAAAGTCAAAAACTCATAAGCCAAACCATCGTAATGAGGGATGGCCTGCACGATGCAAGTCTGACCGCCGAGCCACAAGCTCAGGTCCTGGAGTGCAAAGGCAGAGACCTCGTTCCTCCTCTCACCAGTGCCTCCATCACTGGCACATTACTTCTCCGGCCCTCAGTTCTCATACCTCTATCACAGGGATAATGACAGCACCCTCACTGGATGCGAGGATTAAGTGAGGTGATGCCTACCACGTGCTGGGCAGAGAGCGTGGCCCACTAATCAGCACTTGCCAAAATCAGCTTCCGAAAATTCTCGGTCATGTGCAGATGAGGAATTTTCTCAGAGAGACTGTGGACTTGACCCAGGCCCTTGAGTCAGTGCATAGGAACTCCGGCTTTGGGAGCCAGCCCAGTGCAGTTAGCACTGCCCCACCTGCCACTTAAACCTGGGCTCAGAAGAGCCGAAAATGAGAAAGAAGCAAACAACAGAAATAGGCTTGATGTTCAGTGTAGGCTGAACTGCCCACCCACCCAGAGGGTGAGCACATATGCTTCTTGACCACAGCTCTGACTCTCACAGTGACTTGGGGAAGAATCTTCTAGCACCTTCCACCTCAGTAGGGGCAGCTTCAGAACAGATGGAAGAGAATGCCCTACAGACCCCTCCATCCTGACCTTCTCTGCTCACACCTAACCTCTAGAAGGAAGCAGCGGGTCTAGACATGGAATACAAAACCACATCTACGTGCTCGCGCTCCACGAAGTGGATGGCGCTGTAGGTTTGCTCTTCCAGCAGCGATGGTTTGAACCTTTCGTCACCAAAACCACAGTTCAGGCTTGGAGAATGTAGTGGAATTAATTCTGTGGGTCTCAGCTCAGAGCTTTGAGCATCCTTCCTTCATGTGACTGAATCACATTCTTTTTCCCACTTGGTAGCTGACAATCTTCCCAGCCCAGGGAGGCTGGAAATGCACTGATGTGGAAATGTGAACATTTCTGAATTTTTGAAAAAATGTTTATTTATTTTTGAGAAAGAGAGAGAGAGAGAGTGTGCGAGCAAGTGGGGGAGGAGCAAAGAGAGGGAGACACAGAATATGAAACAAGCTCCAGGCTCTGAGCTGTCAGCACAGAGCCTGATGCAGGGCTTGGACTCATGAACCGTGAGAGCATGACCAGAGCCGAGGTCAGACGCTTAACCAACTAAACCACCCAGGTGCCCTGGAAATGTGAACAGCTCTGAATGGCCTGGCCCATGGAAGGCTACGGTGGCCAAGTGGCATCAGGAAATGTCTGTTAGGTGAATGTCTGGGTGGATGGATGGCTGCACTCAAACCTTTCGTGCTTTCCTTAAAATGCGTGGTTTTTTATTCCCACTCAGGAAAAAGGGATGTCTCACAGCTGCTCTCTCATGATGAGAGTAGTACAGAAAGACTTCTGCCTCCATGGAAGCCAACAATGGAGAAGTGAAGGCTCCACAAACACTGGGCCCCAAAGGTTCTGGTTTCCAGCCCTGATTTGCCCCTAGTCGCTGTGTGGCTTTGGGCACATTAGCTCAAGCTTCAGTTTTTTATGGAAGGCAGGTAACAATATACACTCTGCAATCTCACTGGAGGCTGCAATGTATCCTTGACCATTCACATGGAAGCTTCACTGAGGACGCAGTTCGATTCTTATTCATGCCTCTCTCTGTTTGACACAGAAAAACTGTTTAGTGCATTTTTGTTGAATGAATAGGTGTATGAAAGAGCACTACACACCCTCAGTAACCCATTTTGTTTTATTTTATTTTGTTTTATTTTATTTTATTTTATTTTATTTTATTTTATTTTATTTTATTATGAAATTTATTGTCAAACTGGTTTCCATGCAACACCCAGTGCTCATCCCAACAGGTGTCCTCCTCAATGCCCATCACCCACCCTCCCTCCCTCCCACCCCCCATCAACCCTCAGTTTGTTTTCAGTTTTTAAGAGTCTCTCATGGTTTGGCTCTCTCGCTCTCTAACTTTTTTTTCCCTTCCCCTCCCCCATGGTCTTCTGTTAAGTTTCTCAGGATCCACATAAGAGTGAAACATATGGTATCTGTCTTTCTCTGACTTATTTAACTTAGCATAACACTCTTCAGTTCCATCCACGTTGCTACAAAAGGCCATATTTCATTCTTTCTCATTGCCAAGTAGTATTCCACTTTGTATATAAACCACAATTTCTTTCTCCATTCATCAGCCCATTTTAAATGATCTTTTTAAGTCTCTGTATCTCCTTATTATCCAATGGCTTTGATATGGGCAGGGAGGGCATCTTTTTCATCATTATACCCCTGAAGCCTACAGCAGGGCCTGGTGAGCAGGACACTCTCAAGCTCATGGTTGTGAAATTAGTGAGTGTAGGATAGAGATGATCCTACTACAAAGAAGCCCCAAAACTCCAACTCCTTCTCTTGCTTTAGGTTTATTTACTCTGAACATCCCCTTTGGTGTTAAATGTATCTCAGTTCACTTTATCTGTGTGTCTTGTCTCTTCCGTAAACTGTACAGTTCCAAGAGGGAGACACTACCTTCTCTCTTGGCAGTTTTCCTGGCCCCCAAAGAGATGCCTTCTGTTTGGTGGATGGAACAGTTAGTACAAGTCTGGCTGATTGCTGGACCAATGAGTACTTTTAAAAATAACATTATTTTTTCTTATTATGAAATACAAGGTCATGTTAGAAAATTTGGAAATTAAAGATATTATAATGATGGAAATTTAAAAAACCCTACTCTAATCCTCCCACCCAAGGATTGGCTATTTGAGATTTTATGTGATAGAGAATTTCCATTACATTTGTATTTAGCAGGATAAAAAGAAATAGAAGAAATGACTCGGTTCCTTACAGATGTTTCTTCAATGTAAGAGAAATTCCTAAATCTCTTTTGCTTTCATTTTCTCTTTTTCTAAACATATAAACATGAAGAAGTTGTTGTTCGTGTGTTTTAATACATCTCTGATGGGCATGCATTTAAGTGCCTGGTTAGTAAAACTCAGTCAAAGGTTAGAAGACACATCAAAGTCTAGACAAACAAGCAAGCAAGACCATTTTTCTTTATTGAAGTACACAAAAGTATGCTGATTTTTATGATTATTCTTCAATAAAGATTAATAGAGAAAAGCTAATCTGTAATAAAAATAATTCCATAAAAGTGACAAAGCACTTGAAGAAAGATGAGCAGACACATTATGGGGGAAATGGGGAGGTGCGGCCAGTCCCTATTATAATCTCGAAAGCATTCATGCTATCAGAGGACTACCATAGTTTGCTTTCTCCTTGCTTCCAAGTTACTTGAAGAACTGAGTTATAACATATTTATTTATGCTAACATATATTAAATACTTAATCTCTACATGCCAGATAGTGTCCTAAATTTGTAACACATTATAACTTATTTTATCCTTACAACTCTAGGACTTTGTGGATGAGGAACTGAGGAGCTGAGGTCAGGTGGGCTGAGATTGCACGGCTAACATGGCAGAGTAGTTTTTGAGGGAGAGAAGGCGTCTCTGTTCCACCTTTAGAGAGATCATCTACTCAAACCATTTTGTTTCTGAATCAGGAAACTGAGGCCAGAGCGGTTGAGTGATACGGTTTCTCAGGCAGTTATTAGCACAGCTGGGCTAATCTCCATGTCTTCTTATTCTTATTCCAGTGCTCTCTCAAGAATTCTGACTTGGGTTTCAGTCACATAGTTTAGCCTGGGACTAAACACCCCTGGCTGCCAACTCCATGTCCTCGGGCCCATGGGGGATGCTGGCATTTTCTCTCCTCAGTTGTGCTGCCTTTGGTGGGTGCAGGAGCTCCTGGGCCAGTCAATCTGTCTGTGACGTGCCAACAGCCCACAGTATAAGGTGGTAAGTGATCAACGGGTCAGACAAAACCAGAGGTTCAGATGACTGCTGGTTGCAGAAATGCAAGGCAGCGCCGTGTGAGGAGGTGCAGGTCATCATCCGCCTTCCAGATTCACCAGCGTCACACGGAATTACAACCATAGGTGAGAAGGTTCTGGAAGGAAACCAGCTACTGTGTTTTCTTAGGCAGATCACTGATGCCAGTCAGCACGTGTGGGCACAGACCATGTGCTAAGCCTTGGAGAGCACGCTCCTTTGTGTCTTCATTTTCAACACCAGCTCCTTGTTGTTTTTTAGCAACAGTTTGGTAGTGTTCCTCAGGTTTCAGCCTTTCAACATCTGAATGTCATTCCTTTGGCTAACTGATTTTTTTCCCCCTCCACTTCTTCACTTGGTGATGACAGGAGAAACTGTTAGTTTTAAAAAAGTTGATTTAATGGTCCACTTGCAAGAAGCCACATAGCAACCAATCTGTTCTTAAGATTTGGGATTTATTTGATTCATCTTCTCAGATGACTTATTGAAATTGTCTTTAGAATGTGTCTAAAATGGATGTTGTGTGCTCTGCTGATGGCACCGGACCCAGAATTTCTATCCAGGTATTTATTTAATTGTCTCTTCTAATTCTCTCTACTGACACTCATCTTGAAGTTTACTTTTGCCATTTTGTTGGAACAGCACTACACCCCTGCCCCAAACATTTAACTCCTCTCAGATAAATCCAAGCCCAACCCTGAAATTCCCAGGTTGGCCCTAAATCAATGCCAGACTGTATGGTATGTTAGTAACGGCTCACACTTCAGGGGGAAGAATTTTCATCAGTAGTTTCAGAGATGCACATAAAAGCAGCAGACAGCACACATTTAGGCTGCAGCCATCACTACTTAAGGCAGGTAGAAACGATACAGTGGAGAGAGGAGAGAGTCGGTGTTAGGACACAAAATGTGTATTAGAAGCACGTGCTGGAAAGCCAGTCTCTCCAGATTTAAGATGCACTCTTTAATTACATTTGAATTTTGTCCTAAGATAAAGGTACAAAGATTTAGGGTCTTTTAAAGGGAAGGATGGTCTCATGGTGTGGGCTGTTTCTTGGGGTTTTGTCCGTTAATGGACTGGCTGCTTTCCAGAAGGGAGTTCTCCTTGGTCCTGTCAAACAGAGCAGAAGCACCATCTTCTCAAGTGTGTGGAGGGACACTTCAGGGGGCATGGACAATGGGCCAACCTCTGCTTTTCTTCTTTTTAGAGTCTATGCGACACAATCAAGCATTATATAAGGCAAACTTGGGAAAATGACCTCTCCTCTCTGTGTCTGTTTCCTCCTCTGCAAAACCAATGGTGCAGAATAGAGACGCTTCCAGAAATGCTGTTCTATTCTCACTATTAGCTCTATACTAAGGTTTTAGAATCATAAAGCTGACAGCACCTTAGAAGCTACCTCGTCTAACTTCCTGGCTACGTTAGCCCTTGCTGTGTGCCAAACCATGCAAAAACTTAGTGGGTGGAAACAAACAAACAAAAATGTTATTTCTCATGATTCTGTATGGCCCAGCAGTCTCTCTTCTGCTTTTCCTGGGCTCACTCATGATGGATTTTAGCTGGAGGGTCAGCTGGGCCAGAAGGTCCAAGACGGTTTCATTCACACATTCGAAAGCTGGTACCGGCTGTTGGTTGGGGGTCCTTGTTCTCCATGTGACCTCACACCCTCTAGGAGATTGATTGGCTTCCTTGAAGGGCAATGTCAGAGCAGTTCTAAGAGGGGGAAGGCTGCAAGGCCTCTCAAAGACCCATCTCAGAAGTTACACAAGGTTGCCTTCAGTGCACTGATTGTGATGAAAATGCAGGTATGCTAACTCCCCTAATCTAGTGCTGTGTTCACTCTGTTAACACACTGCTCCCCAATGGCTATTTTCAAGTTCATTCATCAACCACATTAAGTATTCCTGGGCATGTACTACATGCCAGGAGCTGTGCTGGGCACTTTGGTGGATTCACAGATGAGTAAGAAAGCATCTCTTTTCTTTCAAGTAACCTATAGTCTATGCCTAGCGTGACATTCAAAGCAGGTTAAATGACCACATTTTAAATAGGCCGTAACCTGTTTCTCTGGTCTCTATAAGAATGTGTGTCATAGGTAAAAATAAAAGCTTCTTATCTTAAGTTCCATGGGCATTTCCATAGATTATTACTAGGACAGTTGAGGTTCTTTTCCACTTTCCATAGCCTCCTCCACAGTACGTTTAGTACATGAAGAAAGACAATATCCAAATTATCATAAATCTGTCGGCATTCCATTTCCGAACAGAGGCAAATGGAGCCTCCGTGTATCTGAGATGTTGTATGTATCTGGATTACCGTTTTATCCTTTAATGGGGTGGACCTCAGGGTCACGTTTTATTATATGCATCTTAAAAATGTAGAGCTGAAGTTTCAGAGGGGGCATAGAGAGGTGACATGAGTCAGGTTGGGACATTAACCTTCTGACCTTGGAGACTGACGGATCTCAAGCAGCTCTGCACTCCAGGGAGGTGGCTGTTTTGGCAAAGAGAGGCAGGCCAGATGCCCTGGTGTTTCATTTGAAGCTTTGAAAGGTTAAACTTAGGCTTGCCTTTGCCCTCTAACCTGCCAAGGCCACCCCACAGCAAAGACCACCTTTGGAGTTCTCCACTCTTCTCTCCTTGGACTTTCATTCTGCTCTTCCCCGTCTTTCAGTCACCTGATGCCCACTTGTCAGCAGCTGCTTTGGTTCACACCTGACTCTCAAGAAAGAATCAGCACCCAGTTATTTACATTTCACTGTGAATGTCAGTTTGTGGGGAAAGTATGATCTTTTATTAGGAAAAGAAAAGCTCTGTTCACAGGAAAAGGAACACTGGTCATCAGCAAGGAGCTTGTAAGATCATGTCTGCTACTTGCTGTTCTTAGTACCCAGTTAGAGCCAAAGATTGTTGAGTACTGGCATTTTAGAAGTGAAACGGCCAACAGAAATGCCGCTGATACTCCTTACTTTGTTGGTGAAGAAACTGAGACCCAGAAACGAGTAGCAGCTTGCCATGTTACTTAACAAGTTAGTGGCATAGTTGGGATTTGAACTTTGATTACTAGATCATCAACGAGCAAGATTTCGACCTGATATCATTTTCTCTCCCTGAGAAATTTATCTACACAGAACTGGACAGTTTTCAGTTGCATACACCCTCATGGGTCTTCTACATGGCAGGGAAGGGTGCTAGGGATTTTGACACAAAAAAGGGAATAAGGAATGGAGAGGAAGCTATCTGTGGAATAGCTTCTGAATTGCTGTTACTACTACTTCAAAATGACATATGGACGTAGGTTCAGGAAAAAAAAAATGCATTTGTCTTAGGTTCCAGCATTTAGGCAGAAGTCCATTATGTGGTCTTGGCAACTCAAACAACCTCCTCGCTCATCTACTGAACAAGAAACAAGAATAGGTCATCTCTAAGAAAATCCATAGACTTTCCAGCCCTAGAGCTGGGGAAAACAAGATCCTGTTAAAAGATCTGATGAGGGAGTAGTGGCTGGAGCAAGGGAGTAATGGTTATTAGCTGTTTCGGGGACAGGAAAGAGGTCAGTTTGGCTGAGAGGAATGATTTATGTTGACAACTTTTAGTAAAATACAGATAATAGTTACTGTCTTAACATGATAAAACATGCCTATTGGGAACAAGGAAGGAATGCTCACTCATTTTACCACAATTAAATGTTGGTCTAGAAGTACTAGACAATACCCTAGTTCTTTGATGGACCCCTTTTAAACTCAGAGAATTACAAGAATCCTAGTCCTTTACTAAAAGAAGTGACTCTCTAATGGTAAAATTTTGGTGTTATTGACAAGTAAGTAGAGGAAATACTTTTAGGGAAGAGCTTTCTAGATGGTCTTCAAACCATACTTAGACATTTCTCTTCTGTTTTCTCAAAGGAGCATCTTCAAAGGTAAGCACTTTGTAACAGCTCTTCACTCTCAATTCTTCCTGATTTGATAGACAGGAAAGGCTTGTAGCAGGGGTGCTATTCACAAGAAGACCACTTCCAGGTTTGCCATTCAGCAGCCAAGAGGCCTTGGCCAAGGCAGTAATACCACCAAACCCCTGTATGTTTTGATAAAAACAGATGTAATGATACCAATCTGTCTGCTTCACAAAGTTTTTACAAGAATTAAGTGGAAAATAATGTGTATGAATGTATATTATTATTGAAGGGAATTTATAGATATGAGGGGTGGATCTTGTCTGGACTCGCCAGGCTCTTGGGTCTTCAGTATCCAGGGAGCCCATGCAGCTATGAATCTACACTCAGCCTGTAAAACGGCAACCTTTTTCTAGCACACCCAAGGCACGCATCACAGAATCCCATACACCTAGAGTATATGGCTTTCAGAGTGAGAGCCAGCTTGGGATTGTGTTAGCAGAGCAGGTACAGTTAAAAAGCCTGGGGCTTTGGAATTTTTAAAAGGGACCCAACACCAACATCTCTGAAATAAATTGATTTGGTTGAAACTCTTCCAAAGAAATTACCTTAATTCTGAGACTAAATATGCTGTGTTCCAGCCCAAATGGACTTTTCTTGGCCAATCCCCTGAAAGTAAACATTCAAGTTTAACAGGGAAAGGGCAGTAGAACTTACAGTTTTAGCTCACTGATGTCACCCATTCCTCTTTGAGCCAAAGAACAAGAAAATCCAACACTTCCTTCAAGAATGAAGGCATCATATGGGAATGATACAAATATGTTTGTGGTTTCTATATATTTTCTTTTAAAGAAAAACACAGGAATTGAAGAAGATACATTTTTCAGAATCTTGACAGACATATGTGCTTTTCTCAGAGAGGGGTCCACCTGGGGATCTTGGCTGTCTGGTCAAAAAGGCTGTCTTTTTATTCCTCGATTAAGAAATAGAACTTTAAAGAAAAAGCAGCACAGAGGGTCTAAACTGTGGAAAAACTTAATGTTGAACTAAATTCCAAAACTCAGATCGAGGGACAAGATCTTAGTATTGGGGAATAAGAGCACTTTGGAGCTGAAAGTCAAGTGTTCATTTTACTGCAGAGGAAGTGTCAAAATTAAGATCTTCGAGGGTTGTGTAACTTTCCCCAGGTCACAAGGCTTCTGTCATCGAGGCTAGACTAGAACACAGAGCTTTTTGGCACCAGTATGATTATTATCTCGTTTGAGATGAAATCATTCCTGGATAACAAAGGCATATTCCTAAGGCTGTCCTGAAATGCTCTGTTCTCACACTGCCTGACAATAATGATGCTGAGTAATGAAATGATAGGCAGCGATATCTCACTGCACACAATGAAGCATGTAGGGCTGCCTTCCAATGGCAGCCAACTGGAGTCAAGGGCAGGAGAATGAAATTGTTGATTTCAAATGTGCTTATAGAGCTTGCATTTTGAGGTATCTCTTGGCGATTTCCACCGGAGAGAGCAGAATAGTTTGGTGAATCCAGTTCAGTTCCATCAACGTTAACAAGCACTCTTGAGCCAGGCAGATGTTCAAAAGTAAGGAAGCACATCCCAGCCTAGAGGGAGCTCAGGGCCCAAGGAGGATAGCACAGATTGAAGCTTCTTGATCCTTCTATCCACAGCCCTTAACACCCATCAAGTATTTAAGCAACATTTGGTGATTGAATATGGATGGTTACATGTTAAGTTGGTGGTAGAATTGCCCTGAGTGTGGAGAAGAGGGGATGATCAATCTTCCTGGGGTGTAGAAAAGAACAAGGTCAAGGAAAACTTCAAAGCTGATACTTGATCTGAGCCTAAAGGGAAACACATTGCAGAACAAAAGATCATCCGCTGGTCTATTTAAGTTTCAGGGTATCCAGTTCTGATACTTTAAGGAGGGCCCCTTATAGTACATAAAGCACCCCAAACTCCCTGATATGGAAAGTGAGCCCTGGGGCTGAGAGCAGGGCTTAGGGTGCCCAGCATGTTGGCATCAGAGCTACTGTGTCTGTGTCTGGGTGGAGCTTCATCCTCAGGGCACTGAAGCTGACCTCCAGCCTTGGGCCTCGGGTGGCCTCACCTGACTTCCTGCCTGCCCTCACTTGGGTCTCTGGGAAAGGCTGTTGTACTTGGCCTCCCTCCACCCCCAGGGTACGCAATTACTCAGAATCTCCCAGCTGCTCCCAAACCCCACACTGAGTTTCCAAACAAAACCTGTGAAAACAGATCTCCGGTGGCAGCTTCGGCCACATTTGGCAGCTGCCCATGTCCACGGTCCACCAGCAGATTCTTGAGTCCCAGACACTCTCCACTCCAGATGCAGATGAAGCCTGGATGGACGCTGTCTTTGAGACAAATCCAGGAAAGATCTGCCCGAGAACTCGTGGGTTCGCTGGTTTTCTTTTGGCTCCATCCAAACCTAATGGAGCTGAATATCTGCGCCGTGTCCCCGTGCCTTTGGCTCATACCTCTGTAATGATGCAGGAAGAAAGCGGGTCTCCTCCTAGCAGCCGGGCCTTGTGGGGGTTCTGAATCACTGCTGCTTCCTGTCTGGGAACCTCATGGTATGAGTGCCCCTCCCCCTCACTCCTTCCCCTACCATTCTCCCTTCTTACCTTGTTTCCATCCCTTGGAGACATGCTGTTGCCAGATTTCTCTTTCCAAAGTAGGAACCTTTGCTGACATAATTCCAAACCCTTCCAAGCCAGCTTGCTTATGCCATGATGCCATATCTTGTTAGCCTGGCATTAAGACCTTCTGTGGTCAAGGCACCAGGTTTGTGCCAGTCCTCCCCACCCTCAGATACAGATGTTTCTTGGAAGCAACTGCCCAGACTGGGGCTACATTTCCCACCCATTTAATTTTGCAAATGAAATGTAAGCAAAAGTGATATGTGTCACTTCAGGGTCAAGGTAGTTAGGAAGAGGGTGCACCTTTCCTATCCCCTTTTTTTTCTGGTTCTGTCAGTTGGAAACAGAGGATTCTGTACCTGTGGGAACTGAGGAGCCACAAGATGGAAGAAGCATGGGTCCCAGAAACACCACTTGGAGTAAACCATTTTGCTGATAAGGGAGACTTTGTTGGTCTGGTTTGTGATGTAGAAATAGCTGTGTGTTGTCTTAAGCCAGAAATTTGGGATTTATTTTCGTTCTGCCTAATGTTGTCTTAACTTTATTTCCATCACTGTCATTTATATCCCCATCTTTAGGCCAAATCTTCCGTTCTTCATACACACTTGTTACCTGCCCGTGCACACCTTGCCTTCCCTGCTTGGGTGCCTTTATCCTTACCTGAATGAATCCACATCATCCTGCCTATGACTCAAGATGCATGGAAGGGACCCTGCTCCACTCAGCTTTCCTCAGCCACTGCAGCTGCAGGGTGCAACCCCTCATCTGGGCCTCAGACCACCATATCTTCTCCTCTCATCCCGCTGTGGGTCAGCCGGTGTTTCCTAGACCTTATTTCCCTGACCACTTGTAAATTCTTGGGAAGTTGGGAAGCTCATGTTCATTTTACCCTTGTTATCCCCATAGCAGAGCACCGAGTGGCCCCCTCCACCCAACTCCCTATCTTTAAAGTCACTTAGAATTAATGATTGAGAGAATAAATGAATTGTAAGCGCAGGGCCCTCTTGTGGCGAAATGACAGAATCAGCAGTTTGTCTTTCAGCGCCTGGCCTCCTCTTTCTGTCCCCATACCACCCCTACTTGCTGTCCCCACAGTCTCCTCCCCCCCTTCATGCATGTCACAGTGGAGGACAGAGTCCACAGTCTTCAAAGCCAGACTGCCAAGGCTGCAAGCCGGGTTTTGGCATTTCCCACCTGACTGTGAGCATGCCCCATAGCCTGCATGCCTCAGTTTCCTTATTGTGAAATAGCTAATAATAACCTATCTATCAGAGTTGATGAGACGAGGTAGTCTCTGTAAAGTTCGTAGAACATAATGGGCCATAGTGAGTGCAGTTTAAGGATTCACGTTGCATGGTGCTTCATGCCTTCTCGCTTTGCTTTGTCTACATCTGTTGCCCTGCTTTTCTAGATACTGTGGAATCAGGGATGACATTAGTTCAGGGCCTGGATGGCTGATGGGGCTCCCCTTGTGTGTCACCACCAGTCACTAGCAAAAGACTGCCCAAGTGCTTTGCAGATGGTCACTCTGAGCCAGAAAGAGAGCCATGATCAATGGGCTCTATGTGCCATTAATTCAGGAGAGGAAATAGTGACATATGTGCCAGGTAGTATCGATCCCCCAAAGAACTGGGATTTTACTAGAAGTTGTAACTTAGAGGAATGAGCAATTAATTGTGGAAGTTCAATTATCTCTAAGTTAATGTTCAGAATTCAAATGACTCATATGATCTTAGTGCTATAAAACCATAGAAGATCATTTATTACATACTTTCATTTAACTTAGCAAGAAACCAATGCCAAGACAAGTGACTTACCCAAGGTGATAACAAAGGCAAGAACCAGGCACCTACTAGTCTGTTGTCTCCTTAGTTCTCACAAGTGCTAACCTTAGATGAATCTTATAAAGTTTTTCACACCTCACTCTCCTACCCAAGAACCTTCAATAGCTTCCTAATACCTTACAGAGATCAAGGTCAAATCTCTTAAAAAATTTTTTACATATTTATTATTATTTTAATTTTATAGGTAACATACAATGTAGTCTTAGTTTCAGGTATACAGTTTAGTGATTCAATACTTACAAAAACCCAGTGATCAAAGATCAAGGTTAAATCTTTTTTTTAATGTTTATTTGTTTATTTTGAGAGAGAGAAAGAGTGCACTTGAGTGCACACATGAGTAAGAGAGGGCAGAGAAAGAGGGAGAGATAGTATCCCAAGCCAGGTCTGCACTGTCAGCACAGAGCCCCACATGGGGCTGGATCCCGTGAACCAGTGAGATCATGACCTGAGCTGAAATCAAGAGTCGGATGCTTAACAGACTGAGCCACCCAGCCTCCCCTCAAGGTTAAATGTCTTATGTGTTGAAATCATTCACAGTCTGATTCCCTTTCCCCACTCAGAATCCAATAGTGGCTGGCATTCTCCTATGTAGTTGGCAATACTGTAAATTGGCATAATCCTTTTGGAAAGCAGTTGGCGACACGCATCAAGAACCGTAAACATATTCATGTGGCCCAGTAATCCTACGTCTTGACCACTTCCTAAAGAAATGTTCCTCAGTACAGAAAAACAAGTATGCATAAAGATGTTCATCATAGCGTTATTTATGTAACACAAAATTGTGGAGAACCCAAGTGCTTCCCATTGAAGAGATTTTTGATTAATTATATATTTACTAGTTGAACTAGTGAGGTCGTGATAAGTTATGGAGATACAAACTATAAAATAACATGCTACATAAGATATAATGTTAAATAAAAACAGGATGTAAAATATATGCAGAGGAGTGCCTGGGTGGCTCAGTCAGGAATTAAGCCTCCGACCCTTGATTTCTGTTCAGGTCATGATCTCATGGTCATGAGATCAAGCTCTGCATGTGTCTCTGCACAGGGTGCAGAGCTTGCTTAAGATTCTATCCCTCTCTCCCTCCGCCCCTCCTCTGCTCACATGTGTGCTCTCAAAACCAAAACGTGTGTGTGTGTGTGTGTGTGTGTGTGTGTGTGTGTGTGTGTGTATACAGAGTATGATTATGTGATGTGAAAAATAAAAGTAAGGGGAAAAAGACACTAAAGAAGTTTAAATAACTGTTGTACAGGATTTTTTTCTATTATCCAAAATTTATGCAACAGCTTTACATTATTTTCATAATACTAAAATTTTAATTTTTACCATGATAAATGTTGTCACTACAAAACTTTTAAAGGCTCCTCATTGCCCACTGTAATATAAAGGGAAACAACTTCTCTCAGCACCTCCGAGCCCCACCATGCTGCCTGGTTCTTCCTTTCCATCCCTGTCTCCCAGAACACTGGGTTTTTGTGCTTCCTATGTTCTCATCAGGCTGGCCCTTGGTTGTGTCCTAGGTGAGAAGGAGGCTGCAGGGTCAGAGAAGAAAACGATGACCTTGGAGATGGACAGAACTTAGGGACCCACCTTTGCCCATTTATTGCTGGGTGACTGGGCACACTACCTGTTCCCTTAAAACCTCTGTTTCCTCATCTGTAAAGTGAGAAATGATAATACTTATCTCTCAGGCTGCCACAGGGATTAAGTGAGACACATATGTATGTTTCTGGCACGGTATAGGTACCTTTAATAAGGCTTGCTCCCCGCCACGGCTATACCATGTTTAACACTGCCCTTGTCTGGGATCCTCTGACTTTTGTCTTTACTAACTCATGCCTTGAGGTCTGGCATGAATTAATAAAGAATGTTTATTTTTTGTTTTGTTTTGTTTTGTTTTGTGTTGAGAGAGAGGGACAAGGGGAAGAGTGGGGTAGAGAGAGAGTGGCAAAATCTTAAGCAGTTTCCATGCCCAACTCAGAGCCTGACGTGGGGCTTGATCTCACGACCCTGGGATCACAACCTGAGCAGAAATCAAGGGTCAGATGCTTAACCGACAGAGTCACCCAGGTATCCCGATGTCTGGCATGTGCTTTTAAGTAGTGCTCCTCAAATGTAGTCTGTAGACCTGTCCTCACAAGATGGGTGTGGAGGAAGAGTGGACATCAGTGTGGTCTTGCCACAGATGGGAACAAACAGTTCCGGGCCCAGCGTGGGGCTTGTGTGTCTGCCTAAAAACTCAGGGAGAAATGGGGAGTGTGGAGAAATGGGGAGGAGGACAGGTGAAAAGATAGGCAAAGTCACTGAAAATCAGTGATAAGTCCATGGGGGGTTCACTGCACTATTTATTTGGTTTGTGTGGATATTTGAACACTTCTATAACAACAAGAATTGAAAATTTCTATACAAAATTCTTCCAAGATGCCTCACTATTTCCATCTTCTTGGGCATATTATTCCTGTGCGTTTTATTCCCACTGACCTCATTTGCAATGATATCTTTGCATCGTTACTTGCCTCTGTGTGTGTGTGCATGTACATATTCACATGCATATATAGACACACACATGTATACATATGTATATACATATATGTAATCTCCAAGTACAGTATCAACTCCCTGAGGGCAGGTATCCTGTTTTACATTTTTCTTGCCTCATACTGTACTTTTTACAGACATAGGGACACCCAATCCTTGTTTTGTGAATGATATAGATCTGGTTATCTAAATTTCCTAATGTCCCTGTGCCTCTCCCTGGAGATTCTGATTGGCTTGGCCTAGGACAGGACACAGCCTAGATCTGCCAAGAAACCTTCCTTAGTGTCTGAAGGGCAGTTTGGTCTTATAATGCCCCCTATTAAAATATGCATGCAATTGGGAAGAGAAAGTCAATTCAAACATTTACTAAGGCTTGCTGATCATTGCTGGCCCAAGGCAGAGAAAAGGAACTGGGAGTCGGTCTGGGAATAAGATCCAGGTGGGGTGGTCTCTGAAGGAGAAGGTCCAAGAGCAAAAAAGAAAAATTCACTGATTTTTTTTAATCAACACTGAATCTATCTGTTGTATCCATGTCTTTGGGTTTTGAAAAAGCCCTTCAGAAATCTCCTTTCAATTATTTAAACAAATGTTAAGCTAATTCAGCAATCTGGAACAAGAATCCACAAAAAGATTATGAGTCTAAGAAACATGTACTCTGTAAGGGTTCTGATTGCAGCTTAGAAATGATAATAGATATAATGGGTCCCTTGCAGTGGGTGCCTATGTATCAGGCACTAGGCCAAGATGGAGAAACCAAGGCCACATGGCTTAGTAAGTAACAAAGCAGCTATTTGGACCCAAATCAGTTTGGTTTCAACGGCCACCTTCCTATCACACCATACTTCTTCTTTAGACACCCAGTACCCAGAGCCAGGATGTGTGGATTCTCAGTCAATACTGGGTAAATGACTGAGCAGATAAGCCACAGTGTTCAATTCCTGTTTGTCCTCAACCCTGTGCTGGAGGCTAGAAGACCCATAGCAGGATCTAGATTTAGAGGAAAAGTCTATAAAACAAACAAACAAACCTTAAAAACAAAGAGAATGAATGAAAGGTAGAAAAGTGAAGCAAAATAAAGATTGAGAGGAAGAGGAAAATGATTGGGGTAATTACACAGGCAGAGGAAAGCACTGAAGGCAGCCAGCCCTCTAAATGTTCCTCGTGGTTCGTGAAGCGGGAAGGCAGTGCGCCACTGGAGGACAAGTGGAGGTCAGGGAGTCACTGCGTGGCCTGGGACTCACTGGGCTGTTGGGCTGAGCCCATGGAATGGTTGACCATGGGGTTTTGGATGGCAACCAATGCTGACTGCTGAGAAATGTTCAGGGAAGGAAAGAGCTGCTAAACTCACCGACAGCTTGGGTCCCGATGCCTCATTCTTGCGCCTGCCCCGTGCGTATATCATCCAGTATTCCACCAGTCACTCCTTCCCAGCATCAGTCTTGTCTATCGAAACAACTGGAAATGCCATTATCTGAATATAATTGCATTTCTGCAGAGAGACCTCAGTCTCAGTGGATAATCTGACATCATAGGCCATGATGGATCATCTCGGACCATATGCCCTGAAAGACACACATACCATACTAAAGCCAAAGATTATGTCACATGCACTCTGGTCTCTCCAATGAAGCTCCTGTTGTCAATAAGTTGGGCTCCAAATGGAAGCATGGGAGGCAGCAGAAAACTGGGACATCCATCCTGTATCCTGGGAGCAGACAGGGTCAGGAGTGAACTGACAAAGGGGAGACTGGTTCCTGCCTCCCTGACCCTGCACTTCCTGCAGGGTCAGCTCTCTTATTCAGTGTTCCTCCTTATTTTGTGATCTCCACCTCCTACTTCTTTTGAAATCAAGCAAAATAGCATTTCTTAGTCTCAACCAGCTTAAGTAGTTAAGGAATATGTATTTTTAAACCTGTCATACACGAGAGACACAAAACAAAGTGGGACAGAAAGGTTTCTACGTGGGGATAAGCATAATCCTTTTGATTACAACAAGCTTCGGACCTTACTAGGGTCATCACGATACCTCCTGAGGTCCCTGGTGCCAGGAGTATGCATTTGGGTCTCTTCTTTTTATTGGAAAATGTAAAATGATGTCACATAAGGAGATTCCCAATTGACTTCCAACTATGTGGAGTTATGGATTCTCTTGTCCAGCTGATAGCCCTTGGGTGACAAGCTACAGACAGCCAACGAATCCAGGACAGGGAAAACATTTTTGGTTCATGTGTTAAGGCTGCTGAAGCTAAAACCATCCTTCAAAACCTCCTCCAGAAATCTGAGATCTCCAGTTGGAACTGTCTCTGCCTCCCCTCGCTGCCCATGGTCTTCTCTGCTTAGGGCACTTGTCAAAGACTGAACGTGATGCCTTTGCCTTTGGGCCTAGAAGATGGCCTCAGATCCCACTGTAAGTGCATAGGTGTTTCGTGAACAGCAACCTTTGTTTCAGAGAGCGCTAGAGACCCTCAGAAACGCTTTTACATCATTAAGGTGGCAATGAATGCCCAGCTCCCTACTTCCTAAAACAGAGAATGATCTCAGAGGTACTGCAGCTTGCGTTTGAAGCCAGATGTGGCTACCCCTTTTTTTGTGACCAACTCACATCAGCCTGAAGAAGAACCTGAAACTTCCTAATGCAGAAACACAGGTGATCCCGTGCAGTAGCTGTAGGGAGATGTGTCTTGCCAATACGTATTTCAATGTTCTGGGGAGGTTCCAGGTAAACAGAGATACAATAATCATTTCCAACTATGTGGAGATTACTATTGGCTCAATGATTGTCCCCATCAAGGTGAGGAATAATGAGAAGTGCCTTTCTCTGGCTCAAGTCATGTCTTCTGGTTGGTTGATTTTTTTTTTTTAATTATACAGAGTTACAGCTATAGTGCGTTTATAAAGGAAGAGGTTCATTGTTAATATTGTCAGTGCTTTTTCCTCAGGACAATTTTATTATGCAAATTTATCATTATGAAGTGCATTTTTAAAGTAATGAAGACCTATGTGGCATTTGAAATATTTCCTATAATTATTTCACAATAGGATATGGATTAGCAAATAATATAGGGTAGAGGATACTAACGGAGATGTTTATAGGGAAAAAAAAGTGCACATGAAATATAGTTTGGCCAGGTTTAATACACACAGAATACACTTTAATACTTTCATATGGTCTGAATAATATCCCCATATTGATTTTTTCCTCGTTTCTCCCAACTCCACAGCAAATGTACGACAATGGCTCATTGATTTATTGTGAGTGTAGCAATGGGTTTATAACAGCATGAATCATGCCGATTGCTCAATTCACCACATGCCTTAATAAAAGTTTCACTTTAATAAAACTGAGCTAAGGCAAATATGCCCAGAGGCTGGCCTGACATTCCTTATACATTACCCTGCCTCAGGAAATTATTGCCATATATTTTACAGCAGCTACAGTAGGCTAGGGGATCAGGATTAAAATGTACTAACTACTGTGATATTTAACAGAACTCCTGTGTTCCTAGTTAACCCTCACAGGTACAAAATGAACAGAGCAATTAGGAGAGAGAATGGTGTAGGGAACAGAACTGGGTTGGGATGCGAGCAATGGGGGATCAGGACTGGCCCTTGTGACATCATGAGTGTCCCCTAAGCACTCTGCACAGTGGAGGTGAAAGTACCCATCTTATTTCCCTTCCAGAGTTGCTATGGGCATCAGAAAAGAAAGAGGAAATGCAGTGCATTATAAACTACAAATGCAATGCAAGATAAGGTGAGGGGTGTCATACTCAGGGACAGGGCCTGCAAGGCACACACACCAGCCCCTTACTGCTGTGAGCTGTCCTTAGCAAGCCGGATCCACAAGGTTGTTAATAACCATGAGTTGGGATAACTAAGAGGTCCTACTCCATTGATATGTATTTAGGGGTTTAAAAAAAAGAGATATCCAATCATTCTAAAAGAGCTACATTATTCTTTTATAAACTAGGGATTGTTTTTGTCCTCCCTAGGAAGAGTGGAAAGTGCCCCAACACACCTGCGTTGTGTTGGGGTTGTGAGAATGTAGGCCAAAAGGAATTGCGGGTACTATTCAAGTGACCTATCACCTGCTCATTACTGCTCTGGAGGAAATAGTGATCAGACAGCCCATAGGCTATTAAATGCCAATAGGTGAAACGTGTGCTAGTCCAGAAGAAGCCTCTTTGGACTTCTAATTGATACCAGCCCCTTACATGTTCATTATAGAATGTGTTATAGAGTAAGAGGGCTGGTATGGCCCTATGGGAAGAGTCCGTCGGCTTTGAGTCTTGCCTCTGCCATTAACTACTGCCTGTAGGATCTCGAACCAGGTATAAAATCTCTCTGGGCCTCCATTTCCTCATCTGTAAAATGGGGGGTTATATTTGCTGGAGTAACAGCTATAAAGTGCCTGTTCCAATGACTTACAGACATTGGAAACTACTGTTCCCTGCACCTGTTCTCAGCATCTCCCCAGCTGGACTCTATCTTCCACATATCGCCCTTTCCCATTTCCCTCAGTTCTGTTTCATCCTAGCCTGGCAGGGTGGGCACTGTTCTCTCAGCTTCCTGCTCCAGGTCACATGCCCCTCTTCGCCCCCAGGGGACCTAAATCACATTGGTGCTCACCAAACCAGCTTGTCCCCATCTCAATCTTTGCCTGTCTTTCCGGTCAGAACCTAGAGGAGTTTTGTTCTCAACTTTGTTCCCCTTGTTTAACTCTCTGCCTGGCACACAGAGGATATGAATGAATACATGAATTAATGATGCACAGCCAGGTCACGTCTCAAGGAGTATGTGCTTTTCACAAAACTGAACTTGATCAGAAGTTGAAAATGAGTGACGACTCCGGAAGTGTTAGAGGAGCCAAAACTGAATTCCCAACTCCAAGTTGCTGCTTCAGAAATGGAATCACAATAACACATGGCTGATATTTACTGACTGCTTACTAGGTGCGAGGCACTGTGCTAATCACTCTGCATACCCCCTGCCGTTAGTCCTGGGAACCGCTCTGTGACATATGCACTATTATTAGTCCCATGTTGCAGCAGAATGCCCTGAAGCTTAGAAAGATTAAATAACCTTCCCAAGGCTACGTAGCTGACAGTGGCTGAGCTAGGATGTGGACCTGTGTCTTCTGGATTCCAGAAGCTGTGCCCTAACTCCTCAGTTGTACTGAGCTAAGGGAGGTGAGCAGTGACAGATGCCAAGGACACTGCCATCCACAGAGGGGTTACTGTTTGAATACGGGGCTCAGGGTCGTAGTTCCGTGCATCCCAGTTTGGCTTTGCCTCAGCCGTGTTCTGAGCTTTACAGCTCTTTCTTCACTCTCATGCGCAAAGGGACTCCAACAGGGGCAGCTGGAATAAAACCCACCGTCATCAACCAGGAACTGAGCTGTCAAAAGAAATGAAAAATCCAGGGGCAACTGCAGTCTTACCATTCATTAATGGGTTTATCGGGAACTCTCCTGACACTGAGCTCTAACTAGGGCATTTAAGAAAATCCCAAATTTGAAAATAAATAAGTTGGCTGACATGCAGACATTTTACATATGAATTTAATAAAATAGATTTTTCTTTTTGAAATCTTTGGTAATCTCTGAAATATATCAACTGCAACCCAGGAACATTGTATCCCAAGTTGTGATTCATGAAATGAAACGGAAATGTATTATGTAATTCAATTTGGAGAGTCCAACACAGAGCTCATTAGGGCTGTTGCTGGTGATGTGGACTGTAGCTCAGAGGCCCTGTGGTTTGGGCAAACTTCTCCCAGTCCTTACCTCCCCTTCCTCCGAGGACATTTTCCCCAAATATCGTCACTCCTTAAAAATAGCATTCTTGAGCATTTTGCCCACAAATGAGGATAATTCAGAGGAAATCTTAGGAAAAACTGGATTGTTTCCCCTCTCCTCCTACTTTACCATTAACCCATCTTGTGATGAGTCAGGCACAGGACTGACTCATGGGCTTTCTATGTAGTCTTTGGATCCAGACCAGGCCTCGCCCGTACATCGGGCAGGTGGACACTGGGATGTCATCTGAGGTAACTGGAGCCCAGAGAATTGAAGGGACTTCAATTTTTGAAATCTCTGAAATCTCTGGACTTTTTTTCCCCCTGTCAGTTCATCACATAGCCTGAATTTACCATCAGAGCATAATTCTCCCTACATAGGGTGATTTCTATGAAAACAAATGAGAAAATGAGTCAAAAAGCACTTTTAGTACTGTGTGATTTTTTGTTGCATGTCTTTGGGTTGTTTTTTCTTAAAAGAAATTACTGAGATTTGATAAAATTTGCCAGTTTAACCATTTCCAAGTGTACGAGTGGCTTTTAAGTACATTCATGATGTTGGGAACCATCACCACTCTCTAATTCCCTATTGTTTGTGTCGCCCTGAAAAGAAACCTTGTACCTATGAAGCAGTCACTCCTCATTCTCCTCTTCCCTGAGCCCCTGGCAACCACTAGTCTGCTTTTAACCCCTATGGACTTGCATATTCTAGACATTTCTCATGAACACATCCTATACTATGTGGTCTTTTTTGTGACTGGCTACTTTCATTTAGTGTAATGTTTTTAAGGGCCATCCATATGGTAGTATGTATATGACTTCATTCCTTTTTATGGCTAAATAGTAATCCGTTGTATGGATATGCTACATTTTATGTCTCCTTTCATCAGTTGATAGACATGTGGGTTGTTTCCAATTTTCAGCCATTAATGAATGATATTTCTATGAGTGCTAGCGTAAAAGTTTTTGTTTGAATTTGTGTTTTCAATTCTCTTAGGTTTACCTAGGAGTAGAATTTCTAGGTCATATGGTAATTTTATTTTTAACTTTTTAAGAAACCACCAAACTTTTCCAGAGGGCTGCTGCATTTTAGATTCTCACCAGCAATGTATGAAGGTTCCAATTTCTCCAATTTCTCCAACACTTGCTACTTTCTGGTCTTTACTTTTTTTTTTTTTAAATTAGAGCCATTTTAGTGGGCATAAAGTAGTGTCTCATTGTGGCTTTGATTCACGTTTCCCTATTGACTAATGATGTTGAGCAACTTTTCATGTGCTTATTGGCCATTATATCTCTTCTTTAGAGAAATGTCTGTCCAAGCCATTTGACCATTTTTAAATTGGGTTGTTAGTCTTTTTGTTGTTTAGTTGTAAGAATTTTTTATATATTCTGGATACTAGACCCTTATGAGATACATGATTTGCAAATACTTTCTCCTGTTCTATGGGATATCTTTTTACTTTCCTGATAGTGTTTTTTGCATGAAAACTTGAATTTTTGATGAATCTCAATTTATTTTTTCTTTTGTTCCTTACGATTTTGGTGTCATATTTAAGAAACTGTAGTCTAATCCAAGGTCATGAAGATTTACCCCTATATTTTCTTCTAAGAGGTTAATAGCTTTAGCTCTTATATATAGACCTGCCATCCACATTGAGTAAATTTTTGTCTATGGTGTGAGATAGTGGTCCAAATTAATTCTTTTTCATGTGTACATTCAGGTGTCCTAGCAGCATTTGTTAAAAAGATTATGCTTTCCCCACTAAATGTTTTTTTTCTTTACCCTTGTCAAAAATCAGTTAACCATACATGTATGAGTTTAGTTTTGGACTTTCAATTTTATTCTATTGATCTATGAGTCTACCTTTATACCAATACCATATCATTTAATTACTATAGATTCATAGTAGTTTTGAAATTAGAAAATATGAGTCCTCCAGTTTTGTTCTTCTTTTTCTAGACCATTTAGGCTAATCAGGGCCTCTTGCAATTTCATATGAGTTTTAAGATCAGCTTGTTCATTTCTGCATAAAAGGCCATTGGAATTTCTTTTTGTTTTTTTAATGTTTATTTTTGAGAGAGAGAGTGAGAGAGAAAGACAAAGTGTGAGCGGGGGAAGGGCAGAGAGAGAGGGAGACACAGAATCCGAAGCAGGCTCTAGGCTCTGAGCTGTCAGCACAGAGCCCAACGTGGGGCTCGAACCCACAAACCGCGAGACCATGACCTGAGCTGAAATTGGATGCTTAACTGACTGAGCGTCCCTGGAATTTCTTTTTAAATGTTTTAATGTTTATTTATTTTGGGGAGAGAGAGAAAGAGCATGAGCAGGGAAAGGGCAGATAGAGACGGAGACACAGAATCCAAAGCAGACTCCAGGCTCTGAGCTGTCAGTACAGAGCCTGACATGAGCCTGTGAACCCACAAGCCATGAGATCATGACCTGAGCTGAAGTCAAACGCTTAACTGACTGAGCCACCCAGGAACCCCAAGATCATTGGAATTTTGATAGAGATTGCATTGAATTTTTAGATTGGGGAATATTACCATCTTAACAGTATCAAAACTTTTAATCCACGAACATAGGATGTCTTTCCATTTATTTTGGTATTTTAAAATTTCTTTCAACAGTGTTTTGTTTTGTTTTTCTTTTCAAATGTCTTGCACCTCCTTGGTTAAATTTATTTGTAAGCATTTTATTCTTTTGGATACTATTATAAATGAATTTTTTAAATTTCTGTTTTGGATTGTTTGTTGCTGGTATATAGAAATAGAACTGATATTTGTATGTTGATCTTGTATTCTTTGATTTTGCTAAAATTGTTTATTAGCTCTAATATAATAGCTTTCTCTCCCTTTGCGGGTTCTTTAGGAATTCAGAGGGGTTGTTTCTTGGGATGGAATCCCTAATGAGCCAAGTGGGAAATGCTGTTCACACTTTTCTTCCCCAGGGCAGGACCCAGGAAGGTGTTTGCTGGAGAAAAGAACAAAAGATATCACAGGGATTTAGGCTTGAGCTAAATTGGGATCTAAACACCTGTGAAACAGGGTGACCCTGAGGGAAGCTCTCTGCTTTGGATATCAACTTGCACTCACCTTCCCCTAAGAGATGATTCAAATCCAGCAATGACAGGCACTATTAGGAATTCCTTGCAGCCTTGAAAGAGTCCAGCTGTGTTGAAATTGCTCTGGAATTAAGATCCTTGATAAGGTGGTCATGTGGCTAAGAACAAAGATTGTTAATTTCGCATGTGAACTTGGGAGAAACTGCTAGACTTTTGTACTGAATCTCAAGCTTCTAAGGTAAATTTTCTATGACGTTTGTTCAAGTCTCTGTCTTCTATTTCCACCATTTAAAAGTGCCTATAAGAAAAGTGACAGACTATTACAGCGAAATAAGCCCAAAAAAGCTTGTGTACATGCACACACATACCCATACCTACCCCACTGGACAAGGAGGCAGAAGCCCGGAGTAGAAAGCAAGTAATAAGGGTGCATGTTCCCCCAGTGAGCAATGTGCAGGTGCATACCCCCAGGGGAAGAGCTGTCCCATCTGAAGAGAGGGGGCACAGACCTGCCTCGCCCCACTTTTCCGGGCATGAGGGGAAGAATGAATGAGAATACTGATATCTATTTTGGAAGTAGAGGTGTTGTGAAATAAGATGTCTGATAATCAGCCATGTGAAAAGAATCATGTCCAAGGACATTTTCCATAGGCCTTAGTTGTCCTCCAGGCAGGAAAGTAAAATAACAGCAGTAATAATAATAAAATAGATCTAATGGCCCAAGTCCCAGTGCCAAGTTCATGTTGTGCTGTTTTGTGCATTCTGCTGTCTGTCAGCAGGTTGCTGAGATTCTAGCTTTCGCAAATAGCGGTGGTTCACCTTCCCCTCTTATGTAGCTTTTGCTGACTATCCCCATGCATTCTTCCTTTCCCTTCCCTGTACTCAGCACTGATGCTTGAATGTGGGCACCCGGGTCCTGCTGCCTGCTGCTGGCTTCTTGTGTACACAGTGTCCCCCAGCAATTCTCAGTAACTAGTGAGTGTCCTGTGTCTTATCCACCCTGGTTCAGCCTCAGCTTCCAGCATAAGGCCGAGAGCAAATATTTTTTGATCAATTGCTTGATAAGTAAAAATACTTATATGAAAAAAATACACGATCCCCAGTGAATGTCTCTGAGCCTCAGTTTCCTCAATTGCAGTATCAGTATGGTAATAAAATTTGCCCACATAACCTCTCAGGGTTTTGACAGACTCCAGTGATACAATGCATATAATTGTGATATATAAATTCTAAAATGCTTCACCATTTTATTTTATTTATTTTAAAATATTTTTATTTATTTTTGAGACAGAGAGAGACAGAGCATGAGCAGGGGAGGGGCAGAGAGAGAGGGAGACACAGAATCTGAAGCAGGCTCCGGGCTCTGAGCTGTTAGCACAGAGCCTGACACAGGGCTCGAACTCACGGACTGTGAGCTCATGACCTGAGCTGAAGTCGGACGCTTAACCGACTGAGCCACCCAGGTGCCCCTAAAATGCATTTTAGTTAATAATTTCACGGAGATGGAGCAAAGCTCTCCATGTCTTCTGTGGAACAGGGGTTTGGCATTAACCATTATTGCTGTATAATTTCAGATAAGCAGACCCACTTAGATCAGAGTTGGAACTCTGGAATTTTGAGAAATGAATGATCTAATTTCATTTTTGTTTTTGTAAAATTGTCAGAGAAATTGTTTTGTGGTGTTCTTTTTTTTTTTTTTTCATTCTTTCTTTCTCTTAACATCTGGTTTTCCTGATGTGATCAGAACTAGACATACCAAAAGAGTGTAAAAAATATTTTTGGGATATATTTGCAGACACTAGTCATTTGGATCCTTTCATGTATTTTATGGGTTCTTATCTCAGCCCAGCCAAGACACTCGAGTCTTTAAATATTCCTCATGTACAAGATGATGTTGTTATCAGGTGAACCTATTTTATATTCCACTTAATGAAGAAGTTTGTTCAGACTGTACCAGCCCAAACTCCTTTACAGTAAAAAATGGTGGCCAAAGTTGTTCGGGTAACTTCCTATCATGATGTAGCAGGGAGAACCCATGTAAGAGATGGCTCCTCACGTGTGCTACCCAGTGAGAGGTCATGAGTCCTGCCCTTATTGGTGCCACGAGAGCTTGTGCCCTCTCACGCCTGACTTCTGAACCACATGACCAGATCTCTACCTCACTTTTGTTTTACAAGCTTGGACACTCCCAGGCTCAAGTGGGATCATTGTTGAGGCAGGTGTGAGGCTGGCGCTAAGAGGAGTATTCCTGGGTTCCCCTTTTTTCCCTCCAGGCTAAGGCCTCCCCAAGCTTGGGCATGAACAGCCAAGTCAGCTAGGGCTCTGTCTTAGTCTGGGCTTCACCACATTGGACCCAGCTGGACTTTTAAGAAGGAAGGTGGGTTATTACACTGAGACTTTGAGTGTCAGTTCTCATTCACTCATTAACACAGTAGAAAATTTTGGTTGAATGCCTGTGGCTCAGGCAGCAGCAGGGTCTTGGGCACACAGTGCTGACAAGACCAGCAATGGTTCATGCAATTATAGTCTATAAGGAGAGACAGACTTGACTTAAAAGGACACATATTCAAATATAAAACTACTACTGTGATAAGGTCTAGGAAAGAAAGGTACCAAGAGCTATAATGGCATAAGAATGTGTGATCCAATCCAGTTTGAGTGTCAGAAAGTCTTCCCTAAGGAAATGACATTTCAGGTGAGATCAGAAGAATGACAGTGGGTCAGCTCAGAAGAGACCCAAGAAAAAGTAGATACTCCAGCAAAAACTGATATAGGAGGAAGCAAGGTATACTGGAGAGTTGGAAAAAATTGTGTGGTGTGACATTAGAATAAGAAGTAGTGATACCTGCTGATGTTGATGTTGGGAGGGTAGGCAGGGACCAGGCCATTAGAGGCTTTGTGACCAAGATAAGAATTCTGATCTTTAGCCTAAGAAAAATGGGAAAACATAAAAAAATTAGAAAAGCTCATTATGAGGGACTGTTAGAAGAAGGAAGTGAATGTTGGACATCTGTTAAGAGGCTAGAACAGTAGTCAAGATGAAACAAGATGGCAGCTAAGAAAAATGAAGGTGATGATAGAAAAAAGTGAAGATGAATGGGAAGAATGGAGAACTTGGTAAAGACTGATACAACTTGGCCCTAGATTAGACACTTATGTGATGGCTACAACAGTGACTCCTAGATTTTGGATGGTACAACTGGATAGGTGAGGGTGCTATTTCCTGAGGTAAAGAAACCTGGAAGAGCACCAGGCATGAGGAAAGATCACAAGTTCATTTTTCACATGTTGATATTGAGGTGTTCTCTTGCCATCTCTGTGTAGATGTGGACTAGGTGCATGGATACACGAGACTGAAGCTCAGAAGAGAGGTCATGGCTGATCACAAAAACTTGCTAGTCATTGCTACCACATAAGTGGTAACTGAAGACATGGACATGAGTGAAATTCAGTGAAGTGAAGGGAGATAGATATTCCTGCTGATAGTCTCACTTGACATCTGCTACCAGGCTCTTGGTTCTCAGTCACATAGAGGGCTGCCCCCTCAGGCCATTGAGGATGTTTTTCATTCAGTCTTGGCAGCCTTCTTTTTTAATTAAACAGGAGTGTGTGTGTGCGCGTGTGTGTGCGTGTGTAAGTGTAGGTGTATGTGTGTTTGTTCTGTAGATCCAGGGTTGGAAAGTTACCATGGGCTGAGCTTGGATTTCATTTTCTAATGCTCTAGTCTGCCAAAGTTTTCAAAATGGAGGGAATAGAGTGGTTTTTCCTGGGGCATAACTTGTTTCCTTTACTCTTGGCTTTTTACAAACCTCACACCTTCTTTCTCCAAGGTTCCCTACTGCTTAAGACTTTAAATAGTCTGATTTTGTTTCTAATTTTCTCATAAATTCACCACCCACAGTCAACTGGATAGCTGTACTTTTTCTTCTTCCAGCAAGGTTTACTAGGAGTTGAACACCTATTCTTTATTTTCCCACCTGCCTTGGCATATGATTCCGATTCCTAAAATGAGTCTACTGGTTACAGCACTACGTGGTGCTGGCACTCTGTCCCCACAGGTGCCCAAACATTCTGTTCCTTTGAGAGGGTGCTATCAGAAGCCTCGATCTTTCCAGTGGAATTGTATGGCTGGATTTTCATTGACTTTTACTTCCTTGGGGAACACACTTGAAAATCTCAGGTGGCCTTTCTGACTTTTCTATACATCTTTTTTTTTTAATGTTTATTTATTTTTGAGACAGAGAGACAGAGCATGAACAGGGGAAGGGCAGAGAGAGACAGGAAGACACAGTACCCAAAGCAGGCTCCAGGCTCTGAGCTGTCAGCACAAAGCCCGATGTGGGCCTCGAACCCACAGACCGTGAGATCATGACCTGAGCCAAAGTCAGATGCTCAACTGACTGAGCCACCCAGGTGCCCCTGACTTTTCTACACATCTTAAGGAAAAGGTAGAGTTTTGAAGGGGTCGGAATGTAGATTTAGGAAAGTGAGGTTTTCTGCTTGTGGCTGATAGTTAGGCTTATCCAAGGCAAGGCTTTAGGGTCTATTTTTATTGCCTATCGTTCTTTCATTCTAGTATGCAAAAACAGATATTTCACTTTAAATTTAATTACCAACTAATCTAGTGTGAGTGCCTATTATAATTTCCTGGGCTCATGCTCTGGGCATACCCAAATAAGGAAGAAAATCCAAGGCCTTGAGATGTGTATTTGGAGGAGATGGAGAGAGAATGATCAATTCTAAGTTGCCATGATGGCATGGGTAAGGGAGCAGCTAACATGAAGAGAATATTCCACTGGTGATTTTTAAAACTATGTGTTTAAAGGAACCAGTCCTGGGTAGCCTGCACAAAACAGACATATTAGTATTTCACATCACAGGATAAGATGGAAGTCTCCACAGACAAATTATGAAAACAGAATATAGAGCCTGAAAGTAGAATGTGGACCTAAATGCTCAGAAGCTCCCCTATTAGATTTGTAGCAAAAATTAATATTAATGGAGTAAATAATTCTAGTGGAATAGTAGATGCACAGAATCTACCAGTATTAGCAAAATGGAAAAATTTGTATAGTATTAAAATTACATTTCAAGGGCTAAGATGTCTAATGATCAATGTCTACGGAAAACATGAGACATCCATAACCCCCAGAAAGACAAACATACAACAGTTAATTTTAGTGGATCTCAAACTTGTCTGAAATTAATAGCCTTCTATTCATGTTAATGCCTTGTTTAAATATCACAATGAAATATATCCATGCGTGAAGTAAAAGAATTCTAGCTGGTGAACATGACCTGGGTATTTGTAAGAATATATTTTAGGGGAGCCTGGGTGGCTCAGTTGGTTAACCATCTGACTCTTGATTTTGGCTCAGGTCATGATCTCACAGTTCATGAGTTAGAGCCCTGCATCAGGCTCTGTGATGACAGTGCAGGGCCTACTTGGGATTCTCTGTCTGTTTTTCTCTCTGCCCCTTCCCTGCTCAGTCTCTCTCTCTGTCCCTCTCTCTCTCTTTCTCTCTCAAATAATAAATAAACTTTAAAAAAAGAATATATATATTATGCATATATGTATATATTATATACACCCATTATGTTTTCAGATAACAGGAGGAAAACGCACTACTTTTTCCTTCTTCTTTTTTTAAAAAAATTTTAACGTTTATTTATTTTTGAGAGACAGAGCATGAGCAGGTGAGAGGCAGAGAGAGAGGGGGACACAGAATCCACAGCAGGCTCCAGGCTCTGAGCTGTCAGCACAGAGCCCAATGTGGGTCTTGAACTCATAGACCACAAGATCATGACCTGAGCCAACATCAGATGCTTAACCAACTGAGCCACCCAGGTGCCCAAGAGGGAGAGAATCCTAAGCAAGCTCCACACCCAGCACAGAGCCCCATGTGGGGCTTGATCTCATAACCATGAGCAGAAATCATGAGATCTGAGCAGAAATCCAGAGTCAGATGCTTAACCAACTGAGCCACCCAGGTGCCCCATGTTTTCCCTCTTCTTAAGGCGCTGTCATTTAGGCATAAACCTGGAGTACCTGAAATGCAATTCAGGTTTACGTAATGAAAGCGTGGCAAGAAATGTAGATGGCCGTGGAGGCACATGTCTTTGAAAAGTAACAATCTCAAGAAGGAAAAGCAGAGATGACATGCTCTATCCATCTTGCTTAGTAGAAGAGCTACAGTTCAAATTGTTCAAAGTAGCAGGTACAATATATGTTGTCAGAGATTGTGTTAATTATTTGAAGAGTGTGGATGCTGACTACTAATAGTATCCAAAGTGTATTCAGGATTGTTTTGATACCTGCATTTATGATAAAGAAATGTCAGGGGTGGGGAAGGATTGATAAATTTGGTCAAAAGCTGTTCCTATGTAACAGACACATGTAACAGACATGGTATATATTTGTTTACAGTCTTTGTTTAACAAAGCAGGCGTTCAAGTTTAAGTAAAATCAGCAAAAAGGATGTAGATGTATGGATATGTGATTTGAGATTAAAGTTAGTCTTAAATGTGAATAAAATGTGTATTGTGGAAAAGAAGTGGAATATTTCTAGTTCTGAAGGGACATGGAGAAGGGAGGTCACAAATAGAAATTCTGTGTTATTCCAGAGGACATATGGGGCTAGAGCTTATGGGGAGGTAAACTTGGCACTCTAGAAGGGAGAAACTTTCTGAGAACTCCAGATATCCAATATGGAAATGAGCTGCTTTGAGATCGTGAACTCACAATGACAGCAGTGTTTAAGCAGATACTGGATTACTGACTGTCAAGGATGTCATAGGAGGAACTGATTTGTGTAAAAGTCTGGGCTAGATCAGTGACTTTCAATTTATTTTTAAGGAGTGGAACTTTTTTCCAAATCATCTCTTACATGAAAGCACAAAATTTTAAAATATGTATAACAGATTAAAGAAGGCTGCTTTAGGGAGACCCACCCTGTGGGTCTCAACTCTCACATGACTGCTCCTTGGCACCTCCTCGGAATTCTGAGGGCTCGAACAACCCCCCTCTTTGCTACATAATACCTAAGGATTTATGATTCCTTTTGCATCCAGGATTCCATGAAGATTCTGTGTGGGAACTGTTCTTATTTGAAATGGTTCATTAGCTATGTTTCTTTTCTTTTTGCTTTAGTTCCTAAAACATATGGAATTTCACAAATTTAAGTTCAGAAATGTTTAACCTGGGGTTTAGTTTAGACCTGTCTAAATACACATTTTGACCAGTCAGGATACAGAAATGGTGATTTTATTTCCAAAGGAAGAGGTTTTGGATCTAGCAATATGTGTTTAGATTCCAACTACTTGAAATCAGATTATATGACAGTGAGGAAGTACAGTATTAGGTAACAAGCTCCAATAACTTTGATCAGCTTGTATTTAGTGTGTTATGGAATTATGTGTTTCTTTCAACTCTGTCTGGCCATAGAGGATCTTTTGAAGCTCATGTGTAGGCAGTTAATCTTGACTAGGTTCATTGATTTATAACCGGGAGAAAAATGCTCTTGTGAATCCAAATAACTTAAACTTGAAAAAGTTTCAGTCAAGTGATTTTGTCCATAAGCCACTAATAAAATTAAAGGGATGTCAGAGAACAGATATCTTGCAGGGGTCATTGCTTTGCAGGTGCAAAAACCTGAGTTTAACCAATTAATCAGCCTGGGAGACTCAACCTGCTATCTAACCTAAAAAAGATGGCTGTATCAAGCAAATAAATGATTTACTAATGAGAACGAAGAGAAAAATGGCATGTCTGATTTGAAAAATGAGACTTATTTTTTGTTCAGTTACTAGTGTGTATGTATTCTTAGCAGGCCAAAGAACAGTCAACTTGCAGAAGAGAGAACATCTATCATTGCCACCTTAGTATGGTAGTGAGAAGCCGAAAGCATTCTGATTGTGCATTACTTGGTGAATGTATGGATAAAATGTGGTGGGTGTGTTCACCTTGGAATATTATGAATAATCTGTTAGAAGCAATATACTACCTGTAACATAGCAGTGTGGATGCATCGTAAAGACACGGAGTTAACACCTGGTTGCCCATGGGGGGAAATCCAAGGAGCTGTATAAAGACAAATGAAAAGAATAAAGAGGAATAAGAGAGAATAAAGACAACAATCAAATGATTCATGGTTGCACAGTCTAAAACTAGTGGTATGTAGGAGAAATGTCCAAAAGAAAATTTTGAAATGAGGAAGAAGTTGATGGAATCTGTGAGGGTGGGAGAAGACTTCCCAGATGAGGAAATACTCATGCCAGCTCTTTAGGCACAAAGCAATATGGAGAATTTGGAGAATGTAAATAATTCAGCATAACTGTAGCATACACCATGAATTGGGAAGTAGCGGGAGGTGAGGTGCATGCTACAAGTGGGGTATAGACAGTCTGGTATGCCATGCAAGCCACTTGTATTTTATCCCAGAAGCAATGGAGCTGATGGGACTTTTAAGCAGAGGAAACACAAGAATGCACTGTACAATATATGGACCATTCCCCAGGCATGGGAGAGGTTAGATTTGAAGAGAACTGAGAGTGGGAAATCTGGGGATATTTGAAACAATCTATGTAAGAGAAGTCAAGTATCTGAATTAAGGAAGAAACAGTGGGGATGGATGCTGGGAAAGATTTGGAAAGTATTAGAGGATAAAATAGATACTATGTTGTGACTGATTAGATATTGGGAGGTGAGAAAAAAAAAATTTAGGACAGCCCTCAGGCTTCTGGCTTGGATGACTGGGTGAAAAATCTTGTTTTTAAACAATCAAATTTAGGAGAAGGTTGAGTAGACATTTTGAGTTTTTGGAGCCAATACCTGATAGGCAATGAGATCTGTTATCAGGACAGTAGTCTGAACTGGGAATACAACTCTGGGAATTGTGGCAGAGGAAGAAGTGCTTGGGGGAATATGTAGAAGGAAGAGAAAAAAGGACCAAGCACTCTGGAGAATACAAGGGAATTCTAGGGAAGGAAGAGGTAAAGGAAGGTATTTAGGGTATAACAGAAGAATGAGAGCAAGAGAAGAAGAAATCTGCAAAACATAAGGAAAGCAGGAGAAGCTCCTGAACTGGACGCCTAAGGACCTGAGGCACTTGATGAATGAGGATGAAGGGCCTCCTTCCATCCCATGCATCTATCCATTAGCCAGCCCTGATGATGACACCCCTGAGCTCAGATCCCCACTGTTCTCCACTGTTGTCACTGCCCCCCAGGCCTGTGCTGCCATCAGCTCTACTGTTATGGCCTCTTCAGTATTCTCTTGCCTCCATTCTAATCATAAATTTTAGCCAGAGTCCTTGATTTAAAACATTTAATTTCAGGGTGCCTCATTGGCTCAGCTGGTTGAACATCCAACTCTTGATTTTGGCTCAGGTTGCGACCCCAGGGTTGTGGGATCTAGTCCTGAGTTGGGCTCTGAGGCACTGATGGTGGAGCCTGCTTGAGAGTCCCTCTCTCTCCTCCTGCTTCTCTTCCCACCTTGTGCTCTCTCTCTAAAATAAAAAAATATATACATATATTTTTCATGTCACTTCTCTGCTTATGAACCTTCAATCACTTCCTCCTATAAATAGAAAAGAAATCCTAACTTTATCATGGCCTACAGAAACCTGCTGGTGTCTCCATACCACCTCATGCTACTTCTTCCTTTGGCTTCCAATGGCCTCCATTCTGCTCCTAAGAAACAACAAAATTTTTCCTTCCTCCTTTCTTTAACCAAATGTCAATGTCATGGTCCATTCTTAGCTTTCATAACTCAACTCAAGCACCACATGCCCAGAGTAACCTCTCCTGGCCGCTCTACCCCCTGTTGCTCTGTAGTGTCAGAAGGGAAGTGTTCTGTGCTCATGGTGAGCAGTGAAGGAGACACAGAGATCAAACACTCATAGGAAGAGGAAAGAACTGGGCTTTTCCCTGTATGGGAGAACTGGAGGTTTTACCTACCCAGACACACTCCTCAAGACGACTTATAGAATATATTCTTCATCACCAAAAGGTCCCTTATATCCCTTTCCAACCGGTCCCCTCCTCAATACCTGCCAGCAGAAGCCACCACTTTTTAATTTGTTAGCAGCATGTTGTGCTTTTCCAAACCTCATCAGATGTCCTATTGGAAAAAATTATGGTAAATTTCAGGTTTGACTAGATTTCAATCCTTCAGCTTAGTCTGTGTGACTATCACACTCTACTGGTTTGTATTTCCCATTAATAAATTACCTCTACCTAGTCCAGCAGCCGTGTTTGTCAAATGTCACCAGCACAGAAAGCAGCCAGTGTTTGTCAGCTCCTTCTAAAAAGAACATTTTCTTCTCCAGGAATTTAGATGATTCAGCCATTTTTGCTTCTATAGTTATCTGAAATCTTCAAAAGACCGGTATTTTAAAATATTTTCTTATTTTCCCCCTCATTGTTGCAGCAGAAATGTTGGGCTATTGCATCCTGTTACATACAACTTGAAAATGGAAATCTATTTTCGTTTTTAAAACTATTTTAAAAAGACAGGCCAACAAGTACTTACTGGTCACCTGTTTTAATTTTAACATTACGCTGAAGGAGTTGGAAAAAGAATCTAAGCAATGATCCTTAACCAAGGTCACTGACACCTATTTGAGAAGAAAAACATACCCAAATGAAGCTGTCAGAGAACATGATAGCATTGTTGAATACAATGGGGAAGTGTGTGACCTTCATGAAGTCACTTTGTCTTCTAGATCCCAATGTCCTCAGTTGCAAATGAGAGGCTTGATTTCAACTTGTGGTTATCAAACATTTATGTTAAAAACACTAAGCCAGATAATGGGGCTGGCCAGCTGATTGGCTGGCCAGCTGATTGGCTGCCCAGTATATCCACCTATATGAGGTGCTAAAACAGCATTGGAAATAGGGTAAGATGGAGAAAACTGAATTTATCAGAACTCCTGTGGGGAAGAGTACCATATGTGATCTTACAGTTAGCCATTTGGGATATTGGGTGAGATTCCCAAGGAGCATGCTTAAGAAACAACACATGGAGGATAAACCCTTCTAAAGAAAGAAAATCTGGTTTACCATGGAGCTTTTGTTCTGTTAAACTGCAAGCTTGGGCCCCGTCCAAGATGCTTGGGACAAGAAGAAAGGCTGAACCTCACCACTAGCTGTCCTGTTTTTCTGCCCCCTTCATGCAGTCAGTGCTCAGTATTTTTACATAAATGAATAAATAGTTTAAAAATATAGTCTGAATAGGACATATAAGTATTAGCACTGCAGGCTTCTGCCTAGTTCTGTAGCAAATAACTCAGTCACAAATGAAATTTATGTAGAGCCCCAGTACAAAAAAAAAAAAAAAAAACAGATTTAAAAAAAAAGCCCTGTTTAAATTAGATGTGAGAACATGGGACTTTGTTCACTTAGCTTCCCTTTAAACCTATTGAGAAAATTTTGTCAAATCCTGATACTCAATGGAATACTGTTTGAAAACTACTGACCTAGATGATTTCCACTTTTTTTTTTTAGCATGAATCTTCTGTGACTCTGTGATAAGGTATAGACATCTAGAGAATCAGATTGTACTGCTTTATTAAGTTTTAATGTAGTTATTCATCAATATTAATATTAACTGATTCAATAACAGACATTTTGAGAAAAGTGAAACATTTATGCATTAAATGTACGATTTTCACTTTTTTCTTTGTCTTTTTTAAAACTTGTGTTCTGAGGGCACCTGGGTGGCTCAGTCAGTTAAGTGTCATGACCTGGCTCAGGTCATGATCTCGCGGTCCATGGGTTCAAGATCCGCATCAGGCTCTGTGCTGACAGTTTGGAGCCTGGAGCCTGCTTCAGATTCTGTGTCCCCTCTTTGCCCCTTCCCCCCTTGTGCTCTGTCTCACTCTGTCTCTCAAAAATACATGTTAAAAAAATTTTGAACTTATATTCTGAAAGTTTTCCTGAGCTGCTTCTTTCAGCCCTTGGATTAAATAATATGTCTATTTCCATGAGCTCTTTCTTGTTCTTTGATCACATTAAAAATAGTAACCTCTTCTCATTTTATGGATGCCCACTCCTGTTAAACCTCTCTGAGGCTATTAATTAGAATTCTTTCGACGTTTGTTTCTCTGTTCTAGATTATCTTCTGTTTCTGTTTCCATTTTATTCTTTCTTTTGAACAGCTGGTTCACCGCGCCTTTCCCAGAAGCCTTGACTGATATTCGTATTTAAGAAGGAATAGCTAGGTTGATTAATACAAGCAGATTTGCGATTTCCTCTGTTGCTTCAGACCCCCTCCCCCTCCCGCCTCCAGAAGGAGATGGTGATTCAGATTCCAGGAGCATTGTCTGCCGGGCTTCCTGTGTCCACCTGCTAGGCCTAAGCGAAGAGAGTCAACTTGGGGGTACCGACTCTCATGGTGGGGGCACAGACTCCTCCCAGCAGATTGCTTAATTCCTTCAGGAGCATTTCTCAGGTCTTCATGGGGGTTGGCATTGCTGCTTCAGGAGACAGGGTGACTGGGGAGGGGGTGTCATCAGGCCGACCCAGCAGAATTTCACAGGGACTTCTTCATCCACCACAACTTCTGCTTCCTCTCCCATTCCTTCCACCCATGCTCCTTCTAAAAAACTCTGCTGCAAAGCATTCCTTCCCGGACAGCCTTCTTCGTATACATGCTCTGAGGTGTGACCCCTTACAGCCTGGTTTAATGGGCAAGATGAGCCATCTAGGATTATTTTAAATGACTATACTCCCATTCTCAGTGCTTTTTATAATGTTTTTACTTTTTTTATTTTACTGCAGTGGCATACTAGAGATGGGGCAGTTTGGGAAACTCCGTTTAGGACACAAGCAACAGGAGTGCATTGCCAGGAGGGAATTTATAAGCAATAATAGAACAAACTGAAAGAAGTCTGGTTTTTATTATCACCAAAGCCAATGATAAAATGCTTTCCCTACCCTCCAAAAATATATTTTCAAAAAATCTAACTTCCAAACAATTGCTTTGGTTACTGTAGAATTTTAATAATGTATATGTATGTTTCAAATAAGCACATTTTTTACTACTTGTTCTGTAACAAACGTTGGATTCTACAGGGAAGTTAATTTGAAAACCTCCCAGTTATACACTGATCTCAACACAAAGGGACTCGGCTCTGCATGTTTGTTTCAAGAGTAAGTTCGTAAAATTTTGGAATCATTCAGACTTGCTTTTTGGTGCCATTTCTGTCTCCAGTCCCTGTGGTACTACATATTCCTGCATTTACACGGTAGGTAAGAAATAAGCAGTGACAGTGCAGTATTGTAAGGACAAACAGAGCTGAGTTACTTTAACTGTCTCTATCTATGTGATCATTCTGAGTTTTTTGTTTGTGTTTAAATTTAAAACCGAGATATACAGGGCAAAGTGTGAGGTGTAATATTTTTTAGGGTAAGTATAAATTGTGGCTCATGCATGAAATCTTGTATTAAATTATAACAATATCTGTCCATGGAAATTTCTTATTTATAAATTAATTTTTTATTGTAAATTATGGAACAAACCGAGGATATCATGACTGTTACTGAAAGTAATTTTGTCCTAAAGAAGGCAGTGTTAAAAATTGATCCATCCCAGAGGCACCTGGGTGTCTCAGTCGGTTGAGCATCTGACTTCGGCTCAGGTCATGATCTCACAGTTTGTGGGTTCGAGCCCCACACAGGGCTCTGCGGCTGTATGCTGACAGCTCAGAGCCTGAAGCCTGCTTCGGATCCTGTGTCTCCCTCTCTCTCTCTCTGCCCCTTCCCCGTTCATTTTCTCTCTCTCTCTCTCTCTCTCTCTCTCTCAAAAAGAAAGAAAAAGACAAAGAAAGAAAGAAAGAAAGAAAGAAAGAAAGAAAGAAAAGAAAATTGATCCATCCCAGGTGTCAATACACACTGTGTGTCACTGCGTTATGACACATCAGTGAGTTAGGGGGAAGAAGGAAGTACCCACATGTGTTCAGGCTGCCATTTTGAACCAGAACATATTATGAGAAAACAGAGAATTCAAGAGGATAAATGACTTTTTGCAAGCAACATAAGGCAGTAGTGAAACTTGTGTTCCACTCCTTTTTTTTTTTTCTTTTTTATCCAAACTTGTCCTTGTAGTTGGTGTGAACCCTCAGCCTGTGAATGCACACACTTTGAGCTCCACCACCCCTCCGGGCTGAGGAGGACAAGTCCCTGTCCCCCTGTTGGGGCTTCTCAGACTGCTTTAGTCCAGACTTTTCTCACCTCTCACATATTTTGTTCTTCACCCAGCAGCTTTTCATATTATACTGGCGTTTTCTTCCACTTGGACTACAAGCTCTTTAAGGGAAGAGACCATATCTTATGGGTCCCTTGAAGCATGGAGTCTGTTTACTACAGGTTCCCAGGGGTGGTTGCTGATGGACATGGTCATGGTGAGATTGCTAAGAAGGACTAGTCCTTAATGGTGACCCACGTGGAAAATGGTGTTTTTTTTTTAATGGCCAATTCATTTGAAACCAGACTGAAAAGTAAGTTCTGAAATCTAAGTGCTTTTTATGTCTTCTTGGTCAAAAGTGAAGTACAATGATAAAGCAATGAGATTTCCTGCCGGCTAAATTTATCCAATTGTTCTAAAGAAACCTCTAGAGTACAGACATGTTCTGTGCTGTGGTGAAGTCCATGGCCTGTGCATATAGCCTTTTTTAGAGGAACTATTCTACTGGTTTTGTTGCCTAAGTTTCCTGAGGTAATACCACCTTCTTAAAGCACTAAGTCACACTGAAGGCATTGGTTAAATCTGAAATGTTATCAGAGATAAAGGAGAATGAAATTTGATAAGGAAATAACAGGTCACTCCCTCTTGGTTTGGGAGAAAATCATCCTTGTTATGTGACACCTTCTGTTCAAATGTTGTGCAACTTCAGTTCTAGAGAAAAACAGAGGAGGATAGGGTAGCTGGGGCTGACAGGAGAATATTAGCTTGTATCATTAAGATCTGGCTTGTTTTTTCCTTTTTAATCTGGACCGAGAGCCCAACAAATTGAGGAAGTGGTGGGAGAAGAGATAGCTGGAGGAATGTAGTCTCAGACAAAAAGATGTCTCATTGGAAAGATGAGGCTATGTTTGGATAATATCAGTTTATCAAGTCACGATGAGGTGGAGAGGATAAGCTGAGGCTTGTTTAGCACCCATAAATACTAGATGCTTAAGAGTGGTGAACTCAGGATAAATAACAGGGAGGTACGATTTCAAAAGAGGGAAGCAAGTACGGTTCTGGAACCCATTAGCCAAAGAGGTGGTACTGGCCAGGATACAGGTGGACTGCAGAGGTTCAATTCATTCATGGGTGAAGGGTATAGAACACATTCTTCAGGGCGGCCAGGGTGGTTGGGCGCTTCTCTGGCCTCCGAGGTGCTATCAGCGTGACATCCCTGCCCGGGAGCACTCACTCGTGGAGCCCTCATTTCAGACCGTCTCCTGGACTGCAGGAACCGAGGCGCTGGCCCAGGGGCACAGTTCTGATGTTCTCGTGTTTCATCTTCCTGGGCTAACTATTAACTTTCAGCCTGAAGTGTCTGTCACCAAGTCATCTGTCTTGGTAAATGCTGTTGGGGTCTCTGTATTGTGAGGAGGCAATGAATCTTCCCTGCTGACAGTGAGAATATCCACACCAAGCTGCCATAGAGATTTCTGCTTCCCACAATGTTTATGACAGTAAATTAGGCTACAGAGTGCACCAGAGATTGTTTCCATAACCCCTGATACCTGGTATATTTGTCAGCCTCACTCCATGGACTGTGACTTTAGTAGAGCCAGAAAATGTTTAAAATATAAGGCCACAGATAATATATAAAATTATCAGAGCACTTTGCAAGAACTTGCACTGGTTTATTTGGACCTTTCCCTCAGATATCATGTATTTCCTTTCCTCTTTGTCTCTCTGGTCTTTCCGTTATCTTTCCATTTTCCTCTGGCTTCTTTGTTGGTTTTAATTCCATATCCAAGCAGAGTAGTGTGGGATTTCCCTTAAGCTTTTCACTGAATCCTCTGCTTGCCTACCTCCACAGCCATTTTCTAAGGGAGCTCCGCTGTGTAAGCCACCTGTGTGTTCAGGTGATTTCCAGGTCTCTAGGCCCTACGCTAACTCTTATCCTCTTTGCCTTGTGTCCAGGTGCTTTCCTTTATGCTTACACTTACCTTACAGGTTTAGTCTTTAGCTTAAAATCTTGTGTTGTAAGACCTGGTTGAAAAATAGACAGTTGTTTCATAAAACAATTTCCATTGAATGTCATTCCAATCAAAACAGAAACTTTGGAGAAATACTCATTTATTGCATGTATTTCTCAAAATATATTTGGTAAATCTGTCCTTTGACATTGGAGTCTTTTTTTAAAAAAAAAAAAGCGAAAATCTATTTTCTTATGCATTTTATTCCTTTGTATAATTGAATGGCTCCTTTGTTCTCAGAACTGCAGAAGAGTTGCTAATATTGAGATGAATGATATACAGATAACATTATTGAAATAAATCCTTTGCTAGAGGAAAACTTTGAATTTTTGATTCTAGCAATCCATTATATCCATTCTTTATGACCTTGAACAGGTCAGGACTCATTGGTTGTGAAATTTTTAAATTTGGTGGTCACTACCTATGATTGAAATACAAGAGATTGGATATAATATTTTTTCCAGCCTTATTGCAACATCATTGAAATTGAAGAGAATGAAATACTACAGAATAGAGTAGGATTCTGGGTCTGCTTAGGATGCAGAAAGCCCCAAGATAAGTTTGTTCTTTCCCTATAAATGAGAAAAGACTGTAATAACTTTCTTAAATCCATAATAGAGTTGAGGTCACAAAACAATTCAGGTAAGCTGAATTCCAGAAGTGACAGTTTTCTCCAAGAAGAGATGAAACACGTGAGCAATTTCACATTTGTCAGAACGTGAGATAAAGAAGAGGCGACCGTGAAAAGGGGAAGAGGAAGACAATGTTGTAATGAGTTCTTACAGGCTGAGTGTGGACGCATGTGACAGCTTAGAATAGCTGGGAACTACAGACATGAGAGAATGTGCACTCAGTCATAAGCTCTTTTCTTTTGGTCTCCAGTGGGTCCTCAAAAGAAAGATTAGGGACAGGGCAGGAGACTGCTGGTGGTACAGATGTGTAGCGATGGGTTGCTGCTGGTACATGGAAATAAAGCACAGCTAACTTCCTGAGATCCCCCCTCACACCTAAGGAAAGGCCTTAGGATGCTGAGCAAATGGCTTAAAACCTGGTTGGATCCAGGATTCTGCCCGGATATGAAGCAGATGTCTTCTATCACTGAGGGGCAATGAGAAATTCTCTGCCACCAACACCTTGTCTCTCCACACCACCACAGGGACACAAAGGCAGAATCTAGTGATCATGGGGAGGAAAAGGGCAGGAACACACAAAAAAACCCTCAATCCCCAAGACCCTGGTGGACGGGACCTGCCTAAGACTAAGTCTGGGTCGGAGAACCAAGAACCCCTACTATGAGTCCAGCCCTGAGTAACATGTCTTTGGCTGGAGATGGTCAGGAGTGTTGAGGCAGAGCCCTTGTGGTGCAGAGTTCCAGGGACAGTTGAAAGCCAAGAGCAAGGGCATTGAGGAAAACCGCTCAGCCTTCCCTACGCACACAGAGGACAAGGTGGCAGCAGCCCACTCCTGGATGGATTTGAGTCCACGGTGTGCCAAAGGTCACTATAGCCTTAAAAAGCCCAAACCCAGATAGATCCATTAGACTGAATCTACTCCCCACACTAATGGCCTGTCTGAAGAGTCATGCATATTCTTGCATGTATAGACTTGTAAACTTCATCTGTATTGCTCTTCTGAACAATAAAATTTAGGAAAACATGAAAAAGCAGGGGGGAAAAAACCACCATGAAGTGATAAAAAATAGAGATGATACAGATGTTGGAACCATCAAACTTGCAGTTTGAAATAGTTGTGGTTAATATTTATTAATTATATTAGCCACTGGAGAATGTAGACAACATGTAAGCATAGATTGAGACTTTGAGTGAAGTACTGAAAACTATATATAAAAAGAGAGTTTATAAGCAGATTGCATACAGCTGAAGAAAAAAAAAATGAATGAACTCAAAGTTAAGACAATAGAAATCAACCAAACTGAAAGACAATGAGGAAAACTGAGCAGGGACATGAGAAGGAGGAGAACAGGACACCCATGAATTGTGGGGTAATATCAAAAGTCTGACAGATGCGAAATTGGAGTCCCAGATGGAGAAGAAATGAACAAAGCAGATGAAATATTTGAAAATTTCATGGCCAAGGGTTTTCCGAAATTAATGAACTGTAATAAACCGAAGATCCCCAAAGCCCAGTGGATCCCTAAGCAGATTAATTACCCTTTCCAGCACACCTAAGCACATCATCTTCACAATGCTGCAGCCCAAAGGTGAAGAGAATATCTCAAAGGCAGCTAGAAAAAGAACATACATTTACAAGTTAGAGATGCATTAAACCATACAACAACCACTAAAAAGTAACACTAAAGCAGAGGTATAACTAATGAGTCAATAGTGCAGATAAAATGAGCAGAAAAATAATCAAAAAGAAGGCATGAAAAGAGGGGAGAAAGCTGTCAAGAAGAGAAGAGACAAATTAGCAAACAGCTAGCAAGATGATTTCTGTCCTACCATATCAATAATTAGATCAAACGTAACTGGTCTACACACTGCAGTTGAAAAGCAGTGATTCAATATATATGTATAGCAAGTCCTCACACTGTACACTTTAAACTTACACAATGTTACATGCAAATTATGTCTCAATAAATCTGAGGGGGGTGTGAAGCAGTGATTACCAATGATTGGATAAAAAAGCAAGATAAATCTATCTACTCTTTGTAAGAAATCCACTTTAAATAGAGACATAGCTAAGAGTCTAAAGATGGAAAATAATATACCCCACAAACTCTAACCAAAAGAAAGCCAGAGTAGCTCTATTAATATCAGACAAAACAGACTTCAAAGGGATGTTACATTATTATAAAGTAGTCGATTTATCAAAATGACATAATAGTACATAATGTGTGTGAACTTAGCAGAAATTTGAAGCATAGAAAATTCAATAAACTCCAAGCATGAGAAACATGAAGAAAACTATACAAAGGCACATCATAATGGCATTTTCAAAAACAATGATAAAGGGAAAATCTTATAATGAGCCAGAGAAAAGACATGCAGGAACGAAGACAAAGCGCACCATATATGTATCTCTAGTGGATGACTGAATGTAGTAAAAATCATCCTGATGCCTCCCTCACATCATCCCCAGATACAGTATGTCAGTTGGATATAATACGTCCTAAAAATCTCTCCAACTCATCCACCTGTTTTCTTCTTTCCCTCTACCACTCCAGTCCAATGTTCTATTGACTCTTTTTTTAATAGCAAATTTTTAATGTTTATTTATTTTGAGAGAGAGAGAGAGAGAGAAAGAGAATGTGAGTGGGAGAGGGGCAGAGAGAAAGAGGGAGGGAGAGAGAGAATCCCAAGCAGGTCCCATGCTGCCAGTGCGGAGTCCAACTCAGGGCTCAAACTCAAACTGTGAGGTCATGACCTGAGCTGAAACTGAGAGTCAGACACTTAACCGAATCAGCCACCCAGGCGCCCTTAATGTCCTATTAACTCTTGACCAGATTATGCAATAAGCCTCAAACTGGACTCCCTGCATCCATACCTGCCTCTTTCCAATTTGTTCTTGAGATTTTAGCCACTGTGGGGTCTGATCCTGGGGCAAAATGTGGTCTAAGCTTACCACACTGCCCATCCTCTTGAAACCCTTCGTGCTGACCACCCCAGAGTTCAGCAGCCTCCTCTCCCATGCTGCTGCTGATCCCTCATTCGTCTTCTTTCAGCTTCTTCTATGCTCACTGCCCTTGTTGACCACAGGGCCTTTTCACAAGCTATGTTCTCTGCCTCTAAGTCTTCCACATTCTTCTCTCAATTTAATTTAATCCAACTCAGCATGTAGATCACAACTTCATGTCTTCCTGGACCCATGACTAGTTCAGATACCCCTGTTTTACTCTAGCATCGTAACCCCTCCTTTATAGATTTTATAATTGTGATTAACTGTTGATTTGGGAGAAGTTATTTAGGTCACATCTGTCTCTTTCACCTGAGTGTAAGCTTCTTGAAGCTTGTCTTTTTCTGTTCATCACTGGATCCCCAGCACTTAACCCTTGATCCTACATACATTGGGTAATCAATAAATATTTGTGAACTGAGTGAATGGACAAGTGACCATAAAATAGATATAAGAGAGAATTCAGAGATACTAAGACATTCCTATGTAATCACAGTTGAACTTGAGTTTGAACCTCTCTGGCTAATGAAGTCAGTCACATCAATAAAGCCCCATATAATTCCTTCTCCTTGCTGAAATCCTCTCTGGTGATAACTAGAGTATGAGGCTCCTACTCCTCCAAGCTTCTAGGACCTCTACTGACTGCTCAGCAATTTGGGTCTTGCTTTGGTAATCACTGCTCCAGTTACCTGTGAATGCCATGAGTGCATGAACTATGTCTTTGGCCGGTGCCACGAAGGCAAGACACATGGCAGCAATGACCTGCCAGCTCCAGAGCCTTTATCTTCCCAAAGCCTCTCTGTCTCTGCTGGAGGGACAAAACCTCCCATGGCTCTGTACCCCCCAAGCCCTTGACTCCTACCTGCACTTTGGCTTATGTCCATTTGCTTATACTCACCTTTATTTAAACAAACACAAACCTTCAGGTGTTTTTCTGGCACCTGCTTCATTTTGCCCATCATGTAGTTAATTGTATGCCCATCTTATGCATCTCTTACCAGACAGGTGTTTCTAGAAATTGGGTGGTCTTGCTCTTTTTCCTCCTTCCAGCACCCAGCACAGTGCCTTCATGTTAACCAGGTCTAAGGGAACATTTGCAGACTTGAACTGACTCATGAAAAGTAGGGGCAATCCAAGCGTCCTGCAGTATGCTGTAGTTGCCAGAGCACTGGCTTGTGAGTCCACCAACTCGGGTTTTACTCTCAGTTACCCATGTCAGTTTCTTATCTATAAAATAAGAGAAATAATCCCTGCTCTATTCACTGCAACATGTAGTTGTTAAGATCAAATAGGATGATGGGTGTGGAGGTGTTTTGTAACATGTAAAGTATGCTGGGGGTGTAAGAGCTTTTTATTTCTAGATGTGACTATGCAAAGAAACAGGCTGAAGTAGCTAAGACTTTAACTTGTGGCTCCTCGGAGCTAGGCCTGTAACTCACAGAGGGTGCCAGAGGCAACTTTGGCTTTGCTCTTTATGTAGCCACAGGGAATGATTCATTAGTTGCCGTTATGAGGACTATATATGTCGAACCACCTGGGTGTGTGGTCAACAGTGCCAAAGTTATTTGGTCACCGGAATTTGAGAGAAATGCCTGGAGCACATCACTAGTGCTTGGTGGGTGGTGATAGTAAACTTCCTTCTGAAGGAAGGGGAGCTAGATTTAATGCTAATTTCTGCTGGAGATCCTGCTGAAATTTAGAAACACACCTTTAGCAGGCATGGGAGAAGAGTGGCTCACAGCCTGCAGCAAAGGTCCTTTCCACTCTCAAGGGGCCCTGCATGGGTCTGAAGTTTCTATACTCAGTTGCGATGTTCCTTCCAGTTGGCTGTGAATTCCTTGGGGACAGGGGCTGCGTTTTCGCCATCTTTTAATTTCCAGTCCTTGCCATCTATGAGTGCTGGATATGTGCTCAAAAAGCCTTTGGTGACTATTTATAAAATAGGATAAAATAAAATAAAATAAAATAAAATAAAATAAAATAAAATAAAATAAAGGCTAGGAGTAGGTTCCTGGTCTTGCAGAGTGGCAGATGTGGGACCAGGTAGTTACTAAGTGATGTGCTATGTGTGAGGATAGGGGCTTTGTAGAGGCTTCCTTGAATTCTCGAATTGTGTCTTGAAGGAGGAGAAGACTGAAGTCAGGGTAAGGGCAGAGGAGTGAGGGTTTGGAAGGTTGTGTAATGTTACATGCTTAAGATGTTTAAATATTTCAAGAGGCTTTTGCATCCATTGTCTCAGTTCTCACAGAAATGAAGATGGGAATAGGGTCATCCTGAGGGTCACATTCATAGATCAGGAAACCAAATCCCAGATGCATTTAAGGACTTGACTAAAGTCACACAGCAGGTTAGAGGGAAAGCCAGAATCAGAATGCTTTTAACTTTTATTTATTCATTGTTCACCCTCCAACACACAGCTTTATGTGCTAGTGCAGAAGCTTCACCTTTGCATCCAAAGCTGTTTTTTGAGTGCCTCTAACAGTGCATCTGAAGGAGTTTTCGGAAGTCATTATAAACTGGTCAGAAAAGGGAGCTGTTTATCAGAGTTTGGAGTGGAGAAATTTATTTGATAGCTGGTGCTATGTTCACAAACAAAAGGAATTCATTGCATACAGGGTATCTCCCAAGCAAAGACAGAAGAGGCCAATCCACGGTGACGTTCACAAGCCCACTGGGTGGGCAGAGCTGAACAAAACCTGCCAATTGTTGTCTAGCATTTGAAACTTAAAAAAATCCTCTTGGATTTGAAAAACAAAAAACTCAAACTTCCATCTGCAGGCCTCTTCTCTTTTCCCTTCATTTCTAAACTTATGAACATTTAAAGAAAAATCAAATCCATATGCTTTGGGATTAGCAACATTTAAATCATAAAACAGCATCACAAAGGAGCTACTCGATACCTGCCAGGCTGTATGCCTTGGGTCTTCCAAAGGAAAGTTCCTTTGCTAGATAGAGCTCCAAAATGTTCAAGCACTGTATAAATTCCTAATGCTCATGGACTTTCTCAGATTAAATGTGTGATCTGGAAGCAAGACATTTTAATTCTCCAGGCCTTAAGACTCTCATCTAAATTGGAGTTTACCAGACCGTCTCTGTATTCCCTCCCCTCTGTAACATTCTGTGGTTCTGGCCGCGTGGATATTCCTGGCTCACAGGCGCGAAGAGACTGCTAGATTCGTGTTCTGGCTTTGCCACATATGGGCTCCAAGTGATTTAGTCTCTCGTTGGCCTCAGTTTCTTTCTTCATAAAAGCTCTGTAATAGTGCCTGCCTCATAGAGTTGTGAGGTTAAATGAGTCGACACAGGCCAAATGCTGAGTTCGGAGTTGAGGACCTATGAAGTACTAAGTAGAAAGCCATGACTGCACACTGGTCTTCTCCTCACATTGGTAAGGGCAATGGCCAACATTTACAGGGTGCTCCCTGTCGCAGCAGGTACTACACAGTCACCTGCGTCGAATCGTTCAACCGTCACAACCCTACATGATAGATCATATTTTATCTCTGTTGTAGGTTACTCCCAGGCATGCAGCTCGTAAGGGGCAGAGCTGAGAATTAAAGTCACTCTCTGGACGTCAGAGTAGAAGTTTGCAACCATTGTACAGTACTGCCTTGTCTCGAGCGCCATGATAAAACAGAAAGAATGAGTGTTATAGAGTCAAGACCTGATATCAAATCCCATTTACTCATTAATTCAAAAGGCATTTTGGGTGCCAGACCCTTACTGGATGTGAAGAGACAGCAGGTATGTGTGCCTGTCTTCAAGGGCTTCGTATTCTGGTGAGGGAGAGGCAGGTGAACAGGAGGTATGGTGCACTGGACAGGTGCTATAAGAAGTTAGCAAGGATGCTCTGGAGACCCATGGGGAAAGGATACATAACATCATCTGGGTGGTCTGGAAGGCTTCCTGTGGAAGTGACAGCTGAACTGAGACCTGTTGGAGGAGGCCACTAGGTGGAGGAGGTCATCTAAAGAGCAGTTTAGTGGGGCTTGGGCACGTCCAGAGCCATGGCTGATGGTGCAAGATGGGGCATGGAGTGGGCAGGGCAAGGGAGCTCACCATGGCTCCTTAATGGTGCCATTCCAGATGGTTCACAAAATTCCAAGATGTTTCTATATTCTAATTCTCTTAGACATATGGAGTCTAAGAGTGGGTGATGGTGCCCCCTTTCCTGCCTCCTTAGGACTCATCCTGAAGTTGAAAGCACACACTTTTTTCCCGTATGTCATGTTAATGAAATTGCAAAGATCATAGATTAGTCCCTCGTGATATGGAAAGGGCTCAGCAAACACCAAAGCAATAAAGTTAAGAATACGGGTGACAGCACAGAATTTCATAAGTATTAAACGTTAATTTGGGACTTTTATATGAAACCCCCCAAAGGTCCTGATAATAAATTCTCATCCTCTTTTCTACAGCCACTCCTCCCTTCCCATCCCAAACTCTTTGGAACTTCACAGCCTCCCCAGGGCCCCTAGGCTAACTCTCTGGCCATGAGCAGGGTAGTAAGCATGGGAACTGGCAGATTTAGAGCCCTGTCCTCTCCCCTTTCAGTGTGAGGCTGCCTGTCAACTTGGGTCACTGTCTTCCTGATGAAGGCACATTTTAAAAACACTCTGAGGCAATGACTCTAGACAGTTTGGTCTCTGGTTAATATAGGATAATAAATTTCTAAATTCAGCAATGACAAATAGCCCTTTGCAAGTTATTAATACTTCATAAAACAAATACTCCAACTTTTGTTTAGTTCCTGGCTTTCTCTTGCTCTCTTCCCTTCTATTGTTCTGTTGATCTCCCAGTTTTTCTGGTCTCCTCTTATATGCATCTTTTCTGACTCCCTTCATAGTGATGGTAAGTTTGGTTGTTAAAATGTTCAAAGTGTAAGTTTGCTAATTGATACTTTGATAACCTCTTGAATTTCCAAATGGGATTTAAAAAAAAAGTTGTCTTTGTTGCAACTGTTGTGGCTTGGCTTCAGGATTTCTTTTTACCATCGAGTTAAAGGGGATTCTGTAATCTGTAATTTTTTCTTTAAGGACATGTTTTTATTTGCGTGCTCCTTTTCTGTCCTCTGTTCCTCTCCTAAGCATTTTTCCCATTTCTCTTTTCCTTTCCCATTTATCTCAAAGCATCTCTTCCTCTGCTCGCTCCCCCTTCTCTCCTATTTCTCTCCATCTTTGCCTTCTCTGCTCTGGTGTTGATTTTTTTCATTGGTAAGCTTTCATACTATGGGAGGAAGAAAGGTTCTGATATTTCATTGGAACCCCTACCAGACCAGCTGTGGCTAGAAGCTATAAGCATTTCCATGAAGGTTCTTTGAAAACTCATTTAATGTGACTTAAGAAAAAAGAAGGAAAGAGAAAGAAAAACTTTTAAAAGAGAACAATCTGAAATCCATAACAGAAGCATATAAAACTTGCTTATGCAAATGAACATTTCTGTTTACATGGTGAGCATGGGCTCTGTTGTCCTGATTCAAGTTCTGTGTACATGGGAGTTCAGGGACACGTGCTAAATTTAAGTGCCAGTCTTTCCTTTTCAAACATATGCATCCTACAAGTCCTAGCACTTGCTCCTTCAAGCAGGCATCACTAGCACTTTCCTGCCACTTCTTAACTCTCCGTGTTTTATAGCTTTCCAGGGAGAGAGGAGCCTGCCTGCTTAAGTGCCCCTCAAGGCAGGATGGACAGCGTCTCCAAATATTTAACAGATGCCGTGCTGTATCTCAGGATGAATCCATTACTGATTCGGAACTCTCGTTCTGGTAACTTCTGCCAGGTTTCCTTTCACACTTGTGATGAGGAAATGGACTGAGCATCAGTGAGGGGACAAGACAATAACAATAAACAGACCCAGGCTTAAAGCAAGGCAGTAATAACAAAAACAATCCCTGGTCCCCTTGACAGTGGCTCTCCCTCCAGCGCCAGGTTGCAAATCACTTTCTGTTTCCTTCTCCCTGAGCTCACACACGTTCAGAGTCACAGGATCTGAAAACGTGCCCATTTGTGTTCTTGTTCAAGGAAATATTTGGATAAGAGAGACAGGACTAAAGAAATTCCGAGTTGTCTTGGAGGAAGTTATCAAAAGCGATGGTAGGCTGGGCTGGGAAGTGAGAAGGGAGAGTTAATTCCTCATTCCTGTCTGATCCAAACCACTCACAGCCTCGAGAGCAGGCCTTGATTGCAGCGGATGCCAGCGGTGTATTTTCCATGTTCAAAGCAGAACACATCATCTCGCCCCCTCCTTCCAAGCTTGCCGTCTCCCATCCAATTTACCTAATACATCACTGTCATATTCATTTTTCTAAAGCTCTTTACTTTTGACTGCCTTGGATATTTTCAGGAAGTTGGTGTGGTCAAAATATATGAATTAGTTTCTCCAATCATTACGTATCCAATGCCTGCTTTAGGACTGCAGAGTACAGTAAGAAATGGCGGTGCCCAGTGTAGCAGGAAAACAGTCATGCAAACAAATACCAAGAAATGTGAGAGGTGTAGTCACAGAGTTCTTGTGTGGTGCTACCACGGAGAACAGAGGAGGTATGAACTCAGTAGGAGGGGTGAGCCTAGGGATTATCAGGGACAGCTTCACGGAGGAGGAGAATTTTGAGCTGAATTTCCAAAGATCAGTAGTGATTTCACAGACAAGGAAGCTCTCACATGGAGATGTGAGAAGTCATAATGTTTAATAAAACAGTGATGAATTCCAGGTCAAAATGCAGGAGTCACAGAGGTAGTGTGTTTGAGGAGGTTAAGAGTAAAGTTCAGAAGATAATGGGGTTTGTGCACCATGCTGAGTGTTTGGACATTATCCTACGGGAGAGAGAAGCCTACTGATGGGTTTTAAGCTGGGGAATGATGTAATTGTATTTCTACTTAAGACTGAGGACTTGAGGGTAGGAGAGGAGATGGGGAGCCTGATGGGGTCTGTCCTGAAATGGAGGGGCACTACATGGATCACTAGGAAGAAGGTGCTGCAGTAAAGCATACAAGGTAGGGTTGATGGAGCTTGGAGAACAATTAGATGTGAGAGGTTGAATAATGACAAAGCATTAATTAGTGGTCTCTCATGACACTAAGTGAAGTTGCAAATATTTAGCCTGATATTCAGCACCCTCAGGAATTTGGATCCAATCTGTTTTTCTGGCTTGATTTCTCAACATTTCTTTGCTGGGAGAATACATCAAAGAATGCGAATTGCTTTCCCTATTCCTGATTCCCTCTCGTTGCTCAAGCTTGTGTTCTGCATTGACAAGACTCTTAATACTTCTGGTCCAAAGCCTCCTATGGCCCAACTAACCCTTGCTCCTTGGTCATCACCCCAGTTGAAAAGACTCCGTTTGTTCTTGGAGATTTCATATGACCCTGAGTTTATTTCTCTCATTTCACTTGTTTCTATGGTATACTGTACTTGTTTGCTGGTCTTCTCTCCCTTCCACTCCCTTTATCAACTAAGAGGTCATCTTATTGAGAACTGAGATGCTCTTATTCATATTTCTATCCCTGTTCATACCTCTCACAGTACATGGTACATTACAGTTGTAAAGTAAGTGTTTTTTTTTTTTTTCAAATTAGAGATTGTTACTTTCCATAATCACATGAAATAAAGTAAAGAATTAGAGCATGTCAGTAGATAGTCCAAATGAAGTGTCTACTTTGACTGTGATATCTGACCATTGCTAAGTCAAATCTCATGACAACATTAACTTAGATGAGATTTACTAATTGAGCAAAGAAAAACACATATAAAGTTTTATGCCCACAAATATCATATCCATCAGTAAATCTTGGTTATGTTTGGCACATCTCAAAGAGCCCAGTGGATTGTAAAGATATTATTGATAAGATTCTATAAGCTTGTATCCTGTTATTAATTTTTATACCAAATTCCTATTGGTTTTAATGAGAATTCTGATTTCTTTTCTTTTTTTTTTAAACTATGACTCCATAAAAGTTTTAAGTGAGTTTGTTTTTAGTTCTATGAAGCATGTGTGGGTCCAACAGAGAAAAGTGCTTTTGGACATATTTATGGACCATATGTATTTATTCATCTAGAGACATTTGCATGAAAACTTCCCTCAAAGACCATAAACATGAAACATTACATGAATGTTTGCACCATTACGATTCTATTCCTCAATGTGATTACCATTATGATATTTATATGGTATTTGTCTTTGAGCTCAAATGAGTACATCTATTAAAAAATAGAAAAGAATTATTTCATGTCTGTATAGTTCTTAAGGATCAATGTTATTGCCATTTAACTAATGTGGAACTAAAGGGTGAAGAGGTGAAGCTAATTGCTTGAGAGCATGCAAGGTAATTTGGAGAATGTCTTTGTCCATAAAGATTCTAGCACAGCCTTCAAAATGTGGTTCAATCCCACTTCCAATTGGTTTCCCTGGAAATTCTGAGTCACGTTGATCGTCCTGACTCTATATTGCATCTTTGGCTCTGTGTCTCTCTTCTGTTTTGTAGGCATTGGTCTTGTCTGCCCACCTACACTGCAAGTTCCTCTAGAGATATAAAAAGTGCTCATGAGCAGGTACCAGGGATAGTGAATAGAATAACCCTGTACAGTACCCTTTCAGAGTCTGTGGGAAGGAAAAGCAAATCCACAACTGTAGGCTTGAGGTAAGAGTGCTTTTGTGGAGAAAAGCATGGAGTGTCATTGGCTGTCAGAGAGGAGCCTGCTCACCCAAACTAACCATTCCCAGTTGATGCAACAGAGATTCACGGAGGGCAAGTAACGTGTCCAGTATAATGGCCCAGTAAATGGTACTTGTAGGAATTGAACCCCAATTGCAAAACCCCAGATCCCAGGCTTTTCTCTCTAGATGAAGTTACCCCTTTGTACACCCAAGGTGTCTTAACATGTGCATTCTGCACATATATAGCAGTCACAAGTATGTAGGAAATGGTTGTTTTGTGGAGTTATCGAATAGGAGGTGATGTTGTTTCCTACTCTATTTCATGCCAAACAGTAAAGTAATGCTAAATGACTCACCAAAGCATTTGCATGTTTTCAAAAGGTAAAAACCACCCTAGAGGCATGCTTTTCTAGAATGAAGGAGGTTAGGGAAAGGTTAGGACAGACTATTATTCTATTTTTCTTGTGCTGATGAAATTGAAAGGAACAAACAAACAAGGCCATCATTACCCCACAGGGATGGAAGTAGGGGCAGAACTGGGGTCTTGCAATGAGTGATGTGGAGAAGGCTGTTCCAAAATTAGCGTGAGTCTGGCTGCTTCCATCTCTATCAATTTTAACTCTGTTTTTATGGGTATCGGGGAAGATTCAAGTGCAGGGTGCATTTTGGACATAAGTGGCCCATTTTTTATGCCCATTGCTCCATCATTAACCCTCCCACTTAGTCCTGGAAATGCAAAGCCCTCATCTTCCATCTGCTGCATGTTATTTATGATGATGCCTCCAATTATGTCCAATCGAGTTGCTGTCGATGATTAAAGGTAATAGGTAATAATAACTTGGCCTCATCATTACCACCATTATTATTAGGTCATTGATTGCAATAATTTCTAAAATTACCCCTTGGAATAAAATATGTTAAGCACCTGGTTTATCCTTTTTAGGAACATCTGCTCTAAATGTGTGATAGTGTAGGACTGAACGTGTCTTGCTCTGAAAGGAAAGCAAACAGTGTTGACATTGGGAGTCTTGTCTGTGCTGGTATGAATATATTGAGAGATGATGAAATAATGATCAGTCTCAAGTTCAATGTTGTAATTAAAGCTGTTTAAGGAAAAGGGAAAGAAATACACACACACACACACACACACACACACACAATCCAGAATGTTCTGCAGCTACTGCAATCTCTGCTCCTTTAGAAAAGTTCATATCTTCACAGTGGCTGGATCTCGGCCATGGCAGTGCCTCTCCTGGTCCCTGTTAGTGGGCCATCAGGTATGTGTGAGTGGGGAGCGTGAGAGGCAGGAGAGATGACAGAGCCATAGATGGAGGTGGAGAGGGAAGTGGCCTATAGGAAATCCTTTGAGGAGGATTCTTTTCCTAACACCATGTTCCTGCCTCGGTTCTGGAAATCCCACCACTGGCTTTTCATTCCTTTTGATTAAGTGTTGCCTTCTGGTGGCTCCACTTTGGGAGTGAGCGTCTGCCATGTGAATGGGGGGAGGGGTGGTATGCACTGTGTGTTTACAATGCTCGGTGTGCTTTAATTCATGACATGCTTCCTGTCTTTATAGGGTTGCAAGTCACTGTGGAGACAGACACTGCACGTTCTTGGTGGTATAAGGTACTAGCGAAATATAAGCTCTGGAACGGTACTTAAAATATAGCTATTTTAAGCTTTTAGCTTGCCTACGCTGTCCAGTGTGGTAGCTACTAGCCACATGTGGCTATTTGTAGTCAAATTCATGAAAATGAAGTCAAACTAAAAATTGATTTGTCAGTTGCACTGATCTTATTTCAAAAGCTTAGTATCCAGTTTTATCTAGTGGCTACCATTTTGGTCAGTGAAAATATAGAACATTTCCATCATCACAAAAAGTGCTATGGAGAGCACTGATAGGCCATTAGAAACTTTTAGTAAGTGAAGATTGAGTGTTGTGAACCTCTGCTAACTGCTGATTTGCCATTGGAGTCCCAGAAAGCTTTGAGTATTTGAGTAACTGAGTCACAGATAGTCTGTCCCAGCTCTGTAGGGTTCAGACTCTTAAAAAATGATTTAAAAAAAAGGCAAATAGGATATATGTCTCTGTTACCAATATATAAAATAAATGAGTGTCTAAGAAAGAACTGTTCTCATACTGTTGTCTCATTTACTACTCATAGTAATACTGAGAGAATGGGTAATACCCATTTTCTAAATGAATAAACAGGCCCAGAGAGATTATAATTTATCCAAGGCCACATAGACTGTCAGTGGCAGCTAGCATGCCATAATAAGTGATAGAGCCAGTCAGCCCTCAAGAATTCCTATTTTAATGCCTTCTCCAAAATATCCTACGTACATACATGGAAACATATACACACACATATACATGTATTTACATTATATATATATATATATATTCGTATATTATAGATGATACCTGCCTTATATATGTACTCACATATTTCATATATAATGTTATATATATAAGTATATATATTTTTCATATTAAGTATTATGCCTCAAATGAACTCAATTATATCATGAGCAGACCAAATGCAAATTAAATCTGGAAAATGAAGAGAAAATATTTGTAACTTAAAAAATTCTGAATTAAGTTACTCTGCCAAATCTCTTATACTGGGTCAACAAAATGGAATTTATTTTCAAAAATAGCTATCGATCGGTGGTGATTGAAAAAGATTCATTGAGGGGCACCTGGGTGGCTCAGTTGACTGAGTGTCTGACTTTGGCTCAGGTCATGACCTCACTGTTCGTGAGTTTGAGCCCCATGTCAGGCTCCATGCTGACAGCTCAGAGCCTGGAGCCTGCTTCGGACTCTACATCTCCCTCTCTCTGCCTCTCCCTTGCTCATGCTCTGTCTCTCTCAAAAAATAAACATTAAAAAATTTTTTAAAGATTCATTGAGTTCAATACAAAATAGATTTTCTAATTTCATAAATTGTGCCATATTTTGGAATCACAGTGGTGGAAGTTTAACTTCCTTTTTAGTTTAAATCTTATAAGTTTTCTCTCTCTTTGACCAGCATCCGTTCTCTGCAGTTCAGTATGGCTCTGGACTGCTCTGCCCAGATCTGGGCGGCTCCTGGACCCCAGGCCATGATACCTCTGGTTTTTCACAGGCTTTGCGTATAAACCTTCTGATCGAATTCACAGAAACCAAGGAATATATATGTCACTGGTATATAAGTACTTGTGGAACTTCTATGTGACTCTAGGGGTATGATTTGGCCCTGGCATCCAGTCCCTTTAATACTTTCAGGGTCCCTGAAGAATGTCATATTTCAGGAAAGAGCTCTAGTCACGTTGTATCATTAAGTTTATATGGAGTGTTGTGGAATAACATTTAGCTTGATTCTGATAGAATAAAGGTGCAAATCCACATGCATAATTTAAGAGTAAAAATCCTTTTTCTGGTACCATATAAAATGCATGCCAGGTGTGAAAGGAGAACTGAAATGGTCTCTAAGGATGCTCTCTTGAAGGCCGCTGGGCTTTCTCCAGCCACTCCTCCTGGCCCCTGGGGCCGCCCTTCCCCACGGTGCATCCGCTATTGCTCCTAGGGACTTTTCAGAGATCCCCTTCATTCTCCCTTGCTCTTTCTCCACCGAAAGTAACAATTGAAAGTGAATTTCTGGAGGCTCAAACTGGAGCCACTTGCCACCTTTATTGTGCTGTGATGCAAAAGGGACCAGAGAAGAGAGAAAAGTTCTCTACGAGCTTCTGTGCTATGCTGGTGTAAGGAGTCATGTCCTTATTTGCAGAAGAATTTAAGCTTCAGCTAAGAGTGGAATGCTCAGAAAATCAATGTAAGTTGGAGATTTCAGCACTACCATTCCGAAACAGTGGCTGAGCAGTCTGGCTGACTTGGAAGCATGGAATAGAAATATATGAGAAAGCATTTGTGTCCCCATTCCTTTCCTCCATCCTCCATCAGGCCTCCTTATCTCTGAAATGGACTTCCATTTCTTCTAGCTGCATAGAGAGGCCGTTCACTGCACAACTGGGCTTACCCTCAAGAAATATGATAGGCAGAGTTCCCTCTGGCTCCTCCAAACTCCTCCTTCTGGACCCACTTTCCCCCTTTTTAGGGTCCTCACCTTCTTCCTTACCTCACTGTTTTTCTGCTTCTCAAGGTCACCCATGTCATAGAGGGAAAGAAATATAAGAACCTCTTCATAGTGAAGTGTTAGGGACTTACCAGGGCATTTACCTGTGAGCATCAGCATTTAAAGGGATAAACCAGCAAGGGAAGTGATTTGTTGAAAGCAATGAACAAAGTCAGGGTTTCAGACCCTGTAGACCATGAATATGAGAGAAATTGCAGGTGAAGGTCTTCGCCAATATAGGGAAGCCCCATAAATGGGACTGCTGTCTTCTAAGCCATTGCCTGGCTGAGGGGAGGGAAGGGGGGCTTCTGTGGGGCCCGAGCGTCAGTCAGGAGGACCTAGATGAAAAGTCTGGAGTGGGGGAGGCCCACAGCCATGCAGCACTTGGAAGAAGAATAGGAACATGTGGTCCACTTGTGATCTGTGTTTACTCGTCTGTCTGGTGTGTCTGAGGAGAAGGCGCAGGCCAGCCAGAGGTCGGCGAGTCAAAACCCTTTGAAGACAGACCCAGCTTCTGAAATGGATCTGGCATTCCTTTGCTGGCTCCATGTCCTACAGTAGTCTGCATCCTTCCCAGCCCATCACCTTCTGCATGTGTCCCTGGTAGAAATGCAGGTATGCCAAGTTGTGACGCTCTTGAAGTTTCTGGAAGCAAACACTTATTCTCTTGAGCCCCTTTCTGCCCGATAGCAGGGGTTTTCATCACTTATAGGCAGGCTTAAATGGAAGTCCAGTCACTCAGTGTTCTCCCCTTCATCGTTTGTCAGCCCAGAGTGGCATCTAAATGTTTTCAGAGGGGTTGGCATGTAGCTGATTAGGGCAAGGAAGTGGCATACTTGTCATTGACTTTTGTGGTCACCTGATGAGGTTTGCCTCATGCACAATGACACTGACCTGTGTCTCTCCTGCTGATGTCCAGGATCTGTCCATGACTTCAGGTTTGTCCCACCCATGCCATCACCGCTGATGATCACCCCTTGTCAGTCCTCTTCTGATCCAAAACCTCCCTCAAAGACACAGGGTTTGTTTGGATGCTCTCCTGCATCCCTAGGGCTGGTGGACATTCAGAAGATGGTCTCAATCTCTTTCTTCCTGACTGGTCCCAACTTTCTCTCTTAATTCACGGCACTGAGAGATCAGAGAGGTCATATTAGAGAGGCTCTCAACTCAGCTGCTGGACAGGGAGTGAGATGCCAGTCCTCTCTGGTTACATTTTATATCTAGTTACCGTTTTTCAGCTTCCTTGGGGCTGGGCCTGGCCATAAATGAAGGGAAGAAAGAGGCACAAACCCCTTCTTTGAGATCTGTGCAATGACTACTAAATCATGCCCACTTTTCCATCTCAATTCTCTTGTCCCTCCAGCAGTTTAAAGTTATATACTTTTTGGAAGGAAATCTGCCTTCTTCCTTATACTACTATTTATAGTATAAGATTTGTATTCTAATTCCATCCAAGTTGTTGAAGACTCAGAAAACCTTTTCTCTAACATAAAAGCCTGGCTCTCACAATGAAAGCCTTGGCTCTTGAGGTTATGCTCTGTGTTTCCTTAGTATATTTTAGAACTATAAAGTCAAACTTCAGTTCTTCTATTCTCTGTATTTTGTCCTTCCCTGAAGCAACAAGATCAGTTCAAAAATGAAAATCTAGGTTTTTAGGTAATGATTCCATGAAGAAACAAAGTTTGCAATAATGCATTGATTGCTATTTCAGAGAGTTACCCTGCTACACTCAGAATTGCTACAATTTGCTTTGCCCATTTAGCAATGTTCAGATTTTCATGAGAATTGGGGGAAGAAAGGTAGAGACCACTAGGAGTACCAAAGAGACAAAAATAGAAAGCTTCGAAAACATGGAAAGTGAGTAGACAATGAAATTATCTTTAGGACTATGGATCTTTGTAAAAAGCATCATGAAAAAAAATGGGAAGCAAACTAGCTCTAACATTTAGTCTCCGTATCACATTGACAAGACAAACTTACTGGTTTCCTCATCCATGAAATGGGTATAATAATACTTGCCTTGTCTACTTCAGAAGTATGTGTGCACATAGGAATCTGAAGAGATATTTAAAAATATTTTTTTTAATGTTCATTTTATTTTTGAGGGAAAGAGAGAATGATGGACAGAGCATGAGTGGGGGAGGGACAGAGAGAGAGGGAGACACAGAATCTGAAGCAGGCTCCAGGCTCTGAGCTGTCAGCACAGAGCCTGATACAGGGCTCGAACTCACGAACCATGAGATCATGACCTGAGCTGAAGTTGGATGCTTAACCGACTGAGCCACCCAGGTGCCCCTGAAGAGATATGTTTAATAAGCTTTGCTCTGTGTAGAGCAGATGTAGCTGGATCTAACCATGGTTGTATGAAACATGATGATTAAGAAAGACCATGTTCCGTAAATGATGGATGCTCTCATTTTCAGTTTTAAGGATAATTATTTTCTTTCCAATCTTAACAGATCTTTTTCTCTCTCTTTCCTTTCATTCATTTTCTTTTCTCCCCAGGAAGAATTTAGGCAGTGTCCATTGTGGCATAGTCATTTCATGGTATTCATCTTCAAAGCTGACATATGGAACTACAGTCTGTGGTTGGACTTCTGGGTGACTTCTCAGTTACTGGGCGGTAGAGAAATTATTAGTGCTTGGTAAATAGGATGCACCCCACAGTGGATTGTGGGAAGTAAAAATAAAAGGGTAATAATATAGTACTTGCCCTTGAGAGATTCCAGATTCTACGAGGGAGACATGTTTACTCATTTATTCATTCAACAAATATTTATCAAGTCGTCTCATGTGTCAGGCACTATTCTATGTGCTAAGATTACAACAGTGAACAAAATTTGCATTTTAGTGAGACTTGGCCAAAATTTACAAAACAAGAGTATTTCAAAATATGCTTAATTGCTCAGTCATTGGGTATAGAGGATTAATGCTATAGGAATGAGTGTGAGGTGTCATTTGCAGAATGCAAACTTCAGGGAATTACATTTTGAACTGGAGTTTGAAGTTTGGAAGAAATCCTTCAAATGATAGGCAGGAAGAAATAAAAGGAAAAGACTCAAGAGTAAACACTGTTATTTTGGAGACATGGAGGAGCCTTTCTTGATGTGAATGGCAGATGTATTTCAGAGAGGATTGGGGAATTTGACTACAGAAAAATATGGAAGATGAAGTTTTGTTTTAATGGGGCTGGGAATAAAGGACCATGGAAAGTTTTGGGTGGGATGGCAGTAGGGTGTTGGGGATACGAGGGTAATGTGATGAATGTTGTCTTTAAAAAATATGGATTTAGTGCACTGAAGAGTCAGGCCCCTGGATTGCACATGTGTTGTCATTCCCAAAGATCTACTACATGCCATGAAAAAGATTGGAAATTACCAGGATAATTGTTCATTTGTATAATGGTGATAAGTTTGTATAAAAAAATTCCCTAAAGTCCAGATTATTTAATTAATTGAACAATCTCATTGTTAGTCCCATCTAGTTTGTACAGATACATATAGCTCTGTACATCCACCTTCGTGACGTTTATATGTGGATTTAATGAAATGATTTATGATTTGTTTACTTGGAGTTACCAAGTCATGTTTCTATTGAACACCAGGGACTAACAATGGGAATTTCAACTTCTTAGGAAAAATCCCACCTCACACAGAGGAGAAAGGCTTGTGGTATCAGTTTGGGAACACTTTTCTTTTTCTTGATCTAGTGGCCAAGGGCAAACTGGTGACCAGGCATTATTTCCCACAGACACTTCAGAAACTTATCACTGAAAAGCTAAGCACCCTTCTACTGAGAATTTAGACCACAGCAGCCATGTGTTTATAAGCCTTTGCTGTGTTCAGGGAGGAGGTTTCTTACACCACTAAAAACTAGGACTTGGTTAGGGATAATGTGGTTCAGGTTTTCCCATAATTGTATGGGAATTCCCTGAGTGAAATGTATGGGTCTGGGAAAGATCAGAACTGACAATGCTCAATGACTTCTGATTTCCCAATCCATCAGAATGCCCAGTGGTGTCTCCTTGGCTATCTGCTCATCAAGCTTTGAGTTGGTAAAATCCTTAGCAGATAAAACAATGCTTCTCACTCTGTGCTGTCATTGAAATCTAAAAGGAGTAGAATGTGTGTTTGGTCAGTGGAATTGGCAAACAGAGCAGGCTTCTGGGGCATCTGGACATTGTTCATACTGAAACCTTTTATTTGTTCGTTTAGAAATGAACAATCAGGAAAGCTTCTGCATTTGGGAGATATTTGCAGAACGAGTTCTTTCAGGTTGGGTTTGGCTGCAGTCCCGTGTGAAGCAGTCACCCTTCTTACTTCTTACTCAACAGATTGTGGATAAACCAGGAAGGCTTTGGCTCCTCAAATTGTTTGATCTTTGTTGCATTGCCCATTTTTGCAGATTCTGACATCTGGAATGTAAATTAGAACTACACATTTAATATTTCTGTTTAATGTTCATTATTGGTCTCCCCTGAAGATTGTTATTCAGGATTGGCTGCCAAGGGCCTGCTATTCTAATTGACAGAGTTCTTATCCGGCATTCTGGTTATTCTTCTCTCTTCCTGAGTAGACCAAGAAAGGGATAGTGTACTTCTTCAGTTTTCATTGAAAACAGTAAATCATCAGAGCTGTGTAAGTTGACATTTGTGCTGAGCATTTCATAAATGTTTGCTGAATGAGCCATTCTAGAGGCTTCTAGAATATTTCCATGTGGAAAATTCTTATTTACACTCTAGGAATTTTGGAAAATCAATATTCTAAACCTCAGACACATCATGTTATACATCTTGTTTCACTCAATTCTGTGAGGTTTAATCAGCAAATACTAGACATATGGCTCCAGATGCCATTGAGAATGCAAAGAAAAAGAAGGAATAATATCTATTCTTGAATGATTACTAGTTTGCTAGGATTGCCACAACAAAACACCCAGAAATAAAATACCACATAATTAAACAACAGAAATTTATTTTTTCACAGTTCTGGAGCGTAGAAATCTAAGATAAAGCTGCTGGCAGATATGATTTCTTCTAATTCTCACTCTTTGGCTTGTAGACCACCACCTTCTTGCTGTGTCCTCACATTATCTTGCCTCTGTGCGCACCAATCTCTGGGGCCTCTCTGTGAGTCCTACTCTCCTCTTCATATAAAGATAAAAGTCATATTGGATTAGGGCCCACCCCATAAACTTCATTTTATTTATTTATTTTTAAAAACTTTTTTAACGTTTATTTATTTTTGAGACAGAGAGAGACAGAGCATGAACGGGGGAGGGTCAGAGAGAGAGGGAGACACAGAATCCGAAACAGGCTCCAGGCTCCGAGCTGTCAGCACAGAGCCCCACGCGGGGCTCGAACTCACGGACCGCGAGATCATGACCTGAGCCGAAGTCGGACGCTCAACCGACTGAGCCACCCAGGCGCCCCCTTTTGTTTTTTGTTGTTTTTTTTTTTTTAATTTTTTAATGTTTATAAACTTCATTTTGACTTAATTACTTCTTTAAAGTCCCTGTCTCGGGGCGCCTGGGTGGCTCAGTCGGTTGAGCCTCCGACTTCGGCTCAGGTCATGATCTCGCGGTCCGTGAGTTCGAGCCCCGCGTGGGGCTCTGTGCTGACAGCTCGGAGCCTGGAGCCTGATTCAGATTCTGTGTCTCCCTCTCTCTCTGACCCTCCCCCGTTCATGCTCTGTCTCTCTCTGTCTCAAAAGTAAATAAACGTTAAAAAAAACATAAAGTCCCTGTCTCTAAATATAGCTACATTCTGAGGTACTGGGGGTTAGGCTTCCACATGAATTTTTGGGGGACACAGTTTAGCCTATGATAGTACTTTTTAGTGGTAGATGAGAAACTATACACTGAATGACTATTACAGAGTCAAAAGCAGCCAAATATAGGAGCAAAGTTCTATGGGGATTGAGAGAAGAGAGTGCTCCCATCTGTTTGGAAGAACTGGGTAAACCTTTATGGATGAAATGGTTTTGAGATAGATATTGAAACACAGATTTTAAAGAATGAACTATTAAATTGAATGATATGAAATGGCTGTTTTAAAAATCAAAACGGTCAAATGTCAGCAGTATCATATGGTATAACAACACATTTCTTTTCATCCTACTGGTATAGGGGAAGGATTGGCAGACTTTTTCTATAAAGAGCCAGATAGGTTAAATGTTTTAGGTTCTGTGGGCTATGTGGTCTGCTTCACAACTACTCAGCTCTGATATTTCAATAGGCAAAGATCCATAGACAATATGTAAACAAATAAGTGTGGCTGTGTTCCAATAAAACTTTATTCACAAAAACACGCAGCAGACACAGCTGGCGAGGGGAAGAGTCAGGTCAGTAACGCAGGTCCCCTGACTTCTACACTAGTGTCCTTTCCTCTATGCCATGTTAATTTTATTTCCTAGGAACTAGCAAGATTCTAAGTAAATATTAGAAGTTTTTTTTTTTTTTTAATTCAAAACAATCTGTTTGGGAAAATAAAAACTAAAAATGCCCCCATTCCCTCCAAAAAAAAAAAAAAGAGGACAGGCCAGATCTGGCCTTATGTAGGGGAATTTTCTTACCCTTATGGAGAGGAAACTTTAAATTCCCTAACTCTTCCCTTTGCTGAAACACATCTTCCCTGATGCTTTCACAGCCCTGCACCAGGCACGGAGTTCCTCTTCTCTGACATGCTGATCCCCTCTGTTCCAAAGCAGAGCCTTCCAACATCCAGAGACTGGAGAGAACAGAAAATACCTTGGCTCCAACTCAATGTTGTCATGTGGTAACAGACCACAAACCTAAGCCACTTCCGCCTTGTCCCTTAACTCTTGGCACCTTCTGTGTTTTGTTTCTATTTTATTGGCTCTTGAGTGGAACTGCAAAAAGACTCGTGGACTCCTTTCATCCAGCGAGGGAAAACAAGCAACCACCTCTCCTCCTAGCCTTCTTGGTACTCCCATTGCAGAAGGGCTCTTTCACAATATCAGATTTTTCCAGATGACTGAGAATTTCCAGCAAATACAAACAATCCATTGTGGGTGGAGGATATACTAAATACACATAGATGCTTCTGTCTTTCACAGGGAAGAAACTGACAGTAACATAACCTCCTGGGGAAGACTTGGTGGTATCCTGGGTACCCGTCTCCTATTAGTTCTTTACAAGTATTTATAGAGTGGTTACTCCCCGCCTTTCTAGTACTGGAGGCGGAACTGTAACCAGCCAAGGCAAGATTCTTTTTTAGAAGCTTTCATTCAAAGGGGAGAAGACAGAAAATAAACAAGCAGAAAAGTATATAAATCATATAGTCTCAAATGGTAATTATGATTTATAAAGAAAATAAAACAGGGTAATGGGCTGCAGATTGAGGGTAGCTGGTTGAGGAATGGTGAAGGGATTTGAACAGAGTAGGGGCTGGCCACGTGATGAGCTGCCTTGGAACATTACAGGCAGAGGCAAGACCAATGCCAGGCTCTGACCTGAGAACAGGTATGGTCCCAGAACAGCAAGGCCAGGGTGGCCGGAGTGGAATGAACTGGAAGGAGAGTAGTGGAGAGCAGGGTTGGAAATCTGTTCTGAGACTCTGAGGCCCTGGACACCCTGAGGAGCAGGACTCTTTCCCAGATCCCAGCGGCCTCAGACTGAATGCTTTAAAGTTCTTGTATCCTTTTCACAATGTTTTCTTTTTCTTTACTTTTCTGTAAGTTGTTTTAGCTTATGGATACTCTTTTAGTGCCCTGCTTCTTTAAAAAAATTTTTTTAACGTTTATTCGTTTTTGAGAGATGGAGAGAGACAGACATGAGTTGGGGAGGGGCAGAGAGAGACACAGAATCCAAAGTAGGCTCCAGGCTCCAAGCTGTCAGCACAGAGCCCAACGCAGGGCTTGAACCCACGAACGGCAAGATCATGACCTTAGCTGAAGTCAGATGCCCAAACAACCGAGCCACCCAGGCTCCCCATTAGTGCTCCGCTTCTGATCTTGGAATGAGACAGTAGATAATTAGTCTTCTTGAAACCTATGGCAGAAGATCAAATTGAGCTCCCAATAAGAATGTGAGAGATTCTTCCATGGTAAATGCATGGCGTGTCTGAGAGCCCCTCAAACGCTCAGTGCCTTTTCCATACACCTCTCAGCTGTGTCCTTGCTAATTAAGGCTGCTGAGTGTCTGACTTCTGGGTGAGAGCAAAGGTGCCATAGGAACACAGTCTCCTTCCTTTACAATTGTATCTCCCACACTCCTATGTCTTTAGAGAGAAATTGAGTAGATTTCTAAAGGAAAATGGTTGTCACAGTAATTGCAACTTTCTGTGATTTGATATAAGCAGGAAAGAGCACGGTGGCTGAACACAGGGTTTAATGTCCACTTAATTTTCCTCCTTCCTTCTTCTTGAGTTTATATGAACATTCGTTATAGAAAACATCTTTTCTTTCTGCTTCTTCTAATGCTGTTGGTACCAAGAAGATGAGCAATAAAACCATTTCTGTTCCCCTGTCTATGAAAGAAGCAGCAGTTGAAAAGGGCAGGATTTCCATCAGGATGGGAAAGAGGATGTTGAATGTTAAAAGGCCTGCATCCCTTAAAGCCTGAATGTCTCCAGGTCTCAGCTCCCTTTTCTGTTGCTGTTTTCTCCCTCATATTCTTGTACCATGATGTTATACCATGGGATGCTGCCAATACTGGTTTTTCCTCTGCACATGCAATTTTTAAAGCTCTATTTTCATTTTATATTTTCAGAAGCACTGAAGACCAGAATACTGTTTGGCAGGATCAACATTGATTTTACCACCAGGTGCAGGGGACAGCAGCCATGAGTGACCTCAGGGACACATCATAACCCTGCTACATCCTCCCCATGCCCTGCCCTGAAATCCTATCACAACAGCTATAATATTTGACTTTGAGTTTTTGTCTCACATTAAAATGTAAATGCCCAGGGGAAGAGTAATGCCTTACACTTTCTCTATGCATTTATCCCTTAGAGGGGAGTTAGACATTTTACTGACATTAGGTTTTTATAAGAGGAAGAGAGGAGAGTGTGAGAACACAGGAATGCCTGAAACTCAGGAAGTTGGGGTTGAGATTGGGGGTGGTTTCTGGTGCAGGTGAAGGGGAGATTTGAGGGAGATGACTCAAAAAGAGAATCTAGAAACATCAAAGACAAATTTGGCTAACTTCACAATCATCTATAGCTCAGGCCTCAGGAAATACCATTGGGCTAACTGTTCCCTTCCTTGGCTCATTAATCTTGACATTGATTTCCTCCCTTCTGCCCAATGCACCATGTCATAGCCAAGGACCTCTACCCTTATTCAGTACGATTTGCTAGGATTGCTGAGTCCAAGTTTCAGAATCATCTCATGACTTTGTGCATTTATTCTATTGTTTGGCTCCCTTTGAATGCATATTATAAATAAAAGCTAATCCAACCTGGCTGACCATTTTCTGTTACTACTGTCCCCTCCTGCATGCAGGTAATCCTTTTCCAAGTCACAAAGCTCTTCCCTCATCCATCTCCCTTTCTTGAGCCATTTTTTTTTTATCTTGCACCCTACCTCACCCACCTTCGTTGACTCTTCTCCTTGACCACTAATCCCAGATGTGGAATCTTGTCAAATCTTATTTAAAATCAAAGTAGTCTTTATACAACCACTAAATCTCCTTCATCTTTCATGACAGAGATATCTCAAGGAAACTCTATCCGATTTGTTCGACATGACCTCCTCTGCCTGGGTCCTTGCAGCCTTCCTTCAATAAAGTGGGCTTTTCCAGCTGTTCTCCTTCTACATCTTTTAAGAATACTTTCAAGAACTCATCTACTACATCCCTTCTATTCCTAAACAAACCAGATGTTACCCATGCTGGTCTTCTATCTCCCTGCTTGTCTTAAGAGGGATCTTAAAAGAAATATGAAGGATGGATCTGGCTATTTTCAAATCCTTAGGAATTACTTCAAAATGAATGAATTTCAGTTACTGCCTCTTTACTTTGTCCGCTCTTCCCATGATTGTAAATTAAAAAAAAAAAAAAAGCCATATGTTGTTTTCTACTGCATTAGATGATGTACTTATATTAGGTCATAGTTTTTTTGAAGCATGTCTCTAAGTCAATTATCCTCAAATTTAAATTTGGAATTTGAGGCATCTCAGCCCATTCCTTTCAATATATTACATGCCTCAGTTCAGAACCAAGATGAATGTAGATAACCTGGAATAAAGCCGCACCTTGAGCAATTTGAGTGAGTGGATTAATTTTCTTTTGTTTTAATCCTGTATTAGATACACTTTTTAACTCTCTGGAACAGTTGGATAATCACAAGTTTCCTCCCTCTAGGCAAAGCCCACCCCACAGAGTGAAATATACACTGCTAACAGCAAGCAGATCTCAAAGACAGGAGAGAGATACAGGGTCTGAGCCAAGTTCACCACTCAGAAAAGGCATTTCTCCCCAAAGAGTAGGATGCTTAAGACATGGGGGAGGGGCTGATGGAAGAATTCCTTGATATGGAAGTTCAAATGGTGGGGAATAGGTTCTCCAGGAATGTCAAGTTGAATATGAATTGGCTGTTTGTTTTACATTACAGATTCCACAGGTCCAATCTTGATTCAAGATCTATATCCAAATATATAAAAGAATCCCAAATGATCCTGATGCAGGAGGTTAGTGAACCCCACTTTGGTAAGATATTCTCCATAAAAGGGATTATACTGTTGAATGTTTTGGAAACACTGTATCAAAAAAATTAAGCACATTTCTTTCTCAATTTATAGTATTACAAATGTTTGAGAGGAGGGCACATGGTATTTTCTGAACTTTTTTTTAATCGTATCTATTAATCACTTGAGGGACACTACTGCACTTTCTCAGTTTGAAAAGTGCAGGGTTGAGTTTTGTCTGCAACAAAAGGGGTAACAATTATCAGCTGTACTGGTTAGAACACACCTGTCATGGTGCTATTATATACACTTTAAGGCAGTTGCTGAAAAAAGAAGAGCAGGTTGAAAGAAGAGCAAATAGGATATTTAGCTGTTTGCTAATCATATCACCTGAACAATGGTTGAAAGAGACTTAAGAGACTCCTAGACTAAAATGGAAGCTCAAATATGCGTATCTAAAGTCACCTCCTTGTCAAGACCCCACCAAAGCTGTGGGGAGGAGAGGCAAAGAACTGGGAGATAAAGAGGGAAGACAACAATTATATTTGGGAGCAGGAGAGCATATAGAAAATAGTAACTGAGCTAGCAAACCAAACAGCTGAATCCAAAACCAGAGTGATTACCTCTCACAGATTCCTCAGAATGCTCAGGATGGACAGCTGCAGTTACCCTTGTCACAGGGCATAGTGGTAGGAACAAAAATAGAATTGGGTAAAAACCATTGACAGAGCAGTCAGATTTCTAGCTCTTCTAAAATCTGTGCCATTGGCAAACCGACCCTCCCCAAGCTCACAGAGGACTAGATGTTTATTCTCTGAAGAGGGCGAAACAGAAGAACTTTGAATTGGGGGTTGGCTGGTGCAAATGTTGGTGTAATTGAAGATGGAGTGTCCTGCTGAAAACAAAGAGGTAACCAAGCTCTATACATATCAATGCTGAATGCTGAGTTCCCCAGTCCTTTCCCCTCCAGGCCCAGCAAGTCTCCTAGGATACAAATGCCCTAAGCAAGAAATTCAAAGAATATATGTTAAGGAATCTTATTATCTCCAAAGGAAAGACTAAAACCAAGGCTCCTCTGCAAACAGCCAACCAGGTCACTCTACAGGGAAGCTCAACATCAACACATCCCACTCACAACTGGATGCAACAAGATCCCCAGTCTGTGGGCAGTTCCAGCACCTTGCTTCTCCCCATTGAGGCAGTATATATTTTTCCTCCTCGTTAGACTGGATGAGATTTTGTGACTACCTCAATAAATGAAATGTGTTGCATGATTTTGTAGGCGAGGTCATAAAAGGTGATGCAACTTCTGCCTGATCCTTTGTCTATCTGGATTCTTGACCTTAGAATCTTGCCATTGTGCTATGAGGAAGCCCTAACCAGGCCCCTGAAGAGGAACTGAGCCCTCAGCCAAGAGTTAGTTTCAACTACAGGACCCATGAGTGATGGGTTCCAGCCCCCATCCTTGGAAGCTTTCAGCTAAGGTTTCTGACAGTATGAAGCAGAAAGACAATCTTTGCTTTGCTCTGTCCAAATTCCTGACCCAGAGAATCCATGAACATAATGAATGGTTGTTTTGGACCACAACACTTTGGAATGCACATTAATTAAATATTTAAAGAGTTAAGCTTACAATAATTAGTTTGGAAGTTCCATTCCATAAATTTTTCAAGATCCTTAGGGGAAGTTATTTGCCATCCTGAAATTTAGAAAAAAGGTGTTTGTGTGTATATGAGGAGCAGGGAGATCAGATTATGATGGACAGTAAATAGGTACAGTACTCTGTGTGATCCAAAATTCTCTTAAGAGCTTTTCTGGAATTTTAAACAATTTTCTTTTTTCTTTGATATTAAAAAAAAAAAAAAGAGTAGAGGATGAGACACAAACTCATTACCAGAATAAGTTTCAGGATTTCATAAAATGAAGAGAAAGTTTTGAATAGGCTGTATAGGAATTCACAAACTACTTATAATACATTCCAGAGCTCAGCAACTTTTTTTCATATTGCCTGCTGTTTAAGATTATCTTCATCACTGCTGCATTCAGTTACAGGTGGGGACATTATTTTGGAAACCTCTCTTTGTATTGTCTTTGTAACCTAGATCTATTGCCCATGACATTTTAGCTATTTAATAACTCTACTGTTCCAACAAAACCTCCCCAAGGAGTACTTCAAGCTCCCAGTGTCCCACCAACCTAAGCTCTCCATAGGAGCAATGAAAAACCACAGGTGCGAGAAATCTGAGGATTTTTTCTCTGAGAGGTCTCTCTTCAGTCAGCTCTGTTTTTGTCTTAAAATAGATCTTAAGCTCTAAGGAGTAGTTAATCTTAGAAATTCAGAAATGGAAGATTAACCCCCAAAGATTAAGTGATTATCTAAATATGTTAATTCTGTGTGATTGTTAATTTATTACCCTCTGTCCTCATGATGAATGGCAATCAATCTTGCAAAATTCATACCAATTATTTTTATCTGATGAGAACAAAAATTTTGTTGTTAGGAAAATAGATATCTTTTCTCCAAATGAAGAACAAAAAGATAAAACCATGCTTGTGTAGCTTATAAAAGGTGTGAAAGAGATTCTGAAGTTCCATGACTCACTCATGTGGTGTGACATTTTTCATTTGGAAAAATATTGTTTTCCACTTGCACTTACAGTAAAAATAGGATTCTGATATTTATAGAAATGAAAAATCTTTATTATTCTTTCTCCTCCCAAAGAGATTTAGGGTTACCGAATCACTGGCAAACCCTATTGAGTCAAGAGATATTTGCTGTATGTCAGTTTTTTCTGGGATTTTTTTTGTTGGTTCTGGAGATACGAAGACAAGTTCATTAGACCTGTAATGTGTGTTCAAAAAGCTTCCAGTCAAATAGGGAGGTGAAAACAATTAAAATGTAAGGTAGAAAGTGAGATGGACCATATGGATGGTAGAAACATGGAGTAAAGAAGAGAGAGAAGCTTTGTGGTTGGTGGTGAGAAAGGATAGTGTGATAAAGGGGAAGAGGAATCAGATAAAGGCAGATCATGCTGGAGGTGAGCTCAAAGGACCCAAAAAGGATTTTTTCAAATGAACAATAAAGGTTTGAATTTGGCTGGAACATCCCAACTAAATGTACATCTGTATCAGTGGGGTCCTTCTAACAGGGGAGATTCCTAGACCCTACACCAGATTTGAAGGCCCAGCTTCCATTGGGGAGGAAATGGGTACCCATGTTTTTAAAAGGCTGATCTTGAGACTCTTGCTACAGCTGGATTGGGGAATCTCTGGGCTGAAGTGCGACATTCATAATGAGGAATGTTGGACACAAAGTTGAAGAGGTTGGTTGGTGCCAAATCCTAAAGGGCAATGACATCCAGAATATATATGGACTTTATTCATTAGTTAATGGGGTGCCAAGAAAAACCCTTGAGGAAGGAAATCACAGATCACAGTGGTGATTCAGGGACAGGGATCTGCTGCTGTGTCTAGGATGGATCAGGAAGGAAGGATACCAGAGGTAGGGAGAGTGAGTAGGCACTACCTATAATTTCTTAGGACAAGGTGATGGAAGCATGAAATTTAGGAGTAGCAACAGCAGGGCTGGGGAGGAAAGCATGGGTGAGCTTCTAATCTCATTCACTCTTGTCATTTACTTGAGTTCCTGTGATGTCTCTTGCTTTGATGTTGCCTCCCATTGAAGATGCTCTCACTAAATCCTTAGTTACTCCTGACCCAAGTTCTTGCTTTTTGGTTAAAACACATTGTGCTTAAATGCATGCGATTGTTATTGCTGTCATTATTTTAAGAAAAAAAAAGTACATTCAGGCCATTGAGTCTTTTGGATTCCAGGATGCTTAAGAATGTCTCAAGTCGGGATGCAGCCGATTCTTTGCCAAATGAGACGAGTCAAAGATTGGCAAAAGCTGTTGAATTTTGTATGTACCCAGCACATTGCATAATTATGAGTGGGCATATTGTAATCATGTAAAAGGTCTTGATTATTGATTTGAGCTCCATTTCCAGTTTCTGAAACTTTTGACTCTGTCCCTTGATTCTCTTGAGAAGTCAGGGAATGTTTTTCTGCTATATTTGCTCTCTGATAATCCTTTCTCCCCTCACCCAGCCAATTTTCATAGACTTAATGAGGCCTGATTACCCAGGTCTCACATCTCACAAAGTAGTCCCTTTAGAGGAGTAAGAAGGAGCCTGAGACTTCTCATAGCAATCGCCTTGCTTTGAGCACGTTGCATCTATTTGGAAAAAGGTGCAAATATTTGGCATATTACTGGTCTTTCATATGAATCCTTGCAATAGGTAGAAGCACGTATTCCTAGTTTCTCTGTATAAAGAGACATAAGCAAAAAGAAGAAAAGGGAAATGAATGTCCTTGTACTTTTTTATTTTTTAAGTTTTTATTTAAATTCTAGTTAGTTTACATACAGTGTAATATTAGTTTTAGGTGTACAATATAGTGATTCAACACTTCCATACAGTACCTGGTGCTCATCACGACAAATGCACTCCTTAATCCCCATCACCTATTTAGTCCCCCATCCACTTCCCTTCTGATGACTGTCAGCTTGTTCTTTATAGTTAAGAATCTGTTTCTTGGTTTACCTCTCTCTCTCTCTCTCTCTTTTTTTGCACATTTGTTTTGTTTCTTTTTTTAAGTTTATTTATTTTGAGAGAGAGAGAGAGAGAGAGAGAGAGAGAGAGAGAGAGAGAGAGAGAGAGAGGGAATCCCAAGCAGGCTCCAAACTGTAAGCACGGAGCCCGACACAGGGCTCGATCTCATGAACCATGAGATCATGACCTGAACCTAAATCAAGAGTCAGATACTTAACTGACTGAGCCACCCAGCTGCCCTTCATTTGTTTTGTGTCTTAAATTCCACATGTAAGTGAAATCATATGGTATTTGTCTTTGTCTGACTTATTTCACTTAGCTTAATACTCTCTAGCTCTATTCATGTTGTTGCAAATGGCAAGATTTCATTCTTTTTATGGCTGAGTAATATTCCATTATATATATAAAAGTTATCTTTATCCATTCATTAGTCTATGGACACTTGAACTGGTTTCCATAATTTGGCTATTGTAGATAATGCTGTTATAAACATAGGGTTGCATGTATCCCTTCGAATTAGTCTTTTTGTATTCTTTGGGTAAATATCTAGTAGTGTGATTGCTGGATCCTAGGGTAATTTTATTTTTGACTTTTTGAGGAACCTCCATACTTTTTTCCACAGTGTTTGTACCAGTTTGCAGGGCAAGAGGGTTCCCCTTTCACACATCCTCACCAACACCTGTTTCTTGTGTTGTTGATTTTAGCCACTTTGACAGGTGTGAGGTGATATCTCATTGTGGTTTGGTTTGGGAAGTGCTATGTTTTTTTAAATGGAACATCAAGGGAAGACAAAAATTACCTGCCTCAAAAATATATTGGTTTAATGAATTCAATTTAAACTTAATCCCAAAAATAGAATAGAACAAAATGCAAAGTAATCAGGAGAAGAACTTAAAATTACCTACTGTGGCCTCTGTGGTTCCTGTTACAGACTAAATGGTGGTTCCCTGCCCTTGCAAATTCATATGTTGAAGCCCTAGCCTCCAGTAACTCAGAATATGACTATATTTGGAGAAGCGGTGATTATGTTAAAATGAGGCTGTTAGGGTGTATCCTAATTCAGTCCGATTGGTATCCTTATAAAAAGGAAATGTAGACACACAGAAGAAACCCCAGGGATGCATGCAGAGAGAGGGATGGATGGCCATTTAAGGACAAGTGGGAAGGCAGCCATCCACAAGCCAACAAGAGAGCTCAAGAGAAACTATACCTGCCAACACCTTTATCTTGGACCTCCAGCCTCCAGACCTGCGGAAAAAAGCATTGCTGTTTAGGCTGCCCAGTCGGCGGTATGTTGCTATGGCATCCCTAGCAGACTAAGCCAGTCCCCCATGCCCAGGGGGAACCTGAGGGCTCAGATGGCACTCCTGCCAGTGGGAAGCCCACCGTGTACCACATAGAAGCTAACTGGTGGCATTTGATGTGAATAGATCTGCCACCCCTGCCACTAAGCATCCTAGATCCCACTGGTAGAAACCAGGAGGAATGGGTATTCCAGGGTCTATCTCCCTTTTATCAGATATGTTCATAGTGAAACACTCAGGACAGAAAAGGACAGAAGAAGATGCTCAGAGTCTGTCTCCATTTGAACACCTGTGTCAAATTGAGATGAAACGGAGATTGTTAATAAGGACCATTTTTTAGGTGGTAGCAGACTGCACCCCTCCCTAGGCTTCCTTTTCAGGGAGAATCCCTCTCTGTGTTTGAGCTCTTACCTCCTTCCCCACTTGACCTTGGATGCAGTCCCTTCACCATGCATTTAACTATTATCTCTCTGCCCCCTTCAGTCACTGCCTGTTTCCACTGCCACTTTGTCTTATGTTTGAGAATGTCCCTTTGGTCCCCTTTTCCCATGAAGGTTTTCTTTTCCCTGACTCCACAGCTGTGAGCCAACCCCAGTTAATTAATATACACCAGCAATACCAAATCCATCAAATCTAGGACACTGTCAATTAGAACACTCACTATTATTTTATATACTAATAAAAAAGAATAAATGCTGACAAACTATAACATTATCAACTGTAAGGTGCTTTAATTCCAGAGTAGTTCAATAATAATAATAATAATAATAATAGTGGAGTGCCTGGGTGGCTCAGTCAGTTGGGTGGCCAGCTTCGGCTCAGGTCATGATCTTGTGGTCCATGAGCTCGAGCCCCGTGTCAGGCTCTGTGCTGACAGCTCAGAGCCTGGAGCCTGCTTCAGATTCTGTGTATCCTCTCTCTCACTACGTCTCCCCCACTCATGCTCTGTGTCACTCTGTCTCTCAAAAATAAATGTTAAAAATTTTTTAATAAAAAAATAGTAATAGTAATAATAATGTGAATCTTAGAATCAATGACATGAGATATATAAGCATGAAAACAACATCACTTAAGAACAATAATCAAATGTTTTTTTAAAAAAAAAACATTGCAGGGCCACCTGGGTGGCTCAGTTGGTTAAGTGACCAACTCTTGATCTTGGCTGAGGTCATGATCTCATGGTTCCTGAGATAGAGCCCTGAGGTCAGGCTCTGAGCTGACAGCACAGAGCTTGCGTGGGATTCTCTATTTGCCCCACCCCCATACTCACTCTCTCTCTCTCTCTCAAAAATAAATAAAAACACTTTAAAAATAAAATAAAATAATAAAAAAACATTTCAAAGTGTGGTAACCAGCTAAAGCCAGCTGAAATCATGCTGTTTTTTAAGTTTATAATGCATTCACTTATACCAAAAACATGGTGGGACAGAGAGGGACAGGAATGTTCAATGTTTGTCCCCATGTTTTTGTGACTTCTGGGGCACTTCTGTTCCTGTGCTCACTGTCCAACTTGCTTTTTTGCTGCCACTTGCTTCTCATGCCCATGGCTATTCTCTTTGCTGGGTTCCAGATAACCAGAGCCTCTTTTCCTCCACATTTTAAAAGATTTCTTTTTATTTTTATTCAATTTTACTGTGTAGTCAATTTTACTATAGGTTTGGGGCAGCAGAGATGGTTAACATTGCTGTACTTAAAAGTCTTTTGCCCCATAATACAAAGAGTGTCCTTCTGGCTGATCCTTCCTCACGATGGCCCCTAGCCATAATTTGGCTTTCTCTTCACCTACTCCTTCCCTCTCCAGTGTTCTCATCCACCCTCAAACTTCTCCTCTGTCATCAGAGTAGTTTAGCCCTTCCTCTGACTTTCTGTCTGCTTCAGGGACTCCAGATCTTCTTTTCAAAATCTAAAGCAGCTTGCCAATGTATTTACCCCAGAAAGAAATAATGGTAGTCCCCTTAGGAGGCAAAAGCAGGTACATTCCCTTGTGTTGATTGTTGTTTGTTTGGTACGGCAAACAGATAGTAAAATGCACAAATCTTGGGTATTCCGTTTGATCAATTTTGGCAATTGTATCCATCACTGGAAAGTCCCCTGTGCCCTTTCCAATTAATTAACAGCCCTCCTTCCCACAGTCAACCACTTCCTGGTGTCTATCACCACAGATTAATTTTGTCAAATATTGAACTCCGTATAAATGGAATCAAACAGCATGTGCTTGTTTGTGTCTGAATCTTTTGCTTCACTTGCTTTTAAGATTCATTCCTGTCATTGCTTATTCTAGTAGTTCCTTCATTTTTACTGCTGAGTATGGTTCTGCTCCATGCATACAGCACTATTTGTTTTTCTTTTCTCCGATATATGAACTTTTGGGTTGTTTTTGAAATGTAGCTATCATGAATAAGACTACCGTGAATATTTTCACCTAAGTCTTTTTGCGGACATATGATTGGCTGTTTAAAATTTACAGTATTATTTCTCTGCGGCCCAAGAAATAAGTAAATTCCCCTAAACTATCATTAAAATCTACGACTAATACCACCTGCAGTTTCCCAGGACAGCTAATGAAGGCATGAATTCAGGGTGAATACTGTCCCAGAGATTTTCAGGACTATCTAAACTTGTCACTATTGTATATGAGACTGTTTCCAGAAACTCTTTCTCCTGAGTAATAGTTCTATTGTTTCACGTTGTGTGATAGCCCTTACTATCCAAATCCTTATTATCTGAGCTCTTGTTACCTGAACTCAGAGACTGAATAGCTTTATATACATTTTTTTTTTTGAGATGGTCTGACATCTCTCAATATCTCAACCTTCATTTCTATCTCTCTGAGGCCCAGGAGCAGTCTGTTGTGGACACTGTTTTTCATAATTTGTGATGAAAAATTTCCAGACCTAAATGGAACTTTCCAATGACACAATTGCTGAACTTCTGTTTAGCACCATGCTGATTTAAGCTCTACTTATAACCTTCCTATGAAGAATCCAGCACTTCTGTCTTTGGTTGTGCAAGGTTGAGTAAGTTACTTTGCTTTTCCAGCCCTCAGTTTCCCTCTCTGTATTATGGAATTATATCCACGTCATTGAATTGTGGTGAAGAATACATGTGACTGATGATATGTAAGAGCTCAAGAATACTCAGGACTTTGGGGGCGCCTCATTCTTGTTTCTGGCTCATCTCTGCCCCTCTAGACCCACTCTCCACCCTTCACCCTGCTTCACTACACTCCCAGACTACAACAGCCACACCCCCTTCCTTGACAGGTAACAACTGGTTTGGCCAATGGGAGGCACCAGTGAGGGATTGGGGGCAGGGAGGAAATAGAAGTTTGGGCTCTTATACCTCTGGAGTCCACCGGTCCCCTCCACACTAGGCTGTGGATTCTCAGTGGCACCTCACTTCCCACCGAACTCCATGGCTGCGGGTCTGGCTGGCTGGATGCCTTCTGGCCTAGAAGGTGTATCGGCTTCTTATCACATATAGGCCCCATTGTTGGGTGATTCCTTTAACTCTCATACCTTTGAACATAGTCCTTTTGTTAAAATCTCTTGAGCTACTCCTTTAAGTGTGCCATCTGTTTTCTGCCAGGGCCCTGATGGGCTCCCTTTTCTAGGCCTGCAGGAGGTGGCATTAGCCCCAATGTAGTTGGCTACTTGAGAGACTGTATCTTAGCCCAACTGCAGGAGGTCTTAGCCAGAAGAACCCATCCTTTGGAACCTGGCTCTGTGCAGGCTTAAACATTCCGTTTATGTGGTGAAAATAGGAGAATGTCATTCTTGAAAAGAGATTTCTTTTTTTTTTTTTTTTTTTTTTTACTTTTAGACAACACTTTCCTTCCCTCCTCTCTGACATATATACCTTTAAAAAAAGAGAGAAGAAGGAGAAGGAGAACAAGAAGATGCTGTGCTCGTATTTATGAGGGAGTCAGGCATCCAGTTCTCCTTTCAAAGCTCTTCATGTAGAAAGGAAACTGGCCCTGACGTTTACACAGTCCAGGAGAATTCCAAATAGAATTTGGACAGATTGGGAAGTTACCATCTTGAAGTGTGCGGGGAAAACAATCCTGGTGGGAAGATGTGGTGACATATATGAGACAACCCATGGATGTCAGGAATGTGCTGCTCTGTACGGACCTCTGCGCTGCACCATCTAATGGGATTGCCAAAAATATGCATATGTTCCTCATGATATCACATGAGAAGGCCATCCAATTAAAGCACTCCACCGTACACGCAAGGAGGATAATTTCTGAGTATATTTATGATTGCTTAATGTCAACAAAAGGGTCTTTTAAAAGCAGCACATTCCTTAGCCTGTGCTCGCAGATCATGCTAAACACATCCAAATGCACAAACTATAAAAGAGGGAAGAGGCACTACCGGCACACCGAGCTCTTTGGTTTCTGCATCTGGCCGGCGTCCACTGGGAGAAATGTAAGTCAGAGTTTACCACATGGATTACAAATGTGCTGAATTGCAAGAATGATTATTAAATGAAAATATCCATAGCACCTGCAGCTTGTCCCGGAAAATTCCCCCAGGGTATTGTGGGTGCTTTTTAATTTTTTTTTTTTTGAGGCAAAAAAGTAAGACAGGGTGAGATGCAAATGGTGACTCCAGCTGCTTATAGTAGCAGCTCCATTAATGTTCCTGAAGGGTTTGCTGAGGCAGTTCTGTCAATTGGAGCTGCTTCCATTCCCATCAGGAGCGCAGTGAGGGAGGGGGCTGGGGAATATCATTAGCCTCTTTCCTTTGAGGTTCCGGTGATCAAGAAAATGAAAATAATAGTAATGTAAATGGCAAGTGCTTTAAAAAACAAAGCACATCAGTGCAGAGGGAAGTGTGAGCTGGCTCTGTAGTTCTGGCCCGCAGCAGTGTTTATTCTGTCATAGGTCAGGGCTTCTTCTGGAAACAGAAACTGTGCGGCTATGTGGATCTTGTTGATTTAATACATGGTTGTATAGAGAGAGAGAGAACACTCTGCACATATGTAATATTTGGCCATGTTTTAATCAGCTTCTGTGTGTGTGTATGTGTGCGTGTGTGTGCACGCCCACACATCCATGTGGAAACACAAAGAATAGAGTTAGGAGAAAGTTAGTGAAGTGGTTAATTTCTAGAATGTGAAATCAGAATACCTAGAGTCAGTTACCAACCTACCCCTGTAAGTACCTGGACAAGTCACTTTACCTTCTCAGCCTCTCCTCCCCCAAATATAAAATAGGAATGATTATTATTAAATCCATCCTCCTCTGACAGGTAGATACAAAGATCAAATGAGGTACTTGGTGTGAAAATGCTTTGAATATGTTAAGTTGCTAACCAATTATTGGTTATTATTATTAGAAACAATTCCCTGCTGCTAAAACTCTCACACCTAAGTAAAACTCTATCAAATGTATCAGTAAAAACATGGTTCACACATACCTGGAAATTGGAATCTGACCAGAACACTTCACCTATAGGTAACCTTTTTGGAGGTTTATCTACTAGTAGAGGGAATGTATACATTTAAATTTCATTCTAGGATTGGAAAATCAAAGGTGAATTGATGTAGTATGTACTTGTACCTTTTTTTTTTTTTTAAGTGAGCTTTCATAGCACAAATGGGACAGAGATCTTTAAAGAGCTTTAAAATGTAAGTGTTTGCACTCTTTTTGCCTCCTGCCTCTCACCATCCCCTTCTAGCACATGCTCATTCCTAAAAGGGATTTCTGTGGTGATCCTGGGCCCAGGACATTTGTGGTGCTGATCTGGATAATTGGTGGAAAGAGGGCTGACCCGAGCCTAAGAAAAACTGAGGGGACTTACCTTTGAGAAGCCAGAGGAAAAGCAGAGATCTTGGAACATGAGAGGAAGGTGAGAGCCACTGATTGTTAAGTTTGGGGAGCATTTGAGACAGTTTTGAGACCGTGAGAAAAGATATTCGGTTACGACTGTCATGCCATGTTGAATGGAATTTTGGAAAGATAATGACTTAAAGCAAGTTTTGAAGATGATTTTCCTGTACATTGTACACTGCCATTACCCTGAGCCATTTTCTCAGTCATTAAGAAATAAATTGTTTCGCAATTTCTCTTGAATGCCAGTCATAGATATCTTCTGAATTTAATTGTGTATTGAGCTGGAACACTAGCAGCATAGCTTTGTGTGGGTTATATGAAGATAATAAAAAGCTGACCGTCATAAGAACTTCAGCATCTATTTTGATGTTGAATGGATAACAAGTTATATTTTCAGCTATCAAAAGATTCTGGCACATTTTGCTAAGGAATATGTGGTAAAATGAAAAAAAAAAAAAGGAAATTCACAAGATCTATATGCATCTATCTGTATCTTCATAGCAGAATGTAGAATGACAGAACCTCAGGAAAAAGTCCCCAACTCAGGCCTACTGAAAAGTGCCTCCTCCAGTGCGGAGTCATCAGACTCCCAGACCCATGGTCCCAGACCCATGGTCTGTTCTGATTGAACGAAATTATTGGGATTATCTACTTATATCCTCTAATTTAATACAGCACTCAGGCACAAAACTTTGAAGGACTGACCCAAGGTCAAATAATTAGCTAAGGGCATCTGACCCTACCGTACAGTGTTCTTGGGACCACACCAAGCTTCCCTGCAAAGTATCCTAAAAAGGATGCACCAGAGAGGTAGGTGATGGAGAGTAAAGAGTCCTGCACCCACTGGAACCACCTCAATAAATGTGCCTGCTTTCTCCACTGACCTCCAGCTGCTAAAGAGCATCAGGAAGTAAGCTGCTGTGGGATAAAATGTGGGCCTCCTGCTGGGAAGGTTTCCTTCCCTTGATGAATCCATCTCTAAGAAATGGCCATCTCTGTCTACCCTGCACAGGGCCCACAAAGTTATGTTAATAATCTCTCTGCCCATCAAACCAAGATTTCACTCCTATAATGTTCACCTCTTGTTAACATGTACACACAATATTAGAAAGGAGGTAAGTTTAAGCTTCTTTCAATGGCTGCATACAATAACACATAAGATTCCCTTTTTCTTCTCTCTTGCAACAGATTCGCAAAGGCCTGAGGTGACACAAATATAATGTGGCTGGAAAACCAGAGCTTGAAATTCCTAGATAATATGAAGTCCCTTTCAAATCTTCTTCCTATTCCTAAAGTTTTATTTTTATTTTCTAGATTTATATTCTAGATTTATTTATTTTCTAGATTTACTCATGGACTTGAAAAGAAAAAGTACAGACATACTTTATTTCCTGATTATAATCTAACTGGAAACATCATGTAAATATGTAGCTCTTATATTTTAGTTTTTCTGCCCTGAATTGCAATCTTCCATCTCTGAGTTATGTGCTAACCAAAACGAGAGCCGTGGGAAGAAAATGCATGGCTCTGTTCAATTCTGAGTGTTTGAGTATTGGCAGGAGTTGGGATCAACAGGGTCACGGGAAATTGTGAAAACTCACTCTGTCTAGCTGCCTCTCTTGCATCCACTCCCTATTATGCATGCCTCTTTAATTCACAGTTCCCTGGAAATTTCCTCTGGCTTTTAAAGGAAGTAGGAGACTACTTCTGCCTTTGATGACCCAGTCTAGCATCTAACAATAGTCACAGAAAAATACATGTTTTTCTTATATCCAACCTAGTTTCTAAATATATATTCCTACTCCGGGCCATGATGTAGTAGTTTGTTGCTGACTTACTCTTCTGCCAAGAACAATTAGAAGCTTGATTTTTAAAAGTGTCCAAAGGGAGCAGGGAGCTACTGATATGACAAGGACTTGAGGGGCCAGATGCTGCAGAGAAAGGATTCAGTGAGGTGACCACACTGATTTCCTACTCAGAGCTCTGGGCAATTTTTGGTGTGGGGTAAGAGGTTGAGAAGCCAATTAGAGGACCACTTCTAATGGGTAGAGCTTTAGGAAATATTGAGAGCTAGAGAGCAAAAGACTGGAACGTTGGATTTTCAAGGTCACTAAAACTTGAGTGTCAAGATCCTCAAGAGAAGGAAGGTGCAGAGAAGTGAGCCTGACATCTGATACCAGGCAGTTGGCAATTAAACTGCATAAGGCAAGAGGGTAAAAGGCTAAGCAGAAAGCAGCTGAGAAGCACAGCAGAGCTTTTGGTGGTTATGTGATGCCAAGAAATAGAAAAATGGAGTATAGAACTTAGAAAGGAAGGGCTGACCATTGTGGGCACTTCAGGCTCTTGGATGGCACCACTGGAGGATTATACTCTACAGGTGGAGGCCAACCAGAGGTAGAACAACACTTCCAATAATGCAATTTAGTCTCAAATTAATTCAATCTCTGATTGGATTGAGATCATCTGTCTCTGCCTGCTTTCTGAAAAAGAGGTTGAATCTTCTCTGAAAGATGATGACATCATTCAAATCAACAGAATTTTAAACAATATCTGACTTTTAATAAAAATGATCATGTATGCTAAAAACGGAAGTGATAAGTAAAGAGATAAGAGAAACAGGTGACCCAGATATTGGAATTGTTAGATATGGGTTTAAAAATAATTGTGATTAATATGTTCAAGAAGATAGATGGGAATATGGAGAATTTCATCATAGAATTGGAATCTATATAAAATAATCATATGGAAATTCTAGAACTGAAAATTCCAATATCTGATATTAAGAAATTAATACATGGATTTAATAGCAGATCAGATAGAGCTGAAAGGAGCTAAGTAAGCTTGAAGATAGGTTAGTAAAAAATATTTAGAGTGAAGCATGGAGGCAAAACAAAAAGAGAGAGAGAGAGAGATAAGCATTGTAGAGAAGAATGTAGGAGACACATATCTGGTGAAAAGTCTAACACAGGGTTTCTAAACCTCTCCACTATTGACATTTTTTTGAATCAAACAATTTTTATTTTTTTGAGGGTGTATTTACCTTGTTGGAAATAAATACATCATCCCTGGTTGAGAGCTACTAGTTTAACATAAGTATGTTGTCAGAGAGAGAATGGGGCAGAGGCAATACTTGTAGAGAAATGGCCAAGAATTGACTAAAAAAATGTTATAAATCTAACACCTAGACATGTCATAGTAAAACTGCCAAAAACCAGAAATAAAGAGGAAACCATAAAAATAGCCAGAGTTAAAAAGATCCATTACTCTTGAAGAGTCACTTTATGACCAATAGCTCACTTCTTAATAGAAATGAAGGAAACTATGCAACAGTAAAATGGTATCTGTAAAGTGCTGAGAAAAAGATAAATGCCAACTTAGAATTCTATAGCCAGCAAAAATATCATTCAAAAATGGAGAAGAAATGGGACGCCTGGGTGGCTCAGTTGGTTAAACGTCCGAATTCAGCTCAGGTCACGATCTCACGGTCCATGAGTTCGAGCCCCGCGTCGGGCTGTGGGCTGATGGCCCAGAGCCTGGAGCCTGCTTCCGATTCTGTGTCTCCCTCTCTCTCTGCTCCTCCCCCGTTCATGCTCTGTCTCTCTCTGTCTCAAAAATAAATAAACGTTAAAAAAAAATTCAAAAATGGAGAAGAAATAAAGACATTCCTGAAAAAAGCCAACAGATCTCATTCCCAGCAGGAAATGACCTATGGAAAATACTAAAGGGAAATGCAGGAAGAAAGGAAGAACAATGGAAGGGTTAAGTATGTGGGTAAATCTAAATAAATATTTACCCTAAAAAACAGGAACAATCATGCCTTATGGGATTTAAAAGATATGTAGAAATAAAACATATGGTAACAATAACACAAAATAGGACCCAACACAGCAGGTCTGAGACTCTCGTTAGAAAGACCTACTTACAAGGTTGACTACATAGGCATCTGAGAGTTTAAATGTGGGGAAGGTCACCACCATTCCCTGAACTGAGAAGAGTGGCTCACTGTACCCAAACTCTTCATGCAAGCAATATGGTTCATGATGAACGCCTGCTTTCTTTCTTGAAGTCTGGAATGTTGTTAAGTGTCTATAATAACACCCAATGTGTTCTTGGATGCTGAGTTCCTGATGAGCTTCCCTGGTGGACAAGCATTTGACATGAGATGTCCCAACTCGTTGCTGTGGGAATTAAGCATATCCTGTGTGATTCCACCAGGAGGGAACTCTTGGAATTTTGTGCCTGGTTCCTTCCAAACTACCACATTCTCTTTTTCCCTTTCCTGATTTTTTTTTGTCTCTTTTCACTTGAATCAATCAAACCTGTGAGTGTAACTATATGCTGAGTCCCATAAGTCCTCGTAGTGAAACACAGATACCAAGGATGATCCTGGGGATCCTAGTAACAGGCTCTGTTAAACTTCAAGTTTCAAGGTTTCCAAGGATCTTTCAATGTCAGGGAAATGGTGAAAGTACAATTTCATATTAGTTTCTAATAAATCAATAATGTATGTTACTCAATATAACTACTAAAACAAGTATAAATAAATGTTTACTTAATGAGCTAATGAGGTGGGATTTGGAATAATAACAAATATTGGACTAAGCCAAAGGAAGACAAAAAAGAAGAAAAAAGGAACATAATTAACAGGGAAGATGGAAAACAAATATTAATATGGCAAATATAAACCCCCAAATGTTAGCAATTACATTCAATATGCATGGTGTATATATTATAATTGAAAGATGAATCTGTCTAAATTTTATAAAATGTCCAATGATAGTCTGCTTAAAGGAGAAACACTTTAAATATAAGGAGACAAATGGTTGAAAGTAAAAGTACTGAAAAACCAGTAGTATCCTGGCACCATCTCATAAGGACTTACAAGGACTGATTGTTAAGTATTCAGGAATTTTGCAAGTCAGTTGTTAAAAGTTTGATTGCTTGAGATTGGCCATGGTGGGAGCATTCACCCCATGTAAATTGGCAAATGTCACAAATTGACAAATCAGGGCTTTTTAATTTTCAGAGAGCCAGTTCACCAGTCCTCACTGATGCAAACCTTAATTAAAGGAAAGCTGATGCGGTTATGCTAATAGTTTTCTCTAATGCAGGAGGCATTATAAGGGTAAAGAAATTCATTAAGAATTATAAAGTGATTAAGTGATTAGTAAGGTATAACAATTTCAAATTTGTAAACACCTAATAATAGATCTTTGAAAAATAAGAAGCAGAAATTAACAGAATCTAAAGGAGACATATGAAGATTCAGAATCATCATGGAAGACATCAAAACACCTTTCTCAGAAAATTCTAAGTGTATTGGGAGGACTTCCTGCCTCTGTTACCTTTATGACATGGAATGGAAGTATTAGAACTTCTCATCTATGATCTTTACATTTAAATCTGAAGTGTAGGTATCCCAAATAGAGGCCATCACCCTACTCATCCTTAACTGTTCAGCAAAAGTGATTTTGGATATTTGATATGGGTAATGACTATTCATGCATGTCTTCATAATTAGTCAACATTTATTGAAAGCCACTTTATGCATTCCCTGGTTCAGTTGTTGATTGTACCAAGGCATGTACTGAGCAAGATACTGTTCTTATTCTCAGGAATTTAATCTAATTTGAGATGCAGACATAAAAATAAATAATTGCAGAACAAAGCAATAAATACTTCATTATCACTTGAGATACTTCTCATTGCAATAATAAAATAATAAAAGTAATAAAAACCCTGACACAGATTGTTTAATATTATTCTAGAACTTGTGAATTCTTGAAAATCATAAAAAGTTAGAGATAAAGGGACAGGACCTTTGAAATCAACTGATTGCAGTGCTTGATTTTAACATTGAAATATAACATAACACAAAGACATTAAAGCTCAGAGTGGTGAAGTGATTTATTTATGTCTTTAAAGCAAATTAATTGTAACACCAGGGATTAAAGCACCCTATGCTTTATCCAGTACTGTTCCTGTTATGCCACATTGCACACTTCAGTTTCCTTTTGTGCCCATTCTGTCTTGAAGTAAAGCATGCAATCTCTTCCCTCAAATAAGCTAAAAAGATGAGACAGATGATTGTGCAAGTTTTGTATGGATTTTCTTTCATTCTGAAATCTTTACACATTCACAACCAAGTTCAGTTAAGAATCCTCAAGGCAACTAGCATGTTGATTCACTTATTTATTCCACTATCAAATGTTTATTAGTATACTTAAGGATAAGATACTCTACTAAGCACTGGGGATGCTGATTTTTGGCTTGCTGATAGATTTATTTAAAGAATGACCTCACAGATTGCATTATCTGGAGGTGGGAATGAATGAACTCATACCAAAATATATGTAATAATGACAAATGATATCGTAGATGGATGTACCAAATAAGTGTATATAAGATATAAGACCTATTTTGAATAATCTTTTATGTCCAGAAGGCTTATAAAATATGGTAAATATATCACAAACTTTGTGAGAATAAATGTATATGAGAAATTTATATGAGTCTGGATGTATATACGAGAAGGTTGGTTAAGGTGACTATAGCAGTGACACAAAGATGAGACTCAATACCATTAACATAAAAGTAGTCACCAGATCACTGGAAAATAGTAAAAAGACAAAGGTAGTCACTAACCCTTCGGTAACACCAGAGTAGAGTACCAGTATATCTTATAGCTTAGGTAGAAGTATATTTATATCAAATGATAATAGAGATCTACTAACACCATCTTTGGACAAGCTCAGGAGAATGGACTATTGGATTCTGAGCACACTCCTTGTCCCTCGTAACTTTGTGAAGTAAATAGTAATGGGTAGTTCTTTTAATATATTGTATCATGTAACCCTGTTACTCTGACCAATAGTGATAGCAACAAAAGATCAGTCCTCTAGACAAAGGTAACCATCTATTAGTATACTATTCAATATGGTAACCACTAGCCACATGTGGCTAATGAGCACCGGAAGTATGGCCAATCTAATTGAGATATTTTCCAAGTGCAAATTACACATAGGATTCAAAGACTTAATATGGGAAAAAAGAAGGTAAAATATCTGAATACATTTTTACTCCCTACATGTTAAAAATGTTAATAATGTAGATACACTGATTAAATAAAATGTTATTTTACTTTTGGGTTACATTCTTATTTGTTGTTTTCAGAGATTTGTTTTATTTTAAATTAAATCTTTTATTCAATTCCAGTATAGTTAACATACAGTGGTATATTAGTTTCAGGTATACAATATAGTGACTCAACAATTCTGTACATTACTCAGTGCTCTTTGTGATAAGTGTACTCCTTAATCTCCATCACCTATTTCACCCATCCCCCTACCCCCTACCTACCTCCCCTCTGGTAACCATCAATTTGTTCTCTATAGTTAAAAGTCTGTTTCTGGGTGTGTCCCTCTCTCTCTCTCTCTCTCTTTTTCCTTTGCTCATTTGCTTTGTTTCTTAAATTCCACATATGAGTGAAATCATGTGGTATTTGCTTTCTATGACTGACTCACTTTGCTTAACATTATACTGTTTAGCTCCATCCATGTTGTTGCAAATGGCAAGATTTCATTCTTTTTATGTCTAAGTAATATTCCATTGTATATATGCACTACATCTTCTTTGTCCATCCATCTGTCAATGGACATTTGGGCTGCTTCCATAATATGGCTATTGTAAATAATGCTGCAATAAACATAGGGATGCATGTATCTCTTTGGATTAGTGTTTTTATACTTTTTTGGTAAATACCTAGTTGTGTGATTCTGGACCATAGGGTAGTTCTATTTTTAACTTTTTGAGCAACCTCCATACTGTTTTCCACAGTGGTTGTACCAGTTTGCATTCCTGTGTTACCTTCTTGATGTAGCTAATATAGAACAATTTAAAATTTCATACACCTCTTACATTTGATGCTGGCATTATATTTCTGTTGGATAATGCTGCTGCTCTATCATCTGGACCAGAAGCTCATTAGAAACCCTGGTGCAATGACTTTGCCCAGTAGAGGAACCCATATTGACTGGTGACTAGTAGCCAATCAGATTGTTTCTCTTGGGGAGTTTTGAAACATGCATGCACACACAGAAACACAACAGAAAAGCAAGGAAGGGAAGCATGCAGATAAAAGGAAATTGGGCCAGAAGAACTATAGAGTTTCAGGGTAGGGAACAGTGGATGGCTACACCTGAGGAAATTGGCTGAGAGAATCATCAGAATTGCTTTTAACTTATGAGTGTCATTGTGCTTTCAAGAGGACCAGTTTTCTTTTATTTCTTCCCTACATAGTCTTAGGTTAAGTCCTGTCATTTGAGGTCCCTTGGTGTTTTTCTGTTCCTTGTACTTCAGAAGAGCTGAGTGATAGAAAAGACCAGAGAAGTTGGTATTTTCCTGGAAAGGAGGAGGAGAGAAGACTTTTAAGACCAGCAGAACCTCTCTTCATCTCAGGAAGCATGCCACCCGTGCCTGCAAGGGTACAAGCAGAGACAGATGAGTGCTGAGTTAATGTAAGTACAAAGTGCATCATGATCGTTATTGCTTTGATAATTTTTTGTATTTATTTTTTATGAGGGCTAAGTTAGTAGGAACAGGTATGGTTCCACAAGTGGCACTCACTGGAGAATTCTTTTCCTCTTTCCTTTGAGAAAGAAAGTGAGGGGCGCCTGGGTGGCTCAGTCGGTTGAGCCTCCGACTTTGGCTCAGGTCATGATCTCGCGGTTCGTGAGTTCGAGCCCTGTGTCAGGCTCTGTGCTGACAGCTCAGATCCTGGAGCCCGCTTCGGATTCTGTGTCTCCCTCTCTCTGTGCCCCTCCCATGCTTATGCTCTGTCTCTGTCTCAAAAAAAAAAAAAAAAAAAAAAAAAAAAGGAAAGAAAGAAAGTGAACAGGACTTAAGGTGGCTTGAAAGAGGGCTAAGTTGAGGGGTGCCTGGGTGGCTCAGTCAGTTAAGCATCCGACTCTGGTTTTGGCTCAGGTCATGATCTCATGGTTTGTGGGTTTGACCCTGCCCCAGAACAGAGCCTGCTTGGGGTCATCTCTCTCCCTCTCTCTCTGCCCCTACCCTGTTCACACACACTCTCTCTCTTAAACTAAATAAATAAACTAAAAAAAAAAAAAAGAGGGTTATGTTGAAAATGAATAATTTCTTAGCATAAAAATGATCTAGTTCACACCATCAAAAAACAAGCATCTTTCTAAGTAACTTCATTCTCCACTCTTGTATACAAATCCTCTTACAGCTAAGTCAGAGCCTACTCTGGACCACTAACAGCTGTGTGCAATCTTTTCTCCATGTCAGTTGTTCTCAAAGTGTGGTCCATGGAACAACAACAGCTGCATCAACTGGAAACCCATTAGAAATGCAAATTCTTGTACCCTCAATTCAGACCCACTGAAATAGAACCTCTGGGGGCCCAGTAATCAGTTTTAACCAACCCTGCAGGTGACTAGTGTACATTCAGACTGGAGAGCGATGGCTCTGACCTTTACTGATGGAGTTTCTCCAGCTTGAGGTGCTCCTCTGGCTTCTCCCTCTATATTCAATCTCTGAAGTAGCTTCTCACTCTGCTTTCTCTGGGAAGTCATCATAAACTTCCTGAGGCCAAAGGAAGTTTGTGTTGTCTTGCCAAAATGTCAACACATCCGAGCTAATTCATACCCAGTTTTAACTTGTTCTCTAAGTGGTTTCATGTGTGTGAAACAGTGAGCTTGGCTACCCCTTGAGTGCAGGATTTTTGCAACCTCTCTTCTATGTCTAAGTACCTAGTAGGTATGTTTTCTACACTGAATTGCAGTCACGTAAAACTCCTTTGTTTTTGCATGGAAAATAGTGGTAATCCCCTTGAAGGTCAGAAGTGACATCCAAAGACTGTTCCTTTTGTCTTCTTCCTGCCTGAGATGAGAACATCTGGGACTTAGGTGAATGGATTTTCAAAGCCCCTCTCCCTTCACTTAAAAACTTCCTTCTTCATTGAAAAACATGCCAGGGAAGTCAGGTTTTTTTTTCCTCTTAAAACACTGGGGTGTTATTGCAGCTTCAGAAGTGTTCCTGAATTTTTAAGAGTGCCTCTGAGAATAAGAGATAAGGCTTAAAAGTCCTCAATAATTTGCCTGCTCCCTTTAAGACCTTCAGAAACTCTTTAGGTACATTAAAATGTTTTCCTTTAATTTTTAATTTTTGTTTTACGATAAGGCTAATTAAGGCAACACCTGTTTGGAATGATATAGTTGGTGCTGGGTCAACATTTCCACTGGTTTATAATCCAGCTGTGAAAACCCAATTTGAAGGAAAACTTGGGTGTATAATATCCAAACCCAGAGGGACTCAAAAGAAACACTAATATACCAGTGTGCATATTAGGGGGCAAAACAAATAGAAGCAAAGTGGTTTCAGGTGCTCTTTAGCACTTGCGTAGTGTGCAAACAGTTTTTACGACCATGGTTTGTAGGCCTTCAGCTCCTCATGTAGGTAGGATGCCTTTGGGTATTTAAAAGAAATGAAAACAGGCCAGTTAGTCTATGTAAAATACTAGCTACTGTGCACGCGTGGTAATGAGGCTTCTCTCATCAGAGGGGTCTTAAGATGTGAAATGACTACTCTCATGTTTCTCTAGATTTAAGACCCCCTGGAGGTGTCCCGATGTGACACAGGACAGTATGTCTTGAAGACCAGTGGGCTGCTTCTGTCCTCCCTCTTCTGTTGGGAGGATGAAGCAGAGATTTATTAGCAGGTCATGTAAGGAAACGGGAACTTGGGTTCAGGCTGGAAATAGCACTGTGGACTAGAACTTGCCCTACAGTGGTTCTCAAATACTTTTTAATACCTAGAGAGAGACCAATAAATAAAGCAGATAAAAGTGGAACTGTTCAGATTGACTTAGGGGGAGAGCCTACAGCCTCAGCTGCATAGCTCAAAGATACTCAGAAGCCTAAAAGAGGCTTGGTGGAACCTCTAAGGTATGAGAAGCATAGTCGGAAAGTTACTGTCTTATCAGTGACAGAGCAGGTAACCTAACTCTGAGCTTTATCAAGATCCTTTCTTTTGTAGCAGAAGTTTGGCCAGTTGGTGAGAGAGGTAAAATAAGTGTTTTACAGGCTTTGCTTGTAGATACCTTCAAGAAACTCTAAAGCTCCAAAGAACTGGTGGAGATGAGATTCAGGCTTCAGTTGGTCTCAAGAAATCGCGTATGTGACACCTTGTCTAAGTCAGTGAGCCCCAGAATTTTTCCATACGAAATGAAGATAGGAATTCCTGCCAACTTCATAGTTGGTTTGTTTGCTTGTTTTGATGGGGTGGGAAATCGAATAAAATGATGGATTTTAGATGATTCTGCTATTAAATTAAGCCTTTGAGAGAGTCCAGGGCAAAATAGAACGTGAGCTATTTTATCGGAAGTATAAGGCACAAAGGAGAGAGAGATGTTTTTCCTGGAACCATTCAGAGAAGTTGTATGGATCACATATGGGTCGGACCTTTACAACTTCAACACACTTCTCATCATTTTCCTCATGATTAGATGTTCATACTACCCCTGTCTCTCCTGCTTCCTGTTATTCTGGAGAAATACCTGCTTAATCTAAAGTGACCATAGATCTTTCAAGTTGGGTAAGATGTTAAGGATTATGCTATCAACCTTCTAATTTTACAGTGGAAGATTCCAACTTTAGAACTCAGGTCCCGGGGTCCCAGGCTAGGCTCTTTTGAATAATGGTAGAGATGCCCAGTTTTTCCTGACGCAGTGGATGAGAATGTCTCTACCATAAGACTGGCCATTTCCCCCTGGTGTCTCTTGCTCTCCCCCTGGGATTATGGGGAGTCAGAGGATCTCCCATTCCAAGACTCCGCTGGGGAGCAAGTTGCTTGCCGTTTCTTAAAGAACTTGTAGCAGGCAGCAAGTAAGGATCCCATGCCAACTCTCATCTCAGACACATGATGTTTTACCACCTTCCAGTAATCTCCCACCTGCCCTCAAATCATTCTCCTGAAGGTGGAAATAATTGAAAAAAACTTTGAGTCCAGATAATCTTGGGCATTTTGTTTAATTATGGATAAAAATTGGTGTCAAAGTTTTATATTTGTGATAGTTGGATTTTAAGTATCAGCAGATCAAATGCTGGGGCCAGTGGCACTATGTCACAATCTTTCTGTGCCAGTTTCTGCTGCCTGCAGGTGAGTTTGGCCAGGTGTTTTCCTTACTCCTCTTTTTACCTTTCACCTTGACACTATGCGAGCTCCTTCTAGTAGTGACTATAATGGTGAGATGAAAAGGAAGAAGAAAGGATGTATAAGGCACCTTGCATCCAAACTTTCTAAGGCAGTTGTAATCGCAACTCTGTTTGGTTAGTCCTGGAAAAGATGTTAGAAACCATTGCAGTAATGAGGAAATAATAATAATAATATCTTGGTACCCAAACTACATTTCCTCGACTGTTTTTGCAGTTAGGAATAGCAAAAACACTTTGTCAGGTGATGTGTGCTGATTTTTTGAGTTTCAGAAAAATATGGCTCATGTAGATAAGCAAGGAGTGGAAGACCCTCAGATCATTATGGCATAACCTGTGCTTTTGGGGTTACAAAACTAGAAAGAATTCAGGAGAGAAGATGAGGGCAATGAATGGCTTTTGTTTGCAGTTTGACAACCTGGTGATGGCTGGAGAACACTCTGGAGACCGAAAGAACCATCTGTCATGTGAGCTCAACAGCAAGCTAACCCCACCTGATGGGATGGGGCTGGAGGCAACAGAGGGCTGCCAAGCCTCCAGCCCCCTGGGAAGAAGCATGCATTGTCTCTCAAGAGGTTAGGAACCCCTTCTTTCCACTGGGCTTCCCCACATTTATCTCACACAACTCACCAAGCTGGAATTTGACCTCTGCAGCCCTAATCCCTTTTCCATGTGATTCTTCTGAGATATGGCTTCCACACAGCATTCCCAAGGCCAATCATGCTGTCCTGTGACTCTAACAAAGAAGCCCCAACAAGGAAATCAAGGGGTAAGTGGTTTAATAAAGCAGCTGGTAGATTGAACAGAATTCATCATAATCAGCCCAACTCCTTCATTTTACTAATGCTGAAATTGAGGTATGCAAGTTGGAATGGTGAACCCTGGTTTCCAGAGTAAGCTAGTGGCAGAACCGATCCTGGAACCCAAATCCCCTGCTTGCCCTTTCCTGAGATTGGACCCATCCTACAAGCATTCCATAAGCAGATGGTTCTTGTTCAAACACATATTCTTGGGGAATTTCTGTGGAAAATGCCAGGAAGGAGGCTTCTTATCAGCCATTTCCTTAGGATGAGCTCTAAGCTATTAAGCCCAAGTTCTAAGCTATTAAGTCATCCTATATTCATATTGACCACACTAGAGTATGGTGATAATACAGAGAAAGTTTTATCTCCTTTGCTGCCTTTCTGCATTTACCAGGAGTTGGGGATGAGGATAGTTCTACCTGAAGGAAAAGGTAAGAAACTTAGGATTCAGTTGATCTGACAAATTGTCAATTATGTGACTAAATATGAGATGTTTAACAGGTAGAAATGAAAGGACATGGTCACCAAATGGATTGAGGAGAGACAGAAGTATAGTATGAGTCCCAGACTAGGTGTTGAGTTGTTTTGCCTGGAACCCTGAATAACACATGTAAAATGATCAATGAACAAAATAAAATCTCATAGGATTAAGTTCTATATTGCATACTTGAGATTCCAGATGTTTAGCTTTATCTCAAATAAAGGAGAAATAATGAGGATTATGGGCTGAGTTAGGAGGATCTTCCTCATCTTAAAAACAAAACAAGAGGTGGAGCTTAATCCTATGTCCACCCCCACCTCACACCAAAGTGTGGGCTGACTTGGTGGTGAGTCACTTCCAAAGAATAGAGTTGGGTAAGTGAAAGCAGAAACTTCACAGTGGAGAAGCTACTACATTAATCAAGTGGTCAAAATTAATATCATCAGTGTTGTCATGTGGATCTCATGTGGCCCCTGATGAAGAGGTATAATTTCTCGGAACTCATAACCCCAATCTAACCATGGGAAAAACTCAGATTGTGAGGCATTCGATAGGCTATCTGGCCAGTACTCCTCAAGACTGTCAAGGTCATGAAAAATAAAGACTGACCAGAGGATATTGGGGAGATATGAGAACTAAATGCAATGTGGTACTCTGTATTGGATCTTGAGAAGGAAAAAGACATCAACAGAAAAGCTGATGAAGTCCAAATAAATTCCAGAAGTTAGTTAGTAGTAATGTACCAATGTTGGTTTCTGAGTTTTGATAAATGTACCATGGTAATGTAAGATGTTAATATGGGGAACTGGACTATTTGTACAACTTCTCTGTAATCTAAAATTATTCCAGGGGCACCTGGGTGGCTCAGTCGGTTAAGTATTCAACTCTTGGTTTCAGCTGAGGTCATGATCTCGGGTTTGTGAGACTGAGCCCTGCATTGGGCTCTGTGTTGACACAGCATGGAACATGCTGGAGATTCTCTCTCTCTCCCTCTCTCTCTCTGTCCCTCCCCTACTTGCACATGTGCTTGCACACTATCTAAATAAATAAATAAATAAATAAATAAAATTACTCCAAAACAAAAAGGTTATTAAAAATAAAACAGCAAGCCACCAACCAATCAACAATTTCCTTTGGCTCTGTCTCTCTCCTTTCACAGTTAAGCCTACCAAAATACAATATGCACTGCTCACATTTACTCTCTCTCCCAATTCATTCCCAAGCCCACTTCTTTCTGGTTTTTGCTCTCCATGACTTTACTTGCCATGGTATAATTGACACAATTGACCACTCTGTCCTTGAAGCTCTGTCCTCCTTTAGTTATTGATTCCGTAGGGTCTCATGGCCAACCTTCCTGTTTGCTCATACTACACCTACTTCCTGGATGATCTTAACCTCCCTGTGTCTTCAGTTTTCATACACTGTATATACTGATGAATCTCCTTTTTTCTTGAAAATTCTCTTACTAGAAACTCTTTTTTTTAAATTTTTTAATGTTTATTTATTTTTGAGAGAGAGGGATAGCATAAGCTGGGAAGGGGCAGAGAGAGAGAGGGAGGGACAGAGGATCCAAAGCAGGCTCTGGGCTGACAGCAGAAAGCCCAATGCTGAGCTCGAACCCACAAACTGTGAGATCATAACCTGAGCCAAAGTCAGATGCTTAACCTACTGAGCTACCCAGGTGCACCTAGAAGCTCTTTTTGAGTGTCCCACAGGCACTCACTCAAAATGTCCCCAAACAATTTTTTTTTCTCATCCCCCTTTCTTGAAAAACTTCCTCTATCCCCTACCTTGGTGAATGCCATTGTTGTTGCAATGTCAGTCCAATTATCCACATGAGAAACTTGAGCATTTACTCAAATAATTCCTTCCCTCATTCCCCTTGATCTTTCTAAAGATCTCCTAGCTCTGTTCTCTCCTCTAAGTCTCCCCTTTGCAACCTTCAGGCTTGTATCTATTCTCACCTGCCTTGCAGTCCCCTGAATGGATTTTTCCCCTTAATTCTGCATGTCTTCAATGCTGCCTCCATCTTTCTGACAATGGTATTTCTAAAAACAGTCTAAACACATGATATCCCTTCTTAAAACTTTTAATGACTTTGTATCACTTTGAAAAAACCGATCCAGACTTCTATACATTGTATTCAAGGGCTTTCATCATTTCACCCCACATGCTCTTCAGTTTCATTTTCTTCTGCTCCTTCACCTGTTCCCTACATTCCAGAAGACCCTCCAATTGTACTTCTCCAATTCTCGGACACATCATACCTCTCCCTCTCTTTTGACTTTTGCTCACCAAGAGGGCCCTTCCTTTGCTACCACCCAGGATGGACCACTACATGTTTTATGACTAGACTTCTTCATGCCTCATCCTCTGATAAGCTGAGGCACAGAGACATTCAGTAACATGCTCAGTCTTAACTGATGAGCAGTGGTCTTCTCATTGAGGACCTTGAGCTGGTAGGAGTTTTTCATCACTTGTTGGTTGGTTGGTTTAGTAATGAATTCCCAGAGAAGTAAAAGAGGTTGGAGCATATGGTGGGCTGGTGACCAGAATTCTTTATGAAGGGAAGAAGGAAAAATGGGATGAATAAGTGGGTCCTTTATAAGTTTGAGACATGTGAGATTAAGAGAAAAAAGGCAAGATGCTCTGCAAAATGGCAGACTAGTCCCCAAATTTAAAACATTAATTTATAATGATAATCCCCAAAGAAAAACATCTACTTTGGCAAGGGATTCACAAATTGGAATGGCTGATGGATGGCCAGGGAGCGACTGCTGAGATGAGGTATGATGCTGTCCATGGAGAAGAGGGCGGACGTCAGTGAATTATGGGCTCTAATTCCACCTGGGACCCCGAGTAAATAACAAAGTGCCAGAGTGAGGCTCCAGATGGTTTGTGTAGTGAGTGTGACCAGAGTTCCAGTGAGGGATTGGAGCCTGGTAATTCAAACCGGGCCTGCCTTTTTATGTTGTAGCAATTCACAAACTTGCCAGAGAGTGTCTATTGGGTGTGTTGGTGGCCCCTTTACAAAAATGGGCTTCCTCAGAAATGGCTGATTCCAAAATTTGTAGGCCATGTCAGATGCTGGCTAAAGCCTACTGCTGCTTCCTGAAAGGTGATTATTGACAATTTTAGAGAAACCTCAGGCTCACATTAGTAAGCTTATATACACGTCAGCCCATTCTATCTACTGCAAAGTGAACATTCTAGGCTGCAGGAGGCAGAACTGGCATAAGGAAGTAAAGTAACAATCCTTTTTAACCCCCTTATTTTATCGTACCTCATTTTATAACCCCCCTGTTGTGTCTACCTTCATTAGACAATAACGAGGACTTTTTTTTTTTTTTTTCACAGAACTGTGTGAGAAACATGGAGGGCCTCCAGAAGCCTATACCATCCATGGGTCACAGGTGCAGTTATCCAAATGAAAAGGTAAGCAAGCTTCTCCTGTGCTTTCTATCTGTGAGTCCCCCGAGGGGCTCAAACATCTGGAGCAAGCAAGGTAGGGTGGGACCCCTGTTCCATGGAAGGTCACCTGGAGGAAAGGAAGGCTGCAGGGAGGTGTTTCACAGACTGAAGGAGGAAATGGAATGGGAGGCAGAGTGCCTGAGGCCAGCAGGGAGGGAACACAAGTAGCAAACTGTTTCTTGGAGAGTGCAGGCATGACAATCTACTTAGAGACAAAGCCGCAGGTTGACATCATTGACTCTCAGACAAGCATTTGTCTGAAGACAAAGCACAAATTCTTTAGGTTGAGGAAATACAGTTTTTTGGTTTATTCTGTCATGCACAAACCACTTGAAGCATCTGTTTTTTAAAGGCTCAAAAAAAGGAATACAGCATATTCTCTGCCCTTAAGAATTATTGAATCAACACACAGTCACTGAACACATTCCATTCACTAGGTGCTGATGTAGGCACTCAGAAAAGAAAGTTACTATCCCTCATAAAGAGCTCAGAGACCAGCCTGAGAGACAGATTTGTTAAAATGGTCTTGATAGAGGTCATTTTAGGAACATAGTGAATCTTCCATGGAGGAACATTCAATACTCAGAGTACTGGAAGAGCCAAGGAGGGTTTTCTGGAGGGAGTTGGCATTTCCACTGAGGTGTCGGGCTATTGGAAAGGGGGAGGAGGTTGTCTGAGAACAGGGAAATGCATGTTCAACAATTAAGAGGTGAGAGAGGCCCTGGGCTATGCATGGCTTCGCAATACTGAAGCCCAGGATTCAGTAGAGAACTGGCAGGAGAAGAAGCTGGTGGGGCCATCTGAAGGCACATGCCGAGGAATGGGACTCTATGCCGAAGGTTCCGAGGAGCCCTGGATAATTTCATGTGAAGGGCATGATACGTTCAGAGATGTGTTCTGAATCGTTTGTCACTTAAGTGGAAGGTGAGGAAGGGAGGCAAGGCCAGAAACCCAGGGGGAACTAGCAAATGAAGATCATGTGCCCAGTGTCTCTCTAGCTTGTGTTCTAGACTTCCTAACTCTGGCAATTCCACAGATACACAGGATATGTAATGTTAATTTTCAACAACTGCCATGAGTGGCTTAAAAGCAAAATGGCTTGTCCATCCTTGTAGATTTCCCAGGCTGCTTTCAGCAGGATGGAAGGCCCATCTGCTTCTTTGGCTTGAAGGGAAGGCAACAGCACAGGATGAACCTTCCTGCCTCATCCTACAGGCCATCAGTGGCCTGCTCCTGAAGTCCTGAGATGGGAGATGGCCTGGTCACCAAGGGTCTTTCCATGGCGGGAGGTGGAGGACTTGAGGCTGGCTGCTCCTGTGCTGGCACCGGCTCTTATTTTTCTCGTGCTGAATTGCTGGGGAAGTGGTTGAAATCAGAAGCAAAATGCCACATTGCACGCCCACTGAAGTCTGGGCTCAAGGGAAAGGAGAATGATTGCCAGAGTGTTAGCTGTTCCTAATCCACTCCTGGACCTTAAGCTGTCTTGAACAGAGTTGCCAAACAGCTTGGTAGAGACTGGCCTTTGGGTGGGTGTGGGCAGGGAAGGGGAGGGGAGGGAGGGGAGCATTGGCTCTCCATCTCAGTTACTTGTTCAGAAGCAGCTCCCTTCCCGAGAGGCTGGTATTGCGGGTCTGCAGCAGGGTGAGTTTATGACTTTGTCTGAGAACTTGCTGTCAGATTTGCCAATTTGACTGTACATGCAAGTATAGGGTTGTTTAAAACTGATTTGGAGCTTTTAATCTTCCATTTGTTATTTTAGTTGGGAATTTCTTGGTAAGCTCAAAATCTAATGCTGGAGCCTTGGAAAGGAATTATCATATCATGAAAAAATGATACTTTCTGTGGATTACTGTATGGGATTCCGGTTTTCACATAGAAGAGTCTGTGATTGGGAGATGATAGTTTGGACATTGGGCAGTGATCAGGCACCATGGAAAGAGCAATGTTCTGGGCTTAGTAGACTGTGGTTTGAGTCCCAGTTCTAATTCAGTGTCACCTTGTGTGAGTCCCCTCATTGCCTCAGGCCTTGTTAACCCTAGGGGAAATGGGGGTGTTGATTCTTTGACTCAGATTTTATAGCAGAGCAGAATGAGGTCAGGAGAACTGACAATATTAATACAAGGTCCCAGAGTGAGTAGATGTTAGAGCTATGAGCAGACTCATTCACGTGCATACATTCACATGCATACACTCACATGCATGCGTTCTGTAAGGAAAGCACTTAGTTTCACTGTGGTGTGCATATGTGCTCTGTTGTGGAGCAGGTCACCCTGGTTTCTCCTCTTGCGTGGGTGCTGATGAGAGTCTGGGTTGTAGCTGAATAAGAGAGAAGTATGCGTGAGTGAAACAGCAGAGGCCTTCTAGCTTTTCCACTGTGTACTGATTCCATAGGGTGATGTCAGAAGAAGGCACAGGGCAGAGAAGAGTGGACGGTAAGGGAGGGTCTGCTTCTGCCCTCGAGGAACGAGTGAGGCTTTGGTTCCTAGAATGTGTCTGCATGCTTCTTTCATTCACTTCTGAAACACAAAGAGCTCTGTCTGAGACCCTGGCAGGACAGCAAGTCTTTTCGGGATGACCGCAGTGATCTAGGATGATTTATGACTTGTTGCCTTGAAAAGCACAAGCCCAAAGTCAGACTTGGTGCATTCTGGACTGATGCTGTGATCTCCAAGCCAAGGGAGGGCTTGAGCAATGGTGGGGATGGTGTGGACCGCTCCTTACACAGCCATTCCATTCTGGAAGCCCCACCCCTCTCAGTAGTTGCTGTTCTGTGTTCCTGGACATGTTCTGTAGAAAAGGAAAGCAACAGAAACTGGTACATTTAGAGCAAAATTGAGCATAAGATTCTGACTGTTACTTTATATGAAGAAAGAACAGTCTTCAGAAGTAAAATTTGCATAGTGCTTGATTCTTTTCAATTTTAATTTTAGTTTTTAAGTAACATAGGTAGGTAGTTTAATCACACTAACAAATAGTTTTGGAACAGTGAACATGACTCTTCTCAGTGTTTTAATTTATTAACTGATTCAGGCATTATTAGTACTCCTGTTTGAAAGGGGAAGTTGAGGCATGGAGAGGTTAAGATTCCTGACCAGGTTCACACAGTCGGCAAGTGTCAGGGATGAAATCCAAACCCAGGTCTGGGCTTTGAAGCACCATACCATACCGCTTCACTGAAAAGCAAAAGTCAAATAACATTATAAATCTTATAATACAAAACAGCAGTTCCTTATTCCACCCTTCCCCACCTCTGACTTCTATCCTTCAGGAATAACCACTGTGTTCCTTGCTGTTGTTTTTCATCTGGAATGTTCTTCCATATTTCTCCATATCATGTTTTTGCTGTCTTTTTCCGCAGTGTTTCAATTTTAGATGTTACCTATTGACTTAATTCTATGAAAGATGAAAATTTCACTCTCTCGATATCACCCATCTGCCCCTGCCACAAACACATGTACATCTCATCTCCCCGTTCCCCCTTTATATTTAAGCACCACTTTTAGTCAAACCAATATTCAGTATTTAATGTCATATAATTATGTGAATATTAATCAAAGATGAGCCTTACAGTATACGATTGTTCATTATCTTTCTCTACAAGTTTTTGTAGTCAATAATTCCTTCTTTTGTTTCGTATTGTTATCCACACAACTAATTCTTCCCTAGCTTTTCTAACAGGGCTATCGAGCACTTCTCAATATGAACAAATACTTCAGGCAATCTTTCAGGCTTTGTTTTTTCTTAGAGTTATTCCTTCTAGCACCATCTGTCCTGTCTTCCTCTGCCAGTCAGGATTGTTTATGCTCTGGGGCTGATGCATCACTGGTATCCTAGGATTTGTCTTGATCGTCATCCTGGGAATTGCCTTCGTCTGCCTCATAAGCTAGATCCCTGGTTTCTTCCTCTTTCTTAGTTTAAACCCTAGTATTGGGGGGAAATCATATCTTCTAGTAGTGTCCTAAGAAAAAATACACGGTGGAAAAATATTGTAAAACCTAGCATGTCTGATGATATTTTTCCTCTACTTGCATATTTGAGTGTATTTTGAGTATAGATTTCTAGATTAGAATTCTAAGGCATTTCTCTACTTTTAACTTGCTCCCAATGCTATTTTTTGAAAAGTATGAGGCAGTACGTTATTCCTAATTCTTTGTGTGGGAAAAATTGTTTGTATGCTTTTTCTCTCTGGAAACTTTTAGGGCTTCTCTTTATCCCAAATTTTACGATTACATGACTTGACGAATCCTCTTTTCGATTCAACATGCTGGGCAGGCTATATTCCCTTTTGATCTGGAAAAACATATCCCTTGGCTCAAGAATATCATATATAAATATATAGTTTCTATTTTATACAGTATGTATTTTTATAGTTTCTTTCTCTGACCCTTCCTTCCAGTTAGCTCGTCAGTTGAATGTCAGTCTTCATGGGTTTATCTTTAATTTTCTAGCTTATTGTTTTCCTTTTCTATCATTTTTTGGTTATGCTTTATAGATTTCCTTAAATTTAATCCTCTATATATTTTATTGAATTTTAAATAATAATTTTAAGTGCCATGAGACTTTGAGTTTCTCAGAGTTCTTATCTAGTGTTTTTTTTTATTAGCACTTATTCTTTTCTGCATTGATTTAATATCTTTTCTTATATCTAAGAATATTCTTTAAAAAAATGTTTCATGTTTCCTCAGTTGCCTTAATTTCTTCTACTTCCTCTGAGTAATTTCCCCACCCTGCCTTTTTCTCTTTCTTTTTGTCTCTGTCTCCGTCTCTCTCTCTTTTTTATTTTATTTTATTTTTCTGGTTTAGACTCATATTAGAAACTTAGCACAGATGTCTTAGTACAAGTGAATGGCACAGAGATTCAATTTCTTTTTCATTCCAGTATAGTTAACATACAGTCAAAGATTCCTTTTCAAGTTGAGTCCCTAAAAAGCTGATGTGAACCTGTGTGTGTGTGTGTGTGTTTGGTAGCTATGATTGGGGTGGGGAAAGGAGGTGTGCTCAGTAATCTGCAGACTTTGCTTTGGGATTATTGGGTGAGGACCTGGCTGTTTCTTTGGGTCCTCAGGATCAGTAGGTTTCGCTTCCCATGGGGCTGGCCAGTTTCTCTGGGAGGATTCTCCAGCTCCCTGCCTGGGGAGAACAAGGACAAGTCTGGCTCCCGTGTTCTGGCTGCTGGGTAGGGAAAGATGGTGGGTTTCACCATTTCACATGCAGATGTTTACTTACATTCTTCCCTTTCTATTTTGGTACCTTGCCCTCGCCTTTAACTGAACCTGGGGACCTCAAGTCCAAAGTGTCTCCAGAGGGGAAAGCTGTTTTGTGCCTGGCTAGAGGAAAGGTGATTGGTTGTGTGAGCAGGCTCAATCTACACCTCAGCATTTGGAGATACTCGACACCCTCCCATCTCTGTGCCGTTCCAGAGTTGTATGGGTGAATCGATTGGCACCTTTTGGCTCCATGGACCCTTGACTGGCTATCAGATTTTAGTTACTACTTGTTTATCTTCTTCTTGTTTCCTAAATTTTGTTGACTATCTATAATCCTCTCTTTCACTTTAGTTGTCATTTGGGGTTCATATCTTTTATGATGTTGGAGAAGGGAGCAAAGATAAGTACCGACTTGACTTTCAGCAAACCTCTTCATCCACATGCTGCTCTTCATCCACATCCATATACCTGAAATGGCTGAAAATATCAGCTCCATATCCCTTGTAGGATCATTTCTGTGGTTTACCAACAGGTCTCATGCACACATACATTAGAAAATGATTCCTGATGTTCATGGCTTTCAGGGATATAAAGGATGCATAGGACCCACTTTCTGCCTTCAGAGGAAGAATAACAGACCATTCCTACAGAAGAGAAGATACACCATGTGGGCAGGATAGGAGAAATTTCTGGGATGGGAGCTCACAGGGGGCCTAGGGGTAGGTAAATTTTGAATTGTGCCTTGAAGTTAGGCCTGGGGTCTGTAGGTTAATAGGTGAATAGAACAATTTAAGTGGTAGGAGGATTCAGTAAACACTTTGGGAGAGAATTCACAAAGCAGCAGAGAAGTAGGGGAGAGCTCTTGTGAGTCTGCTTGGCAAGATGAGACAAGAAAAAAACATCAGAAACAGATGGCAAAGAAGCTCTTTTGCCAGAAGAGGAAGTGTACGTGGAAGTCTAGAGTCATGCTCTCCTTTAGTTTTGTAAGGAGATCAAGGGGTACTTAACGTTTTCCCCTGGCTTCGACTCCAGAAGTCGGGAGATGCCAATAATGTTCATCCAAAGGCTGGAGTCAAGAGGAAGCATCTGCTCAAGATGCTCTAGTTTCCTGCTGGGCTTGTGGATGGACCAAGGTGGGTTCATTATCATGGGGATGTCCAAGGAGAGGAAGTACACTTGTCAACAAGATCCTATGAGTGGTTGGGAACGTCTACTGAAGGTGAGCGGAGAGGCCCATGGCGGGCCCTTGACAGGTGGTGAAGGTGAGCCTAGTGAACTGAAGGAAGACCAATGGGCAGTGCACAGTAGGTCAGAAAGGATAAGATGTTCTTCTGTGCTCTCACTGACATATGGGTACGGTCGTGGTTTGGCAATATGTATCTTAAGAGGTTTATTATTTTCCTCTTCTTACACAGTGACTTTGAACAAGTTGCTTTCTTTGCAGACATTTGGTGAAAATCAAGGAGCAATGTTCTGGTTGCACGTGGTAAATCGGATCTCTCCCCAAAGTCAGCCTGAAACTGTAGGACTCATCCTGACCAACCTCCCAGATTTCACCACAGCAGTGTTGGGAGTCTGCTTAGAATCATAAGAGTTAGTGACAATTTAAATATTCTGCATATTTTGGCAGAGGGTGTAATTAATGCTGATATTAATGGCAAAAGTAGAGAGAAATGAGTGCTCTTTTCTTGTTAAAGGCAACCCAAGAACATTTGTGAGGTAGAATGGGTTAGGTGAAGAGAATCATTTATTGAATATCTAGTTTTCTAGGATGTTCAGATTCTCCTGGATTTCCAAATAACTGCTTATAACAGCTGGCATTAGTACCCCACATTAACTACTTCTTCCTTCCCATATTAGTTTTTGAAGAATGGAAGTGATGTTAGCTCTGTTCTTTGCAATCACAAACATCCCTATACCATAGTTCATATAGAAAGAGCTCAGCTTAAAATTGATAACAACCTGAATACTTAATTATATAACCATGTTTTTAGAATTATGATTTAAAAGAATGGAAAATTGCCCAGACACGTGAAGAAAAAAAAGCCACAATAAATAATGCAGTGTTGGATTCTAATACAAAGTATAAAAGAAATATCTGAGTTTATAGCAATATAAATTAATGATTGAATAAAACAAATGAGGGAGAGTAGACAAATGTCTCATGTAGCAGTCCCAATTATTTATGTAGACACTCTGCCCTCAAGGCGGTGTGCATAGTTACTCCCTTTCAAAGTGTATACATGGAAAGGGAGAAAAGGTTACAGCAGAGAAATCTGACAAATACTACGTCAGCCAGGTGATCTGGGCTAATGTTCTAAGTGGCTCCAGTGTGCTACTTTTACCATAAACAAATGACTTTTTTTAGAAATTTAGCAGTAACAGAAGTTGGCTATTTATCCCACAAAATTCTATTTTGTAGGTAGAATAGATGTATAAAAGAGTGTAAGGTTCAACAATCAATTATGATTGTAAACAGTTGCCGTGGGCATTTTTAATTCCTCAAAGTATCTAGTGCAGGAATTTGCAACAGAGTAAATGAAATGATCAATGAGTGTTTGTTTAATTGGCTAAACATACAACAGTTTTATCGGTAGAAATAGTAGTTATCTTCTAAGTGATATATCTTTCTAAAACACGTATCATAACATTACGTTTCATTGACAATAAGATTCAAATTGTTACCGTGACATTCAAAAAGCCTTTAAAAGCTGGCCTGAATGACTTTGCTAACCTCATTCCCTATATGCAGTGGCTATGTAGTATTTACTGATCCCTACAAAATTCTTGAACTTTCTTGTCTTCACACTTCTGTTTATTTTCATTTTCTCAGTCCCAAATGGTTTTTCTCCCTTGTTTGATAAAAATCCTCCAAAACCAAATTAAAAGCAAGTCTAGAATTAACTCTACCCTGTCTTTAACCCAGGTAACTGAGTAACTCTAATGCAGCACTTATAGACCACTGTGGGTTCTAGTTAGGTGTGTATATTTTGCTCCACATTCCACCATTCTATGCTTTGTTTATAATTTTTTTTTTTCGAGAGATAGAGAGAGACAGAGAGAGAAAGCAAGCATGAGTGAAGGAGGGGCAGATAGAGAGGGGGACAAAGGATCTGAAGTGGGCTCTTCATTGACAGCAGCAAGCCCGATGCAGGGCTGGAATTCACGAACCGTGAGATCATGACCTGAGCCAAAGTCGGTTACTCAACTAACTAACTGAGACACGAAGGCACCCCCACCACTCTATGCTTCTTGAAGACACACCCTCTTTCCTTATGCTTTTTGGAATCTTCTATTGCCTTACTAGGAACTCACACATAGTAAGTACTCAAGAAATACTCATTTAATTCAGTGGTCCTAGAATTGGGGTGCACAGTAGAAGAACGTGGAATGCTTTTTAAAAGTACCAATGCATAGACCCTACCCAGAATAACTAAATTAGAACTTCCAGGAGTGGAGCCTAAGCATCGATATGCTAATAAGGTCCCTCAAGGATTCTAATATGCATCCATATAATTGAAGTGGGCCAGGGGCATCTCAGAAGTGAGAGGGGCAGTAAGGCAGTTTAGCTCCAGCAGCCCTCCCCTAATTCACGGTTCTGCCTAGCCCTTGATCACCAACATCTCTGAAGACTCATCACTGCACCTGGAATAGTTTTTGGCTTCACTATGACTTTGAAGTGAACTTTAACTTCTAAAGAAATCTGTGATGACACAAAAGGCAGGTAAGATATATAGTTGAAAGATCAGCCCCCACATGTGGAAATGGTTTGTTACACTCTGGAATGTACCTGTGAAAAATGTAGCTTTGAAAATGTTAGTAGCAGATGCTTCTGTTCATCCCCACGCAATTTACTGATTATGATGTGCAATCGCTTCCTCTCAAATTCCAAGTCAGTTGTCTTCTGGGGTGTTTCCTTCAATCAGGATAGCAGTGCTAACATGTGGATTGGCCAGACTATGCTTTATATAGTGATGCTGTCTGGAGGCATGCCCCAGGGTCTCATGTATTTCTCCCTGTCCTACCTTTACAAGTGTGAAGGCTAAGGTGACAACTGTTTTCTCTGAGATGCCCAGGACACTTAGTTCCTATAAAGCCAGGCTACTGGTACTTAGTCAGTGGTTCTCCAACTTGAGCATGCATCTGAATCATCTCTTGTTAGAACACACATTACTGGGCCCCATCCAGAGTTTCTGATGTGATAGGTTTGGGAAAAAACCTGGAGAATTTGCATTCCTAAGTTCCCAGGTGATATTAATGCTGGTGGTCCAGGGACCATACTTTGACAACCAGTGTTCCAGGTAGAAGAGCAAAAAACGTAATGATAAAGGGAGTAGAAAAAAATAGAATTGATTAGTTTTGTTGTGTTTTCTTATTTTAATGTTTGTTTATTTTTGAGAGAAAGAAACAGAGTGTGAGCAGGAGAGGGGCTGAGAGAGAAGGAGACACAGAATTGGAAGCAGGCTCCAGGCTCTGAGCTGTCAGCACAGAGCCCCACATGGGGCTTGAACTCCTGAGCAGTGAGATCATGACCTGAGCTGAAGTCAGACACTTAACCAACTGAGCCACCCAGGTGCCCCAGAATTGATTAGGTTTTAAAGGGGTATGCACTAAGTTTATTGACGCTTATTCAGCTGAGAAAAGAGAGGTATAGCTATGATTCTTACTGTTTTAAGGATTATTCTGTGGCTAACCTATGTTACCCTCTAGCAACAAGAAATAAGGAGTAAATGTGTACATGATTTTCAACCACAGGCTGCTCTGAGTTATGAGTTTGTGGATGAAGTTACGCCATGAGATGAGAATTTAGAGGGAGGTTATGTCTCTGCCACAGAATTTTTTAAATCACAAGTGTGAAGCTTTATCACAGTATAAAACAGACTTTTCTAATAAGAAAACCAACTTTGCTGACCACGGCCCTTACCAAACACACAAAGCTCACAGCCTCTGCCTGAACCCTTAGTAGGGCAAGCTCTTGGCTGCATCCAGAAGGTGCACTGCCGTGGGAAGAGAGAACAGAGGAGGGGGAAAAGTGGGGGCGTTTCTCTTACTTACAACTTACATTTTTATGTACTGTTTGTATCAAGTAATAACTCTCTTCTAGGATATTGAATGGGTGCTGAAAAAGCCCACAGACAAAAGATGAATCAACCCTGTGTTTTCTCAATACCACCCTCCACCCCCAGAACTCACCGCCTGCTGTGTACTCAGGAAGGCTTATGTTAGGCTGTGACTGGGAAGATGAAAAATAAGTCTAAGAGATGACCCCATCCATCAAGAAGCTACAGACTATTTTGTGAATTCAGGAAAGATGGAGCTGACAAAGCAAGGGCAGAGGAGGGGTAGAGAGAGAAGTAGGGTGTTGGGGAACTGGATTCCTGTAAACAGCTAAGCTGATGCCAACCAAAAATGAGGCAAATCTTTACATTCCTGGTAACAGAAGAGCAGGGCTTTAGACTTGATCAAGGTGAGAGTAGGTCTTCAAATTCCCTTTTCACCATTTTCTGCCCAATAAATACCTAAATAAATTCTGTTCCCATAAATACCTACCCCACTCTTTCCTACCCAGTAGCACGTAGAGGCTTCCTTGGTATATGAGATGGGGTGAAAGGGCTGCAAGCTTTAACACCAAACAGCCATGGGCTTTGGGAGAATAGTTTCTACACTTTGGCCACTGTGGGGGGGGGGGGGGAATATATGTTGGGCAGAGATGGGAAGAGCAGAGCCTATAAGGGCTGCAGGAGACATAGCATCTTCCTTTCCTTAGAGCCCATAGGAATATCAGCTAAATCCCTCAACTGTACAGGAGCCTTTCACTTTCTTGGAGTTTAGTGCATATCCTCGTAGTCAGGATCTGTGGGGAGGCCCTGTCAGCTACTTCTTTTTCCCTTCTCCGCAGGTGAAAATACTCCTGTGCAACCCCTACTGAGGAGATCCTCCACATATTTCTGTTTTTCACCCAGCAGAGGGTATAGGATCTTTGTAAACTGTATTTTTTAAATATTGGGTTATTCTTTTGAGGGCCCATTAGGGAGATATTTAGATACTCTTTCCATTGGCACCTTATGATTCAAATTCTTGCCTGTTAAATGTAAAAAAAAAAAAATCCTAAAGAATGATTTCTTTAAAAGGACCTAACTTAAATACATCTGTGGAAACTAAGCATAATTTATTTTTAAATTAGGTTAAAAATGTTTGCAGTGTATGCCCAAACTTTTCCAGATGTTAAAACAAGTAAACACTATTAGATCAAATTTAATTTGGTTTGGTGTTTTAATCAACTTTTACCTTGATTTTCTTTTTTGCTTCTAACGAGGTTTACTCGTGTGTTGGAGGTGGTCTTAAAAGTGTTAATTTTAGCTTTTCTTTACAACACAAATACACGCACCAAGGCATTTTCTTATTATAAACGGAGTTAGATAAACTTTCAGTGTAGCTTTGCTTCATTAAACCAGGAAGTTTATACACTCTAACAAAAAAAATATGTATTTCCATTTCATGTTGGCATCAATGGTAGTACTGTGTATAATGTCATTAGTACTGGTAGCTGGAAGTCTCCATGGGAGATTGATGAAAGACAGATGACAATAAAAAGGGCATCAGAAACCAAAAATAAAATCTGAGATGTGGCTTTAGAAGCAAGGGCACTGTTTCCTAATGCAGGAAGTGTTTCTTGGGATGTGGCCTTGAGAGCTCAAAGGGGACTGACACTGGGGCTTCCCATGTAACATGGCAGTCGGTGAAGCAGGCTGGACATGCTCAGGGAGAGGAAAGGGTGTTCCCATCTTCCAGATTTGCAGGAAGGAGAGAGGATTTATGGAATGTGTGGTGCTTTATGTTATTTTTCAAAAGTAGTTTTCTGAATTGCTTTGAATGTCATGAAATGTGCTGATTAAGCTCCCATTTTAGGGATTGAGTGATGCAAATTATAGTTTAGCCATGTTAAATTAGAGGGGTGGGCCAAGGTGGGAGTTGACATTTGATCCTTATTATACCAAGTCTTGTTTGAGTAAGATTCTTCTGGATACTACGTGTTAACAAAGGCACATGAATGTATGTGTGTAAGAGTGTATTTTAATTATGCATATCCATGTGTAATTAAAAAATAATAAAAAGGGAATGTTAAGGACTCCCACGTTCCTTTTCATGCTAAAGATAATTTTGTTTTTTGTAAGTTCTATTCCTGGTTTCATTATACAAATGTGGATAATGGGTAAGAAGGAGAAATCAAAGCAACCAAACCAATTTAGTTGAGTTACTTTGGAAAGGGCCAAGACGCACTTGCAGAAGAAAATAGATTGTAAAGGTGTGAGGAGATAGGCAAGAATAACAAGATCCTGCTCAGGACAAATTTTGGAAAGGTTTGGGGGTACATTTTGAAAGAGAGGCAGAAAGACTGCAACACAAGCTACGATGAGAAGGACTTCGGGGTGTAGATAGCAAAGGCAAGTATAAATAATTCTGTAGTGTGTGATGAATGGGTTTGGAAAATGTTCACTCAATGTTCCCAGTGAACCCCCAATAACCTAACACTATTTTTCCTCATTATTCCCATAAGGCCTTCTTCTTTCCATGTTTTCCTTTATGGCACAGTTGATCAGTCCTCATTTTTGAAATACCTTCCTCAAATTCTCAGAAACTCTACTAGATTGTATGTTTATATAAACCTGTAAAAACTTCTCATCCCCATCAACTAGGATTGCCTTTGGCTGCATGTAACAGATAAGGTTTATTTTTCCCACATAACAAGAAGTCTGGAGGTTGGTGGTTTGGGGTAGTGCAGCTTCTCAAGAAAATATCTCTTATGGTATTTTTTCAAAATGGCTGCTTTATCTTCAGGCATCAGAAGTGTGTTCTAGGTGGGAGCAGGATAAAGAGGGAAGGACAAAAGGCATATGCCAGCTGGGGTTATCTCTGTAACCAGAAGAACAAACTTTCCATATCCGACAGATTTCCCCTTAAATACCAAACACAATTGTGCCACCTGGTCAACCCTAGTTGCAAATGAGCCTGAGAGACAAAGCATTTTATCTGTGTTTATTGTTTCCTGCTTCCCCAAACAAAATTGGGGTTTTGTAAATAAGGAGGAGGAGGGGAATAAATATTCAGTAGGCTATTAGTAACACCTCCCATATATCAAGCTTGTTACGTAAAGCTGGATACACATATGGGCTGGTGGAGACCTTGCCTAAGTTCTTCCCACACCTGCTTACATTTATAATTTATAATGTGTGATCCTCACTGTTAGACTCTTCATGTCTTTCAAAGTGTGCTAGATGCTGGTGCTAATTTTATATGTCCTGTATTAATTAGATCTGGAGAAGCTGCTTTCTCCACCAACTGAGGACTTTGTGCCAAACCAAGAAAATGAGGCCTCCCTGTTTTGTCAAAGGAAATAAACATGCTTTTTGTTCATAACCCAAAGTATTGAGTCTATAGGTAAGAGGAGGTTGGGTTGTAGTAGAAGAGATTACTCTCATGGCAGACAAGTGGGAAAGGGTATTGGAGTTGAACCTCCTTGGGCTTCTCCACTCATGCTAAGTAACTGACAACTTGCTTTGCTAACATAGAAATGCACACAATTTTTCTCTCAATTTTTTTAGCTATGGTGGGCCCTCACCAACCTACTTACACTTTTTTAATCAGAGTAAAAAATGCCATTTTTTTTCCTTCATGAGAAGTGGATCCTAGTCTAATTGACAGGCCTGTGCTCTGATTGACAACACTTAGAAAAACCACACAGAGTACAAACATGTTTTAAAGACATTGGATAGGTCTGTAAACAGTGAGGACTGGATGGACTGAATTTTTGGGCAGTAGAGAACCATTCAGAGCTGAAGATCAGCAGGTGCTTCATTCCCCCCAGGGAGGATGTATCAGTTCTTGGTGCTGGCTCATGGCTAAAGATCAGGGCATCATTGCTAGTATGAAGAAAAATCAGAAAAGCTGTTTGTGGACTCGTGAGGCTGAAGTGAACAGGGCTGATGTCTTGATAGGCTTCAGATATATGGCCTTCCCCCCCATAACACACTTGACGAATTTAAGGCAATGTGGAAAGTTAAAAAAAAAAATCTTAAAGCTTATGAATGTTAGAAACTAATTCAGTCTCTGGTTCTTAGAAGCAAAGAGCTACTAAGGAAAGTTAGCTAGAAAAGGAAACTAGCAGGAGTAGAACACTTAGAAGAAGTGGTAAATTAACACTAGCACTCATAGGCTCTTTTTCCTTGGGCACTTTCATCAGTTCTGGCCCAGAGAGAAGCTTGAAATCCAAGCTTGGTTTCTGGTGGAAGTCTATTACAGAGGACAGAAAAGCAACAAATGTTTTGGTGATCATCCGGTGATCATGATTTATCACCCCTCAATATATTTGTAAAGTTTTGAAGCACAGGTTGGGGAGGGTATCTACAGATGAACCTTTTGTCTTCCAGAGTAGAAGACAAGAAAGGATTATAAATACACTGTAATTAAGACTGTGGCATGAGCACAAGCAAAGACACATTCAACAATGGAACAGAGTAGCGAATAGTCTAGAAACAGATTGATACATGTGATCACCTGATGTATCACCCATTTTATTGTTCTACACAACATTCTAAATGCGTTTGTAGATAAAACTTTAGAATCATGTTATTCAAGAATCCTAGATGCTTGCATTTTTTTTTGATCAAAATAGTTTCTGAGAGAAGTATGTTAAAATCACCCTTTTTGATAGATTTTGGTAAAATTTCCTGTATAATTAAGTCATGTTGAATTTTATATATTTTGGACAAATTTGGATAGGAATATCATAATTGCCCATTTCTTTATCCCTCTTTGTTATACCCTGGTAGATTTTCTCAGTTCTATCTTCCAAAGAATTATTCTTTCTTCAGAATATCCTGTCTAGCTTTTCCTAATTTTTTATTTCAGTTCTAATTTTCTAATGGTTTTTAATGTCTACCTTTAATCTTTCATAGTTTCTAATTCTTCCATGATGTTAGTTTCTCCTTTGGCTCTTTGAGAATTTTAAACATCCAGTATTTATTTTAAAGTCTTTTCCAAATACCTCAATCATCTCTATATTGTCAGGAGTAAACAGTCCCATCTGTTGCTTCTCTTGACTTCCTTTCTTGGCACTGGAATTCTCTTTTCTTCATTTTTTCTCCCTTCCCATCTACTATTGGAATGATCACGCTTTCTTTATTCTACCTTGCCTCATGCTCCCTTGGGTTGGAAGTTTTATTTTACATTTTTATTTTTGAGATGGTTATACTTAAAATTTTTAACATACATGATTAATTTAAAATGTCATTCATAGCAGATCTGCATCACTTCAAAACTACGTGGGAACACTTAAGCCTCCAGCCATGTTGGAAGCTTAAGTGGTAGTGAAATTTCCCTCACATCATAAACAGCTAGAAACCTGGACAGCATATATGAAATAACTCTTTTCAGAACCATATTGTGTTCCCTGAGAGAAAGAAAAGAAACAAAGTGAAAACAAGGAGGATCCTGGCTTTCTCCCTGGAGACATTTTGTGTCCAGAAGCACTGGAGGGAGTGGTGATTTTGTTGGATTCAGGAGACACAGATGGGAGTGGTGGAAGCTGATGGAGCTGGAATCCAATGGGCAGAATACGTAAAGGACAAAACCATAGATGGAAGAAGTTGCAGAAATGTGCACAGGGGTTCTCTTGAATGTTTTCCTGAATACTAAGCTACATAGAGGTAAGATGCCATGAGGAAAGACAAAGAACAACTATTGGAGAGTTGTTGGTTGAATAATTTCCAGAGCTCACACAGACAGACTTGTGAGAATGTGAATTCCAACCAGAGTGGAGACCATGAGCCAATTCCTCAGTATATTTTTGTTTCATGAATGATGACTTCCAATGAAGTAGCCTCCATTTGCAGCTCTCATAATTACAACGGTTCTACTACCTCTCTTTTGTTCCTGTATACTGTTAATAAAATGGTGATCATTGCAGAAAGGGCCAATTTCAAATACATCAACTTCCATTTCTGTTGCCATCTATATGGGATGGGTCCCAAGTCTTACATTCCTTCCACCTAGATTCTATTATCTTTTGAACATCTTCACTCAGAAGCATCTCAAATGGATGGAACTCATTAAATCATACAAGAATCAATTAAATTAACTATCATGCTATCATATGTAACTTACTAATTGTTTCACCTGTTTGTGCTTTATCTCTCTAGCTACATGGAAAATCTTAAAGGTCAAGTATATGGGTTGCATCCTTGCAATGTCACTTCTTGTATACCCTTGAGCAATGTTTGCATTCTCACTTATACACTGAGGATACTTCTCAGATTTGTTTGAGGACTAAAATTTATTTATTTATTTAAATTTTTTTAATGTTTATTTGTTTTGGAGAGAGAGAAAGAGAGAGAGAGAGTCAGAGTGTGAGGCAGAGAGAGAGGGAGACACAGAATCCGAAGCAGGCTCCAGGCTCTGAGCTATCAGCACAGAGCCCAACGCGGGGCTCGAACTCATGAACCTCAAGATCATGACCTGAGCCGAAGTCAGAGGCTTAACCGACTGAGCCACCCAAAGACCCAAAATTTAAATGAGCTAGTGTATGTTCAGTGCTTTGAAAACTGTAAAGGATTATGAAAATGTAGGATATTATTACATTCCTCCACTTCCCAATAGCACATCCCCTCCCATCCTTTTGCATTCCCTAAAACCCAGGAGAGAACTAGGCATAGAAAGGGTGTTCAATAAATGTGTGGGTATATGTGTATGAGCCACTTATAAATTGTATGATGAGACTGGAGGGATACTCTTTTAGTGTTGGTGGACCCAATTCCAACTTTGAGGGAGGGAAGTCCCCTACCTATAACACCAAGTAATTATCGAACACCAGCAGGCTGTATGAGAATTCAATTCAGTCCTGATGCTATCTACCCAGAGATAGCATCAGATTCCACAGGTTAAGGGCTCAGTCCTACAAGACTGTCTTCCATCCCCACCTCACAAGCTAACACAAGCCCCAGGCCATTACCTGTGCTTCTGACCCATCAGCTGTAGATCGGAAGTTCTAATGATCTCCTCCTTAGGTTTGGTTCATTTGCTAGAGAGAGCAGAACGCAGGGAAGCATGTTTACCGTTTACTAAAGGATATGAATCAATAGCCAGATGGAAGAGATGCATAGGGTGAAGTATAGGAAAAACGCGCAGGGCCTTCATGCCCTCTCAGAGTGCACCACTTTCCCAGCCTCCACCTGTTTACCAACCAGGAAGCTCCCAATCCCAGTCCTTTTGGGTTTTTATGGAGGCTTCATTACATAGTCATAATTGGCATTCAACCCTCAGCTCCTCTCCCCTCCCCATGGGTGGAGGTTAGGGGGTGGGACTGAAAATTCCAACCCTCTAATCAGGTGGTTGCACCTCCTGGCAACTAACCCCCATCTCCCCTTCTCTTGGGTGAGGTACAAAAGTCACTTGTATTAACATAACAAAAGATACCTTCAGAGCCCTTATCACCGGAAATTCCAAGGATTTTAGGAACTGTGAGCTTTAGGAAGACCAAATACATGTGAGAAATATACTTTGATCATCTGAATGCCCACACATATATTATAAATTACACTATCACAGACAGTAAACCAAGAGAAAGAGGAACCATTCTACTGTCATCTGTACCACTAGCTTCCTCTGTGAGCTCAGGCAGTCTCTTCTCTTCTCAGCATTTGTTTTTTAACCCAGGTAATCTCTAAGAATCTTTTCTGTTCTGCTAGTCCTGCTTCACAGATCGAGGCCCCACATACTCCCTGTACAGCCAGATCAACATTCTCATTCCCTTGTGTGTTCTACTTTGTCTGTCCTCTCAGGTGAGGAACTGGAGTGTGACAGTGGGTTCTCCACTGAAATCTCCACAGCAGAAGGGAAGCAAATGTGTAATGCCCTTTGATGCCACATAATGGGCATTGGGTCTTTCAGTCCCTATTCCTCAGAGTGGACAGCTAAGGCACAGCCAGTTGGCTATTTTATAAGCTGGTCAACAAGTTTCTCAACTTAGGAAGTTGCTTTTCTCTTTCTTCTCTCAACAGGGAGGGGTTGGGACCTGCCCCAGGTGTGGGGTGCTCCCCATGTCTACCTTATGCACTAACCCCTCAAGACTCATATTTAGCTCTAACCAGTCTTGGCGTGTGCACCTAAATGGCCAGTGACCAACTTTCTGTCTGACTTCTGTTTGTACTCAAGGTGGAAATGAGGGTCCCACAGGCAAAAGGTCTTCCAATTCTGGGGCTGTTTCCAAAAATAAGGTTACTGTGATACCCCAGATCATTAGGACAGAGAAATCACAGTTGTTCACTGGCCTTCCACCTCCTGGTGGCCACTGGCCAGTAGACTGCAGGGCCCCTGAAGGCTGTGTGATGAAATGTGGTCCTCATGGTCCTCTCCAATATTTTTAGACTCACCATAAAATAAACTGCCTCAGGATGCCACTTCCCTCCAACACCTCCCAGGGCTTTCAGAGAGCACTGGTGACATACAGATGGCCCCTGAACTTTCCTCCCTCAATTGCTGTTTCCTAGAAGCTCTGCTTTGGAACTTTGCCTACGTGCTTCAAAAGTATCTTTCTCTGCTCTGGTTTTAAATGCAAAAGCTATAAAAATTTGCCAAACTTTTTTTTTTTCCATTTACAGGCAAAAAAAACATTTCATGTGTATAATTTCCCCTCCCCTCTCCTTTATCTCGTTTATCTCTACCATCTCTTTTTCTTCTCTCTTTCAACTATTACCTGAGCTCAGGGATCTGAAATTCTTTAAAGAAGGAATGGCAATCCTTTAAAGAGGAAAATTGATTGTGGGTGTGGGAGGGAAGATCACTGCATTTAGATCTTGGCCCCAAGATGCCAGCCTCCTAAGAAGCTTCGGTTCTTGGCTACTGGGTGTCCTGTACTGACATTGACCCACGTGGGTCTGCACCAAAACTTGGGACCCCACAATAATTTAAACCTGGCAGCAGCTTCTTTGCTGTTCTTCATGAGAAGAAACAGAATTCTGTTTCAGAATTTAGACCTAGAAATTTGAAATGCATGCATTTCTGGGTTAATGGCAGGCTAGAGGGGGTTTGGGCAGAAAGTGCGGGGAGTGACAGGTGTGCAGAGAAATGGAAATTAACTGGAGCTTCCTGAAACAGAATTGAATGTACAGAATTAGTCAAAGGACTGAGTGATCTGGTGTGGCTGACACGCTACAATGGTGGAAGGAGACAGTGAAGAATTAGTTTCTATAGGGGCACACTACCCAGCTGTTGGTTACCTTTGTGCATTGTGTTCTTCATTGGATAAGCAAATTGTAACCAGAAGGTGAGCCCTTTTGGAGAATCAGGTAGATCTATTGTTTACCTGTATCCTCCTAAGCTAGGCAGAGGAAATGTACTTAGACTTTAACATTTGACACGCTCAATTCACTTCATGAAAAAATGTTTTGATCAAAGTTAAAAAGAGATTTCCTATTATAACCTTGTTCTATTCCCAGACTCAGAGAGCAAGGTCCCAAACTCAGAGACTAATGACTTAATGGGCAGCTGTTTCTCCCCTACCTGAACCTGATACATAGAGTTGTTTCATTGTTGTTGTTGTGTGTGTGTGTGTTTAATTAAAAAAAATTTTTTTAATTTTAGAGACAGAGAGAGAGAGAGAGAGAGCATGCAAGCCCAGGAGGGTGGCAGAGGGGGGGAAGAGAGAGAGAGAGAGAGAGAGAGAGAGAGAGAGAGAGAGAGAATATCTTAAGCAGGCTCCATGCTTGACATAGGGCCCAATGTGGGGCTCAATCCCATGACTCTGGGATTATGACCTGAGCAAAATCAAGAGTCCAACGATTAATCGATGGAGCCACTAGGTGCCCCTGGTGGTTGTTGTTTTAATCTACAACTCCTTGCAAAAAAATCTTGAAAATATTTCTAAATTAAGTTTCCAAAGCTAACTCCAGATGAAGTAGAAAACTTAAACAGGCATAGCATTGTAATCCATGTAAAATGTTTTTAACAAACACCACCAACCTAAAAGGAAAGTGGCCATAGGCCCAGAGTTTTTTCAAGTGAATTCTTTCAAGCCCTCAAGAATAGATTTTCTAGGGGCACCTTGGTGGCTCAGTTAAGTATCCAACTCTTGATTTTGGCTCAGGTCATGATCTCATGGTTTGTGGATTGAGCCCCATATCAGGCTCCTTGCTGACAGTGCATAGCCTGCTTGGATTTGTATCTCTCTTTCTTTTCCCTTCCGCCTCTTACAATTCTCTCTCTCTACTCTCTCTATCAAAATAAATAAACTTAAAAAACAAAGAATAGATTTTCTAATATCCCATCTAAACTATTCCAAAAGATAAAAATGAAGTTGCTATACATTTTTAAAACCAGAAAACTTCAATACTAAAATAGAAAACAGAAAAAGAAAGCTATAGGTCAATCTTACTTGTGAATATCCACTCACGAACACCAAATATAATATTAGCTAATTACATTTAGCTACATGTTAAAGGTACTACATTCTACCACCAGGTTGAGTTTATTCCAGAAACAAAAGGGTGTTTCCATGTAAGAAATCAATCAATGGAATACAATTTTTATTAGGTGAAATAAGTAAAGCCACATGGTCATTTCTTGAGATGTTGAAAAGACATCGTCACAATATCTGTTTCTATAACAATAAAAAAATCTTTTAGGAAACCTGAATAGTAGACAATTGTTAACATGGTTTTATAAAACCTGAAAACAACAATAATTAATATATTTCATAGTGAAAGCTAAAATAATACTTCTTAAATGCATAATGACTACTCTGTCTTCATTACTAAGACTTTTAAATCATAGCCAGATGGGGAATCTAGTTTCTTCTTCCATGTACTTCATCAGTGTTTTTGTTGTTATTTTCATCTCTTTCTACTTTCATGAAAACTCTGTTTGAGCTGAATTGATGTTATTGCACTAAATGTAATAGATTAATTTGGGGAAGAATGGGAATATTTATGATATGATCTTCCTAAGAATGGATTGCTCTATTTTTCCATTTATTTAGGAAGCTTTATAATTTTCCCCACAAATTTCATAAACATGTACTGTTATATCTAGTCCTGAGTAAGTATTTTTTTGTAATTTTATTGTGCTGTTTTATTTTATTTTAAACAATAACAGCAGAAGCTTTATTTTTTAAAAAAATGTTTATTTATTTTTGAAAGAGCACAAGCAAGGGAGGGTCACAGAGAGGGGGACAGAGGATCCAAAGTGGGCTCCATGCTGACAGCAGTGAACCCAGTGTGGGATTTGAACTCATGAACTGTGAGATCATGGCATAAGCCCAAGTCAGATGCTCAACCAACTAAGCCATGCAGGTGCCCCTATTGCTATTTTAAATGGGGTATTTTTTTCCTGTTACATTTTAATTAGACATTGTTAATTTATAAGACTATATGAGTCTGCTAGGGCTACCATAACAAAATACCACATACTGGCTAGCTTAAACAACAGAAATTTATATTATAGTTTTGAAAGTAGAAGTCCAAGTTCAGTGGGTTGTCATGCTTGATTTCTTCTGAGGCCTCTCTCCTTGGCTTGTAGATGGCCATCTTGCACTGTGTCCTCACATGGTCTCTGCTCTGTGCATGAATATCCCTGGCATTCTCTTTATGTGTGTTCCAAGCTCTTCTTGTTACGACACCAATCATATTGGTGTAGGGCCTATAGTAACAGCCTCATTTTAACTTAATCACATTCTTTAAAGGCTCTGTCTCCAAACATAGTCACATTCTGGGTTGCTGGAAGTTAGGGCTTCATTGTATAAATATGGGGTAGGGGGGGACAAAATTCAATTATAGCAGTACTTTCTAGGAGCAGAGGAGAAGCTTTACACCTAATAACTATTATACAAACATGGGATCAGACCACGACAAAGACAATTATTTATTCCTGAATGTTAATCTTTCTTATTAAAACTAATAGTTTATAATATATTCGCGTTTTAAAATGGACCATCACATTGTCTGGAAATAACATTTCTTCTCATCCTTTCCACTTACTATTCCTTATGTATACACTTTTCTAGCCTTATTGCATTGGCTACACTTTCCAAGGGCAATGCAATGATGAATAGAGCCAGTGAATGTAATCATCCTGATATTTTCTTTGACTTAACAAGGGCACATCCAAAGTATCACATTAAATGTGTTCCCTGTGGTTTGGAATAGATTCTATTTAACAAGTTAATACAGTTACCTTCCTTTCCTAGTGTAACCAGCTTATTGAACAGGCTGGATTCAGCACTATGCTGGCAGAAATAAATTTTCTCTCCCCCCCTCCCAAGCACTCTTGATTAATTTAGCTCTGATTATAGTTCTTTCCTGCTTGGGATGAAAGCATAGTCAGATTCCCTAGTTTTGCCAGTTGTCTCAGGTCATAAAATGTTCTCCAGCTACTTTAAGGTTATAAATGGTCAAGTCTAGTTTAATAATAAAACTCCAGACTTTAATCCAACTTAAAATTCCCCTGCTGTACATGGGGTGCATCTCAGGCTGCAAGCTCCACAGTGAAAGAAAGAGGCTTGGATGTTTCCTCACTATTTCTTCACTATTCCTTTTCTCAGACTCACCACTGGTATTTGGGCCTTTCCAGGATTGGTCTAACATGGGAGGAAGAAGTTAGGAAGTCTTCCTTGACTGTCATTGCTATTCTCTGGATATGGTGGATGTTGAAAAGCTGATGTTCCTTTCCTGGAGTGCTTTCATAGCTCTTTGAAGTGACCCTCTCAGTGGGTTTCTTGCATTTAGATATTTTCAGTCAGGCAAAGTCTTTACCACCCGGTCTTTTATGAGGCTACCCTCAGGCTGCTGGTTTCCAGTGGTCCACTACCCTCTAGGGATATCCTCACGTCTTCCATCAGCCCTTTCAGACAGGGTTCCTTTTCAGATGGCCCAGACTTGTTTCCCTTCTGTGGGACTTTAAGATGGCCCATGAGATACACCCTCTCATCCCTATTCTCACCACACTGGGGAACAGGAGCTTATCCCATGAAGTATTATCTCTGCTACCTGAGGCACCTCAAGATACAGCTTCTTGCTTTTAGACTTCCCAAGGCAAACATCCATGATAGGTACCAGTCATAAATTCCCAAATCAAAGGACACATTCAGATTTTTCAGGTGCTCTTTTTTTTTTTTTTAAGATTTTATTTTTTTAAGTAATCTCTACACCCAACGTGGGACTCGAACTTACAACCCTGAGATCAAGAATCTCATGTTCTACTGACTGAACCAGCCAGGTGCCCCTTCCAGGTGCTCTTTTGAAGGTCTTCGCATTGGGTTTGAGTGAAGATGAGCATCTTCTTCCTTTTCCCGATGCATGCATGTCAGATTACATGGTACAACTGTCTGATTTTTCATCCTTCTCAAAAGGACAGAAAAGGAATTTGATCATCCCTTTTCCAAGTCTGTCAGTAGTGAATTGAGCAGGTTGCTTTTAGAATGTGAAATACTTAAAATTTATTTCTCTTTTCTAAGTTTTTGGGGCTTCAACCCTAATCCAGTGACAACAGGAAAGATCTAATATCACATTCTGTTATGCCAACATTTTTTCTGTTTAACATGAATGAATATTAAATTTTAAATGATTATCTTTATTTATTGAGATGATTATGTAATTTTTCTCTTTAATTATTTAATGAGGTTATTTATATCTGTATATTTTCTAATGCTACACCATTCTTGTATTCCTGGGGAAAATTCTACTTGTTCATGTGTTAGTTTTGCATATTGCTGCATTTAACTAGTTAATATTTAATCCAGAACCATTATGATCATACTTATAAGTTAGGTGGCCTATAATTTCTTTCTCTTGTACTATTCTTATCATATTTTTGTGTCATGGTTATGCTAAGCTCAAAAAAGATCTTGGGGATATATCTTTCCTTGTCTATATTCTGAAACAATTTGTCTAATAATTATTCTTTTCTTGAATATTTTTGGTGGTCTTACAAAGTAGCCTCAGCTGTATGTCTCTATGGAAGAGGTATTTCTGACTACTGATTCAATTTCTCTTCAATTTTTTTTTGATAGTTATCAGTCTTTTGAAGTGTTATTGTTTCTTTAGTAAATTATTTTCATTCATATTTCTTCCAGAAAGTTGTCAATTTCATCTAAAATTTCAAATTAATGGTACAAAGTTATTCTCAGAAAATTCCAAGATTACTTATATCTCCCCGAATCTCTACAAACTTAATATAATTCTTAATATAAATATTCTTAATATAATTATAAATATAATTATATAATATATTTTTTTATTCTATTTTGTTAGAAATGTGCCATTTTTATGCATTCTAAAAATGAATGCATTTTCTCTTGTCGATCATTTCTGTTATACTGAATTTACTTTCTATTTGTTAAGTTCTTTTTAATTTTTTATTGTTTTTTATTTTATTTTATTTTTTAAATATATTTTGTAACTTAAAAAATATATATACATTTATTTACTTTTGAAAGAGAGAGAGAGAGAGAGTAAGGGAAGGACAGAGAGAGAGAGAGAGACAGAATCTGAAGCAGGTTCCAGGCTCTGAGCTGTCAGCACAGAACCTAACGCCGGGCTCGAACCCACAAACTGTGAGATCATGACCTGAGCCGAAGCTGGACGCTTAACTGACTAAGCCACCCAGGCACCCCTCTGTTTGTTAAGTTCTTATTTTATTTTTTGTAAATTTCTGGCTTGTTTGAGTTTTCTGCTCTTCCTATTGCTTTTTTTTGAGTACCTATAATTTTTATTTTCTTGTTTTTCAATAAATCATTTGACTGTATAAATTTCCTTCTAAGTACACCTTTATTGCAAACCACAAGTTTTGATAGGGTGTGCTTTTTAGTCACTTAGTTGTAAATATTTCATTATTTAGACCATTGTTTTCCACTTAAATCCATGAGTAATTCAGGAGTGTGTTTTTAATTTTAACACACATAAATTTTAAAATTATTTTTGTAAATTTTTGTTTAGTGTTTATTTTTGAGAGAGAGAGAGGGAGAGAGAGAGAGAGAGAGAGAGAGAGAGAGAGAGAGAGAGAAAGTAAGTGGTATGGGGCAGAGAGAGAGGGAGACACAGAATCTGAAGCAGGCTCCAGGCTCTGAGCTGTCAGCACAGAGCCTGACGTGGGGCTTGAACTCACGAACTGTGAGATCATCATCTGAGCCGAAGTTGGATGCTTAACCGACTGAGCCACCCAGGTGTCCCTAAAATTATTTTTAAATGTCCTTTTCAGATTGAACAGAATTATGTTTAGATGATGTGATCCTTTATGATCTCAAGTTTTTATTGTATTTTTAGTCTTTTAGGGTCAATATGTGGTCAATTTTTATAAATGTTTCAAGTATACATAAAAATAATGTCTATATTTGTTACTGTACAGGATTCTGTATGCACCTATAAGATCACAGTTTTAATTTTATTGTTCACATATTCTGTGTTCTCACTAATTTTGTATCCAGTTGATTTGTCTGGATCTGAGAGAGGTATATTAAAACAGCCATTTTGAATAGGTGATGAGTATTTAAGAGGGCACTTGTGATGAGCACCGGGTGTTATATGTAAGTGATGAATTACTAAATTCTACTCTGAAACTAATATTACACTGTATGTTAACTAAATGGAATTTATATAAAAACTTGAAACAAACAAAAAATAAGACAGCCATTTTGAACAGTTTGGATAGTTTGACATGATGTGCCTTAAAATGGGCTTCTTTGGGTTTATGATTTTTAATTTTCATTTTTCATTTAGCATCTTGTTTCTGCAAATTTCTGTCTGTCATCAAGTTTGTATGTTAGACTGTTTGATTCTATCTAAAAGATCCCTAAGGCCTTGTTCTTTTTAAATGTTTTTCTTTCTGTTCTTCACCTTGGATAATTTCTATTACTCTTTCTTCAGGCTTACTTATTTATATTTTTGCCATGTCTGTTCAGCCATTAAATTCATCTAGTGATTTTTTTTCAGAATTATGTTTTTCAGATATAGAATTTCCTCCTTTTTTGTTCCTATTTATATTCTATGATTTCTTATTTCTCTGCTGAGATTTTCATTCATGAAAATTTGCTCTTTTACTTCATGAGCATAATTACAATGACTTTAAAATCCTTATTAGTTCTAACATCTGGTTTATCTCAGAATAGGACTCGACTGATTTTCTTTTGAGAATGTACTCCTTTTTCTTTTTCTTTGTGTGTTAGATTTTAAATATGATGCTTATATCTGAGTGGCATGCAACTTTGGAATTATGTGAAAGTAGGACATATTTAAAACTTCTGTCCTGGGCTCTTCTTCTAAAGCTCTGCATTCCTGGGGAGATGGTATGAGAACATCATAGGCTATTATTCTCTCTCCTCTAGGGAGGTAACTCATGTCAATTACATATGCTTATGATGTGACTCTATTGTGTGTGTGTAGATATAACTTTTAAAAACCATTTGTGTGTTGCTATCATCGTTGAGGATTACATAGTACTTTCTAGCATTTACATCACAACCAACCTGAAGGTAATACATTTCCCAAATGTCAAAAAGTTGGCCTCAAAAGAACCCGAGAGACTATCTTTAAAATCATGATGTTCATATACAAAGGGAGATTTGCTTTCAGTTTTTGGAAATTCAGCTTATGACATTCAACTTCTAAATGTCAATTATGCATCAAAGGGGTGAAGCCAAAATCATTTTCACTTGCAGAGGATACTGCCAAATACTTACTGTCTTATCTAACTGAATAAAGAAAATAATGCACTCTTATCAATTTGCTGCTTTTGTGATTTTAGCTAGAGGATTTCTTTGTGATACTTCAATATAGTACCTTGAGGTGACAAATTTTGGCAGAAGACACTATTTCTATGTGAAAAAAAGTCTGTTCTCTTTCCTAGTACTTTCTTCTTTATACTGAAGTTGCTCCATTAGACTCTCTTATTTCCTTAGAAAAATATTGATAATTATCTAAGCTGGATGATGCCTATAGAGAATCCATTATACTAATTCTTTGTACTTTTGCTCATGTTTGAAAATTTTCATAATATGAAGTTTAAAAAAAATACTTATTTGTGGTTAAGAAATGGAAGATCCTATTAAAAATTCCAATGAATTTCTGGAGGGAAATGGTTCTTAGTAAAATGGTCCAGAACGTAGCATTTTGGGCATAACTATGAGCTTTGGAGACTGCCAAATTTGGATTCTGATTTTGTGTCACTTTGGGAAAATTAATTAACCTCTCTGTTCCTTGGTTTCCCCCTTTTTCTTCCTCTTCCCCTTCCCTTTCATTTTCTTTTCCTCTCCTCTCTTTCTCATAGAAGTACCAAAGAGCCCTCAATAGTTACTGGATAAAGCACTAGATATGACATTAGATAGCCTGACTCTAGTTTCAATTGTGACTCTAGTTTTGTCATTCTCAATATGTGAACTTGGCAGCTGAGGGCCAGTTTCCTATCTGTGTAAAGAAAGGCTTAGATTGAATGATGTCTGAATGTCTTCTCTGGAATACAGATGTTGAGTCTCTATGTGGGCGACCAGTGACAACTTTCTTTCATATCTGGATTCAAAATGAAGCAAAAGAATCAAGAAAACAAATGGAACAAAAGAATCAGTGGCTATAGAAACAAAACATCGCCTATAATAAAGACTAAGTGGAAAGATACGGTTTGGTGTGAGAAAGATCCTTTGGGTTTGCTAATGATTTACCCATCTAGTCACGGGTCACACTGGATCAGGGAATCCTCTCCATTTCTTTGATGAGCAGCAGAGAACACGTGCCATTTGACTGCATTCTGTCCAAAAAAGGTTAAGCAGAAGTATATGTGGGTCGGCCAGAAAGTCTTCATGACACAGAGCCATACACCCTTTTTCCTTCCTGCCTCTGCTCTCCTGGGTTGAGCTTAGGATGTTTGGGGGTTTTGAAGGCATTTTACACTATAAAGCTTTTCATAATATCTTTTGATTATTCTTTTTAATAACCTGGGATCTGTAGTAATATCTCTCTTTTCATTTCTGACAGAGTATTTACATTTTCTCTTTTTTAGATCAATCTTGCTTGGATTTTTTTCAATTTTATCAATCTTTTCAAAAGGCTCAATTTCTTGATTTGTTGATTTTCTTCATTGTTATTTTCTATTTCATTGATTTCTGCTCTTTATTATTATTAATTTAATTTTTTAAGTTTATTTCTTTTGAGAGAGAGAGAATGTGTGCATGTGCAAGCAAGGGAGGGACAGAGAGAGGGAGAGAGAGAGAGAGAGAGAGAGAATCCCAAGCAGGGTCTGTGCCACCAGCACAGAATCTGATGCAGGGCTCAAACTCATGAACCACGAGATCATGACCTGAGCCAAAACCGAGAATCTGATGCTCAACCAAGTGAGCAACCCAGGCGCCCTGGGGTGATTAAATTTGTTCATCTTTTTCTCTTTAGAGGTGAAATTTTAGATCATTAATTATAAGCCCTTCTTCCTTTCTAATCCATGCATTAAAACTGTAAATCTTTCTCCCATAAATTTGAATATTATATTTTTAACATTATTGTGTCAAATTATTTCCTAATCTTCTTTGTGATTTCTTGCTCAACACATGGACTACTTAGAGTTGTGTTAATTCTTAGAGTTGTGTTAACTATGTTCTAAACATTTGTGTGTTTTCTAGATTTTTTTTTGTTATCAATTTCTCGTTTAATTTCAGTGTTAGAGAGCATACTGTGTATTTCCTGATGAGAATTGCATAGTTTAGAGAATGTCTACTTTGTAGTTCTTGAGCTCAGTGTTCTAAATGTAATTTAGGTTATATTGATTAATGATGTTTTTCATATCTTCTGTATCCTCACTTATTTTTGTGGACATATTCTGCCATTTACTTAGGTATGTTTATATCTGAAATTATGATTGCAAATTTCTTTTTTTATTCTGGCAATTTTGTCTTGTATATTTTGAAGATGTGTATTAAATACATATATATTTAGAATAGTTATGTCTCTATCATAAATTGACTTGTTTTATCATTATGGAAAAAAAAAAACACTTGTAGCTCTATTAATGCTTCTTGCCTTTAAATAATTTCAGTCATCCCAGCTTTCTTTTGACTAGTGTCTGCAGAGAGCATCTTTTCCCATTCTTTTATGTTCAATCCAGGTATATTCTTACATCTAAAGTATGTCTCCTATAAACAGTATATGGTTGTGGGTCTTTTAGATTGTTATTCAGTATGACAATATTGCCATTAAATTGGACTATTTAATAAGTTTACTTAAATTTTTAAAAAAATATTATTTATTTGAGAGACAGAGAGAGAGAGAATGTGTGGGGGAGGGGAAGACAGAGAGGCGGGAGACAGAGGATCTAAAGCAGGCTTTGTGCTGACAGCAGAGAGCCTGATGCAGGGCTCAAAGCCATGAACCGTTAGATCATTACTTGAGCTGAGTCAGATGCTTAACCGACTGAGCCATCCAGGCACCCCTATACACATATTTTTAAAACCACAAAACGCTATAACAATTTTTTTGCAACGTTAAGAGTTGAGAGTCCTTTATTTTCCCCCCTCCCCGAGTGTAACCCTTCTGAAGCCTCTCACTGCTTCTTTACATTCTTTGCTGCCTTATAGGATCATTTTCCCTTTGCTGTAAGAGCTTTCTTTAATGTCTTATACTGTGGGTCTACTGGCAGAAAGTTTTGTTGACTTCTGTCTGCCTGAAAATATCTGATTTCTCATTTACTTTTGAAGGTTTTTTCTGCTAAGTTGAATTATAGGTTGGCAGTCTTTTAGCTCTTTAAATATATTGTTTCACTGTCTGCTAACTTCCATAGGTTTTGCCCAAAGGTCTACTGTAATTTGTATCATTGTTTCTTAAGGGTTATCTGTCTTTTTATCCTCCCCTTTGGTGGCTTTTATAATTTTCTCTGTGTCTTTGGTTTCCAACAGTTTCTTCTGTGGATTAATATCCTATATCAGTTATGTAAAATAATTGGCCATTATCCCTTTTGCTCTATCCCCAATCTCTTCTCTTTCGGGCATTCTAGCTACATGCATGCTAGACCATTTGGCTGTGTTCTATGCATCTCTCAAGCTTGATTCTGTTTTTTCTTTTTAATTCATTTTTCCTCTGTATTTAAATTTTGATAATTTCTGTTGACCTGTATTTTAGTTTATTCTGTCCTCTCCTCAATCAGGTATGCTCTGAAGCTCTTCCAGTGAGATCAGATGATCATAATATGAGATGATCAGATATAAACATGTTCCAAGTTTACAATGTCCATTTTGGTTCCCTTTATAGATTTTAATTCATGATCTATTGAAATTCTCTGATTTTATTTTATTTTTGTCAATATTTTCTTCTAATTTATTTAGTGAATATATAATAATTATTTTTCAAATCTATCTCTGCTAATTCCAACAAGTGAGTCATCCATGGGTCAGCTTCTGTTGTCTATTTTTCCCTTGATTATCAGTCACATTTTTATTTATCACATTTTTATCCTTCATATCTCTCAATTTTTAATTACATGTTGGACATGTGCATGAAAGAACCATGGATACTGAGTTAATGTTATTTTTGTCTCAGAGAGGGCTTACCCTTCTTTGTTAGGAAGACAGAGTGAGGGACTGATTATTCTGATTCCATTAATAATTGAACTTAGGCTGGGTTGGGGTTTTAATTAGAATCAATTCATTTTTCATTTCAAATTTCATGAGTGTTAGACATGTCAGAATTTATTTCAGGTGTCTCTCAGGATTTGGGAGTGTAAGCTTCAAGACCCAATAGGAAATCTTATTCTGCTTTTCCAGTGCAGCCCATCAGGCTTCCTCATTAGCCTAGCACTTAGTTTCATGGGGGAAAGTGGCTCTATGTTTGAAATTTAAAATCTCCAGATTCGAATTCATCCTTCCAGCCCATGCAGGCGTGAGAAGCTCTGCTGGTTTCTCTTTTTATCCAGTAGAATTCTGCTGCCTATCAAGCATGATCTTCACCCCGTGCTCAGACTCAGTAAATTCCCCTAAGGTGGAAAATATCCCTCAATCTCTTCTCACCTAGGAAGCCCTCACTGGAATTGAATTTTTGTAAACCTCTTTGCTCTCACAGCTCTCCTGTGTCTTTTAAGATTATTTTTGTAATTTATCAATTTTCATTGCTTTTATGAGGTGAGTAATGATCTATCCCTACTTTCTACATGCTAACCTTAAAGTGCAGGACCCCTATCTTACATTTTAAAGTGACTCAGAATGGAAATCATATGATGAGCTTGGGGAATTTGTAAGTGTGTTAGGCAAAATCATTTCCCCCCAACCCCCAAACAATACTCATATCCTTGCAACCTGTGTAGAAATTACCTTACACGGCAAAGGAGATTTTCCAGATGTGATTTAGTACCTTGAAAGAGGAATTATCCTAGATTATTTGAGTGAGTCCAGTATAATCACAAGGAAAAGGAAGGCAGCAGAGGCGATCAGAGTGGTGAGACATTAGAAGTAATCACCCCACCACTGCTGGCCTTGAAAATAGAGGAAGAGGGCCCTAAACTGAGAAATGCAGATGGCCTCTGGAAGCTGGAAAAGGCAAGGAAATGAAATCTTCCCTAGATCCTTCAGAAAGGAACACAGCCCTGCTAAAACCTTGGGATTTTATCCCAATGAAAGTTGGACTTCTTACTTATGGAACTATAAGATAATAATTATATTGTTTTATGCCACCGGGTTTTTGGTAATTTGCTAAGGCAGCAATAGGAATCTATTACAGTAAGGTACGAGTCCAGGACCAGGATAACAGTTTCCCTGGACTGCCTAATGCTGAAATTTTTTATAAGAGTGAGAAATAATCTTTCAGTCTTTTTGAGCCACTGGCATTTTAGGGCACCCTATGTCAAGCAACCAAACCTAATTCTAACTCAGCAGTGGCCTCCTTTTTAATCCATCCCCCCTGTATTACTGATTCCACAGTCCTCCTCTGAGTCTTATCATCTCCATTCAAACTTTCTCAAAAATTTTCCTCTCCATACATTATCTCATACTATTTCAATTTTGTCTCTTCAACTTATAGCACTTCACCTGTTATTCGATTGTAACGTGACCTCCAACCTACTGAATAATTTACTTTCTCCCATCCACAGGTCTCTCCTTTCATTACTTCCCTTTCTATAATGCTTAACTTCCACATACAAATGCCTTAATCATCTTCACAATATCCTGATTTTTTTGGCATTATTCTCTTTATTTATTCCTGCTGGCAAAGCCTCTACCACTGCTAAATTCAAACATCTCTGTTTGATCTGAGACTCTAGCTGGAGAAAAAGATCACAGCTTAACAGAGTGTGGTGTGTGTGGGGTGTGTGTGTGTGTGTGTTCCTTACTGTGGTCCGGATCTGCATATATATTTGCCACCTTGGCATCTACATGTTGGTGTCTTCAAGTACTCATACTCAAAATGCCCTAAATTGAGTTTGAAATCTTTATCCCACATACCTGCTCCTCTGCTACTGTTTCCTAGTTCAGTAAGTGGTACAACCATCCATTTAGTTGTTTGTCTAGAAACCTGGGAGTTACCTTGATACCTTTCTTTTCCTCCATAACTCATCAATGTACCAAATGCTGTTGAGTCTACTTTCTAATTATATTCCACATGCATCCATGTATCTCCCTCCATAATGCAAACCCTTTAGCCAAGCTTCTCTCATTCTTTACCCATGTTTCTGCATAGTCTACTAATTCATATCTCTGTGTCTACTAGTTCCACCCAATGGCAACCACGCTTACCAAGAAGCCTGGTTGTTTTCTTTGACTTCATATTACAAATAATAATAACAATAATAATAATAATAATAATAATAAAAGATGAAGAAAATCAGACGGAATAATAAAATGAAAACCATATAGAGGTACTTAGGTGTATATGTGTGTGTTACTTTGAAATGGCTCAGAAAAAAAATTGCAAGCATCATGACATTTTGTCTCTAAATACTTCAGCACACATGACCAGAAAAATAAGAACATGCTCCTACATAACCAAACACTATTTCTATACCTAATAAAATTAAAAAATAATACTGTACCATAATTTAGTAACTAATCTATAGTAAAATTTCCTATATCATCTCTAAAATTTCTTTTATCGCCATTCCTGATGAAGCCAGGAACAAATCAAGTATCACTCTTTGCATTGATTATGAGTCTTTCTAAGGACTCAATATTGAGGATTTCTTTTAAAAACCTCTCCCATCCCTAACCCCACATATACCTTGTTTGTAACATTGAATTTCTATCCAGCTGTATAGTGTAATGTTCCATGCTCTAGACTTGCCTCTTTCCTCACGTTGATTAGGGAATTTTTTTTTTAAAGCAAATTTGATCCACAACACTCTTGCTTCAGCAGTTCCCATTTGCACTTAAAACAAAGTCCACAAAACTTGGTGAAATTAGCAGAAACCGTGGTGACCTGGCCTGGCCTCCCCACCCCCACACCCCCTACTTCACGTGCTCTACTCTCTTCCTATTTATTCTTTTTCAAGCCCTCTGGCCTCCTCTCTGTTTTGCAAATACGCTTATCTCTTTCCACTCTCAGGACACCTGGCATCGTTTCACTGGGAAACTCTTTTACCCCCACGTTGCCTGCTTGGATCCTATTCATACTTCAGGTCCCAAACGGAGCAGATGTCTTCAGACAAGTCCTTTTTGACACACCAAACTGGGATATACCTCCCTTTGTGTATGTTCTCAAAGGTCTCAAAAGTTTCCCTCCAAGGCACTTAGCACAGTTTCGTTTAATTAGTTGTTACCAATGATTTCACATCTATTTCCCTTACTGGACTAAATTCTGTGAGAATAGAGGCCATTCCTTTCTTGTTACCTTTGTTATCCCCAACTCTCATCACAGAGTCTAGCTCATAGTAGCTAATCAAAAATTTGAGCAGAGGGCATCTGTGTGGCTTAGTAGGTTAAGGGTCCAACTTTGGCTCAGGTTACGATCTCATGGTTCATGAGTTTAAGTCTCTCATTGGGCTCCACACTGACAGTGCAGCCTGCTTGGGATTCTCACTCTCTTGTCTCTCTATGCCCCTCCCCTTCCTGTGCTTTCTCTTTCCCTCAAAATAAATAAAAACCTTAAGATTTTTTTGAGGAAGAAACCTCAAATATGCTGAAATTACTTTGTCTATAAGATGTGAATAATAATAATGCTTGCCCTACAGGCTTTTAAGAAGTAAACAAGAATAAACCCTATAAAGCCTCTAACATAAAACCTAGAAAATAGAAAGAAACCAGGAAATGCAAATTCATGGAATCAAAAATGCCATTTTTCAGAGTTACCAAAGGTTGCATATGTAGAGATCATGTGCCATTTGTTTATGAAAACTTTATAATTTAATAGAATGTTCACAATCTTCTTTAAAATGTTTTTTAGGTTTCTTTATTTATTTTGAGAGAGAGAGAGAGAGAGAGTGCACACGAACAGGGCCTGAACTCATGAACCATGAGCGCATGACCTGAGCCGAAACCAAGAGTGGGACTCTTAACTGACTGAGCCATTCAGGCACCCCGACAATCTTTTAAACAGAGTAGCTGTTCAACTAAAATGAGTATTTCAATTTCTCTTGTTTGTTGAGCTCAGTTGTCATACAATCCTTCTTTAGTCAGGATTTCAGAAGAAAAACCTGTAATTTGTGTTAGGAGAATAAGATAGAGACAAGAAAGTAGGAGATGGTTTGCTCTTGCATAGTTTAATTAATTTGTGTATTTATTTGATTGCCAGGATTATGATATTCATGGCAATTCATCAATGAATGTATTCATTAGTTATTTTGACATGCAATTGCCTTATCTCTTGGAGAAAAATAACACATTTCAAACTTAATTTTGCACTGTGTCAAAATCTCTTTTAAAGTTGAGTGCTCAGGGATAAATTAGCGCCTTCTAAAGATAGACATGCTGGATTGCACACCGTTGCTTCCCTTGATTTCCCTCTCCTCAGATTGGAGAATTCTGTAGGTAGCCTGATGGCGTTGCTTGGCACCAGGGTACAGAATCCCAAGCACATGGAACAGTTAAAAACCAACTCCCATTAATGATTTCATTGCCTCAACTCCATTTGTAATATAAATCCTTCAGAGGTGCTTTCTATTCTTAGAAGAAAAGTCACACGCAGGAGGGTGCGTCACCTTCGCAATCAGCACCCCTTTTAGCTCCTAATGTGGAACATATGGTGGTTGAAGAGGTTACAGAGTTACAGAAATGTCATTACAGAATTTCTCTATGTTCACATGTATCATCTGTCACGTAATTGTTTGTTTTACAGCCCATACCTATAATGGGCTAAGTGGGGACTATTTATATCAGTTAACAATGAGTGCCTTTAATTAGTATTTCATGCAACTGGAACATGTTAAGAAAGCTGACACAAATCTGGCTGGGTTGGGAGATTCCATGTGAATTTCATTATGGAATTGCTAAGATACTTCAGTTGCACAGGTACCAAGGTTTCTTCAGCTGCCATAAATGCTCTGGAGGTTCAGCATGTATGAAAATGACAAACCATCACATTGGGTCTCACTCAGTTGATGGACATGTGGAACTTGTCCACTTTGTACCCAAACCCCAAATTCCTCATGATAGCCCATGCAAGGGCCTGCACAGGCATGCAGATAACATGTTACAGAGCCCATGCAAACCTTGGGAAAGAATGCCGGAAAAAGAAAGAATGAGCAAAGCCTTTGTGGTACAAGTGCTTAGTGTTAAGTGAGAGGTTGGCAGTTGGATAAAGTATTTTTGTTAACCATTTGCAAATGGCTTCATCTTCCCTATTCTCATTTTTAGACATTTTCATTGATTCAAAGACACTTCATCAACATCCTGGATGCACTAAAGCAAAACTGGGTTTAGTAGACAATGAAGACATAGTTACATGTCTAGACCTATAAGAAAGCGTCTCCAGTTAAAATATTGAAGATAGCCATGTCAGCAAGCCTTCCTTTAATTCCTTTGAAAAGGAATCCCCATATACACCTACAATAGAGGTTGGCGGGCCATTCTAAACAAACTCTGAGCAACTCCCTGTAATGTGCCCTCTCTCCCTTTTAGGATTTTGTGAGGTATGCACAGTGTATTCAATCTGTCATCTTGGTTTACAGAACTAGACAACATTTTCACATGTTGATCTCAACTTCAGAAAGAATGCTAATTGTTTTGTCAAATGAAAATGAATTTTTAAACAGTGAAGTTACACACACACACACACACACACACACACACACACAGATGATTTATGAGTTGGTGGGAAACGATCCTGTGTTTTTGACAGTGTGGTCAGTGTTACTCACAGAAGTTAGTAATATGCTTTACAATGTTTTCTGTGAAACCTTTAAAGTACTGTTTGTGGCAATTTATGGACGTTTTCTTGTGGATATATCTTGCCATCGGAGGCTGCTTATGTAGGCCAGGGTGTCTTTGCTTGGTAAATATACCCAGACTACCGAATATCTCCATCATAGAAAATCCTAGAATCTGAACCACTAGAAAATTACTGGCAGGTTTCTGCTTCCGGTTAACTATGTTAACCCAAAGTGCACATATTAGGACAGTGGTTGCTAGTGAACTTGTATCACCCTGCCTGACAACAAACTCGAGGAGGCCTTGTTAATTACTGTCCTCCTCTGTTTCATTCCCTGGGATAGTAAGGGGGAAAACACCTAGTGCACGTGTTCTCACCACATCTTTGGCCGTGACTGTCTTCTTGAAAGTATTTTGCTATGGATTTAATTCATTCTCAGAGAAAGCCATCAGCTTCTCTATCTGTGTCAATCACTAGATCTCTGTATGAAACTGTACCTACTCCCACATCTATCTACTAGATTGACATCACTCTGGATCTTAATGGTCTCACATAAGAACAAACAATTGATTGTGAATTTTTAATACACTCAGCAACTTTTTTTTTCTGAAGCCTTATCCTAATTATGTTTGCTATTGCATTTAAATGATGGTTATCGGGGCGCCTGGGTGGCTTAGTCGGTTGAGCGACCGACTTCGGCTCAGGTCACGATCTCGCGGTCCGTGAGTTCGAGCCCCGCGTCGGGCTCTGTGCTGACAGCTCAGAGCCTGGAGCCTGTTTCCGATTCTGTGTCTCCCTCTCTCTCTGCCCCTCCCCTGTTCATGCTCTGTCTCTGTCTCAAAAATAAATAAACGTTAAAAAAAAATGATGGTTATCATCTTTCAATGTTCTGCATTTATATAGGATGTGATTCTTATATTTCTTTTTTTATGTAAGTGGTATCCATAATAACTTTTACACTATTCATTTCCATTGAAATCAGATATGGATATGACTTTCCTTTACTTGTGTATTTTCCTAATGTCTTTAGCATTTAACACAAATGCTTTGTTTTCTCTACAGAGTCATATTAAAAGTTTAAGTCGACTTTGAGGTTTTATTAAGGGGATGTATGATATCTTGCTGCCTTTAAGTCAAGTTAGATAATATAGAACAAAACAAAATAAAAATATTTCACATACAGAATACATCCAAGGCCTGAATTGAGCTTTTGGGGCTCTGACGTCATTTTAAGTCTCCCGCTTCCCTTGAGAGCTCCTCCAGGGTCCATGTATTCTCATTGGAAACAAAGCCTGGGGTTGCAGCCTGCATAGGATGTTATCTGAGTTTTATTGGGTTTCTGGGGACATCAAATAAATGCCACCATCAAACTTGCTGACTGGATGCATGCAAAACGATCCAATGAGGGGAAATAAGCAGGTAATACCATCTCTGAGCTGGGAGTTCCTGTTCTGGTGGAGGAGAGTCCCTTAGTGGGCAAATGGACCCTGGGTTAGCATAGGAGAGGGCTGCAGAAATGGGGGTCCACCCAGGAAACAGACCCAACCCACTAACCTGAATGGATTATGGGAAATGGCAAGGGGGATGAGATATACGGGGGGCTGTGGCTCAGGATGGTAATGGAGGTTGCCGAGGAATGAGCTCTGCTGCTACAGTTGATATGATCTTCTAGCAAATGGGGTCCATTTGCATCAAGATGGAATCTTTGCTATATGCTGACCCAACCCAATGGGAAAAATTGTCAGGATGTTTTTGGGAAACCTTAGGCAAACTAGAGGATAATGGTGCCATGAAAAGTCTCTTAGCAACTATTTGTTTGAGTTTTACTCCATTACTAGGTTCTCACCAAACAAAATATTCTGGGCAAATGCTGATCAAGATAAAAATATGTGCTGGGGCACCTGGGTGGCTCAGACAGTTAAGCGTCTGACTTCATTTTGGCTCAGGTCATGATCTCATGGTTTGTGAGTTCCAGCCCCACGTTGGGCTCTGCACCGCTTCAGATTCTCTCTCTCTCCCTCTCTCTCTGCCCCTCCCTCACTTGCATTTATTCTCTTTCTCTGTCTCTCCCTCTTTCAAGATAAATAAGTAAACTTTAAAAAAAGATAAAAATATATGCCTGCAAAGAATTAAAAATAACTATGATGGCACATAGAATAACAGAGTACCTTCTATCTAATGTATCATCTGTATTAATAAAATTCAAAGACTTTTAATTCTGAAATTACTGAGAGCTGGATAATGGACAAGTTTGTTTTCCAGGTAAGGCACGAAGAGATTAGAATATGGCTAATCTCTTCATACTATCTTATTGAATAAGAAAATTGAACCATTCTAACTTGTTTCTTTTGCATGCATTTCTAAATGTGCATACATGTCAACTAGATCCAATTGGAAGGAAGAGAGTATAGTAGATACCAATAAAATCCTTTGCCAGAAATAGTCACTAGAAATACAGTAGCTTATAAATTAAATATGCTTAAAGTAGCAGAAAACTATGGCAACCAGTGTATTATATGAGGTTGTATGATTAAATCAAAATGTGTGGATTCAATTATAATTGCAGATGTAGGAGCGGGTACATTGGCAGACAGACTTACCAAGTTCAGCTTGCAAAATAAAGTAACAAAAGCTGGAATCACACCATGAAAAGAATGTCTTTCTAATAGCATGCTGCCCCAGGAGAATAGTTATTGGGAGGTGGAGAGGGACTAGAACAAACCAGAATATGATTAGATATGATGTTTGGATGAATCTATGTATAGTTACAGGAGTGCATAACAAATATTTGAAAAACCAAGTATAGCAATGTCAATAAGGAACGCCCTGCAGGTTAGTTATTCAGGTGCTGACTTAAGACAGCAAAGCTCACCACTGTCTTTGCCACTCAGCTGGAATAATTTGTGACACTCCTGTGAGTGCCACATAGAGGGATATGTGTGTGCCCACACTGATAGATGTCTTCCTTGATGGTATGCACTGTTTGGGCTGGTAAAACCAGCAACCAGTTGGGTTACCAAAAGACTGGTTTGCTTAATTGAAACCTGAGTGCCCAATTAAGTTAAGTAGTATATTAATGTAGCACCACTGAAAAGACAAAAGGCTTAAAAAAATTAAGTTACTTCCACAAGTTCACCCAGCATCAGGGCCCAAATCCAGGTCTATCAGAGTCTGGAGTCCAGGCTCTTTCCTCCTCTCTGCTGCTTCCCGGAAGGCATCGCTTCCCAGATAGTCCATCAACCATAGAACTATAGAAAAAAATGTAAATGAAGAATGTGGTAGACAAAATAATGGCACCCAAAGACATTCACATTCTAATTCCTAGAACCTGTAAATGTGTTTCTTACATGATAAAAGAGACTTCACAGATATGATTAAATTAATCATCTTGAGGGGTGCCTGGGTGGTTCAGTAGGTTGAGTGTCTGACTCTTGATCTCGACTCAGGTCATGATCCCAGGGTTGTGGGATGGAGCCCTACATTGGGTTCCATGCTGAGCACAGAGCCTGCTTAAGATTCTCGCTCTTTTCCCCTGCCCTTCTCCCTGGCTAGTGTGTGCGCTCTCTCTCTCTAAAATAAAAAATAAATAAATAAATAAATAAATAAATAAATAAATAAATAAAAATTTAAAAAAATAAATAAATAATTAAGCATCCTTTATGAGGGAATTATACTGGCTTATCTGGGCAGGCCCAAGGCACAAGTGTTCTTATAACAGGGAGGCAAAACTTCAAAGTCAGAAGATGAAGATGTGAAGTCTGAACCAAAGGTTGGAGTGATGGCTTTGAAGAAAGTAGAAGGGGCTGTGAGTTGAGGAATATAGCTGGCCTGTAGAATCTGAAAAAGGGAAGGAAGTGTTTCTCTCATAGAACCCACAGAAGGAATGCAGCCTTACCGGCACCTTGAACTTAGCTTAATGAGCCCCATGTTGAATTTCTAACCTGTATATAGAAGACAAGAATATTTGCATGGCTTTAAACCCCTAAATTTATGGTGGTTACACCAGCAATAGGAAGCTAATACAGGAAAACCTCATTGAAATTAAAATGTAAAAGAATTCCATAGAAAAAAATTCCAGGCCAAATTTATGCAAATGAAATTCTAATGGTGATGCACTGAGAAAAATATTCTTGGACTTCCTATCCTCTGAGAAGCAGGTCAGATTGCATAGAATCAGAAAAGATCATTACTTACCTTCACCACATGTACCTTCCTCTGGACGGTAGGGATTGATCTGATCAGAGCGAGTAAACCAGTGCTGAGTCAGCAAATGCCAGGCCTGTGCCCTAACCTGGATCTGTCCCTCAATCAACTCCTCTTTCTTCACATGGACTCAGTGATGGTAATTAGCATGACTAATGGGGGTGGGGTAGGGTAGATCTCAGCACATTGTGTTCTGAGATGCTTTGTTATGTACAGAAATCAATAAATTTCACATGTGCAAATAATAACAATCTAGAAGATGTAATGAAAGAGAAAACCTATTTATCATAGCAATGGAAAATGAAATACTTTAGGAATAAATTTAGGAAGAAGTGTTCAAATCCTGTATGGGAAAAAAAAAACTATACTCATTCTTGAACGATACTAAAGTAGACTTGAATAAATGGAAAGGTACTGCTTGTTTTTGCTTGGACATCTCAACATCATCAAGATGTCAGTTCTCTATAAATTAATTTGTAAAATTGATTTAATCACAATAAGGCTTCCTTAGAACTGGACAAGGTGATTACCAAAGTTTGTGTGGAAAACTAGGCCTGTAGGAATAAGTAGGAAAGCACTGAAAAGAAAGGGTCATGAGAAGGGACTAGCCCTCCAGATAGCTAAACATATCCCAAAACCTGATACTTAAAACTGCAATAGTTAGGTGTGGAAATAGACAGAAAAACCTGTGGCAAGAATAGGAAGTCCAGAAACAAGTGAAACCAGGTATGATAATGGTGGTTCCCGGGATCACTGGGGCAAAGATAAGCTTTTTATATCATTATGTTGGGGGAAACTGGACAGTCATTTGTAAAAAGATAAAACTAGATCCATTTCTCACAATATACACAGGAGCAAGTTCCAAAAGAATAAAAAATGTAAGTGTAAATAAAAAAGAAACTTTACAAGTATAGACAAAAAACATAGGTGGATTCCTCTATAACTTGGGTGTAGGGTTTCTATGAGGTTCTTTTGTTTCTTCTATTACTTTTGAGATTCCTGTTATCTGTTTTATGAAGCTTCTCATATGCCATATGTTTGGATTTAGTTTTTGTGACATAATCCATGAAACGTTTACTAGATCAGTTTGTTATACTTACATGTGTTAGTATAACTAATATTATATACATACATATACATATTTTGTCTTAATTCTGTCATCTTATGTTTTTAGTTTTTAATGCTTCCTTGAAATCCGTTACCTAAGCTGACTGTGGCATAAATTCAGTTCTGTTTTTCTTTGCAAATAGTGTGACTGTCAATCAATAGACTCAGTAGTTCCTTAATCCCTTGAATGTTTTCTTTATTAGGACTTCAGTATATATTGGGTTTTTTTGTTTTGTTTTGTGGGTTTTTTTTTATTTTTTTAAATGTTTTTTAATGTTTATTTAAAAAAAAAATTTTAACGTTTATTTACTATTGAGAGACAGAAAGAGAGCGTGAGCAGGGGAGGGGTAGAAAGAGGAGGAGACACAGAATCTGATACAGACTCCAGGCTCTGAGCTGTCAGCACAGAGCCCGATGTGGGGATCAAACCCATGGGCCATGAGATCATGACCTGAGCCCAAGTCAGACGCTTAACCGACTGAGCCATCCAGATGCCCCAGTGTATATTGTTTTACTTACAGTATTCTCCATTTCAGAGACTCCAGTCACCCTTAGTTTAGGTTGCATCTCCCCTTTTCTGATTGCTTTAAGTTGTAATATTCTCTCCCTCCATATTCTCTGGGATTATTTTAAATTCTTCCTACATATCAGAAATTCACTTTGAAGTAGTCACCTCTGTCACGACATATTTCTTTTTTTTTAAGTTTATTTATTTATTTTGATGGTGGCATGTGGGGGGCAGAGAGAGAGAGAGGGAGAGAGGATCATGGGCAGGCTCCATGCTGTCAGCACAGAGCCTGATGTGGGCCTTGAACTCACAAACCATGAGATCATGCAACTGAGCCACCCAGGTGCCCCTGTTACAACCTAATTAAATCTAATTAATTGTATTTTCTATGTCACAGAAATCAAAATAAATCCTATATCACAGGAAATACATATCACAGATACATATCTCTATATTTTTATCTACATATGTGTCTATGTATCTTTGATATAGAAAATATAATTAATTAGTGTTAAGTGGTATTTGGTCATTGGTTTGTTTTCTTGACTCTAAAAACTCCCTTTTCATTTTATTTTTGTTTGAACATCTATCTCATCTCTGAAGTCATCTGGATTAGATCCTTCGTCTGTCTTTGGCATGTGGTGCCCCTTTGTCTCTCATATTATCATCAACCTCATCATCTTCTCTTTTTGTAACATATTTTCAAGCTCTCCCTGGCCTTTTTCATGCCTAAGGGGAGCAGCTCTGTCTAGCGTTCTTTTCTTTGTATTGATACAATGTGGGTAAATTCTTTTTTTTTTTTTTTTAGTGTTTATTTAGTTTTGAGACAGAGACAGAGCATGAGTGGGGGAGGGGCAGAGAGAGAGGGAGACACAGAATCCCAAGCAGAGTCCAGGCTCTAAGCTGTCAGCACAGAGCCCAATACAGGGCTCGAATTCATCAACAGCGAGATCATGACCTGAGTGAAGTTGGACACTCAGCTGACTGAGCCACCCAGGTGCCCCTAATGTGGGTAAATTCTTTTCAAGTCCTGTCTGAGAATTGTCTTTCCCTCGAAAGGTGAAGTTCAGATGGGTTTTTCTGTAACCTAAAGACCAGAGAAGGGAGAAGAGGGGTCAGCAGTTTGAGAAAACCCTCAGCCAGCATTATGTGTGGCCTTGGTTTGCAGTTGGATTCTATCCTGTCACCTTGGGTTTTGTGAAGCCATGTTTCCCACCAAATCCCACAGATAATTTTGTATAGAAACAGCCTCACGGCATTGTTTTATCCATTAAGCTTCTCAGTCAGTGCTCCTTGTAAAGGGTGGAAACAGGGAATTATTACTTCTATCCAAAAGACAAACAGAAAACTGAAAGATCAGAAACAAGGATTTGTTAATGGATGTCATTAAAATGTCACATTATGCCAAATGTTTTCATTGTTAAGTTTGATATTAGTAAAAAGAAAAGAGAAAAGAAAAGAAAAGAAAAAGTTCACTATACTTGAAGGGAACTGCACGCTCAACTTTCTCATTTTGTAAGGATTCTTGAGCTTGCATGATAATTATGAATCAGCCATTACAATTTTTAAATGGAATAAAGTACTTGAAACAAAAATAGTTCTAAAAGCAAAAAGGTGAAAGAATTTCCCAAAAGAATGTATGGGCAAAATTTGTGTTTAATGGGGGATGCGGGTGAATTTTAGCACATTTGTTATCCTGGAGGGGAGATTCCAAAGATAAGAGTGTCTCTGAGCTGCAGGCATCATAAATGTCCCACCCAGTATTCTTGGGTTGCAGGTACTTTCTCTGTTTGGTCAAAAGACCCTGGATCCTCTGCTTCAGTCAGGAAGTTATGTGGTGTCATTCCATTACCCAGCTTCTCCTTTCTGATGCCAGCAGCCATTTCTACATTGTCCCAAAGAAGCCAGGGAAAAGAAATGGCAAATATGTTGTACTTAGGGTGGCCCTGAATCTTTTGAAAGCCTGTCCTGTAGTTTTAACACATTATGGGTCCTGTCTCCCTGTGGGAACTAGGACTTAATTGTGTTTGTTTGTTTGCTTGCTTATTATTTATTTATTTATTTATTTTTGAGAGAGAAAGAGAGAGAATGGGAGCATGAACAGGGGCATGTGGGGGCACAGAGAGAAGGAGACAGAATCGGAGCAGGCTCCAGGCTCTGAGCTGTCAGCACAGCTCAAACTCAGGAACCATGAGATCATGACCTGAGCCAAAGTCAGAGGCTTAACCAACTGAGCCACCCAAGTTCCCCAGGAATTAATTGTTTTAATCTTTAAGCAGCCAAGGCACCGTAATATGACTCCAGTGCCTGCCATTTATAGGCACCACCTCAGGCAGCAAGAATTGAAGAAGGACCTCGGAGTGAAATCTGTGCTTTTGCCACACTTTTTGCATGCTGGGGAAGAGGACACTCCACCTGGACTCTCTTTTCCTGTTCTGGCAAGATAGCGGAGGGTGGTGCCTGGGGCTTCCAGAGGCAGAGGTGGCAGGGGTCCTGGTGACAGCGCCTGTGGTGCAGGGCCCGCGGGGGCGGTGGGGGTGGGGGATGTCCCCTAGCACCTGCACGTGGAGATAAGGAGACCCCACTTTCAAGCGGTTCAGCAATGTGCACGGGTGTTGTTCCAGACTGCCTAGCAGCCAGTCTCATTCTGCGGCTGGCTTCCCTACAGCTGCTGTGGGTTTCCTTTAGGAAAAAAACTTCCTCCTTAAACGGGCTCAGAGACTGGCAGCACTCAGATTTGGGCGCCTGCGATAAGGGTCCATCATGTGAGGAGGACCAGGTCCTCCTGGTTCTCAGCGTGCTGCCTTCCCTATCTGCTGCAGCTTATTTCTCTTCCCTTTGTATTTTCTCCGGTTGCCATTACTCTTCATTGCTCTAGACAATTGGCTTAGGCTAGGGCTGTCAGATTTACAAAATAAAAATACAGGCTGCACCACAGATCGTGTGACTCGATTACAGGAAATGTCCAGGTGGACGAGTGATTACAGAATGTAGATTCCTGTTTGCCTAAGGCTGGGGGTGAGCATGTGAATGGGTCCTCGCTTACCTTCCAGCGATGAAAATGTTCTAAACAGAAGTTGTGGTGATCGTTGCACAGCTCTGCAAATATATTAGAAACTATTAAATAGTATACTTTAACTGGGTGAATTCTTGTATATGAATTATTACTCAATAAAGACATCAAAAAATTAAGAACCTAGTTAAATGGGAGTTTCAGAGAAACAAGAAATAATTTTTAGTACATCCCATATAATATTTGGACTACACTAAAAATTATTTCTTGTTTCTCTGAAACTCCCATTTAATTAGGTGTCCTGTATTTTCTCTGGAAAACCTACTCTAGATAGATATTTAGGTGTCTTTGCCTTCCTATCCCACTTCACTTCAAGTAAGGATTACCAGAATGCAAGCCCCAGAACCTGTTTTATTTATTATTATTTTTTTTTAAATTCGGGCTTTTAGCTGCACCAAACAAAATCATGTGGACTCTGGAAACTTGTGTCTTATTATTTCAGTGGCCACCAGTCTCTCCTTTCTATGGCTGTTGTTTTAATTCCCTGAGGATCTGGTTTAACCATACTCATGGGGTTTTTTTTGCACAACCTCTTTCCACCTTCCTCAGTATTAGTGTTTGTAGGGCTGAAAAAATCCCCAAGCTCTTTATCTAATGTATCTCTTATATATCACTAATATAACTGATTGGAGGAATGTGGTTTTGTTCACTGGTCTGATTGATCTCCCTAGCACTTTTATCTAAACTACACAGTCTTGTGTAGTTTGCTGGCATAGTTCATAATCGTGGGCCTTCTTTGCCAAAGGGCCACCCTCTGCCACATGGTGGAAGGTGAGCTGATCGCTTGCACCCTGCAGAAACTGACCCCCAAATAGAGAGATATCAACAATATTTTATCTTTCAAACTCACTAATCAGATAACTCACCTCTTGACGGTGGGAAGGGTTGAGTTCAGGACTGTGCAGAGAGCCCCCAGATTACTGTCATGAACATTGTTTCATGTGAAAACATAAAGCTAGTGAAATAGAGATTTTTCTTTTCTTTTTTTTTTAATGTTTATTTATTTTGAGAGAGAGAGAGAGAGCACGTGCCAGTAGAGGAGGGGCAAAGAGAGGAAGACACAGAACCCAAAGCAGGCTCCAGGCTCCGGGCTGTCAGCACAGAGCCTGACACACGGGTCGAACTCACAAACCACCAGATCATGACCTGAGCTAAAGTCGGACGCTCAACTGACTGAGCCACCCAGGTGCCCCAAGAAATAGAGATTTTCTTGGAATTATAGGGACAAAAGGGGCTAAAATAAATCCAGAGAAAGATATATACTAGGAGCCCATTTTTGTACATATGTGTAAATACATAAATCTTTGAAACTAGAGGAATTTCTGCTAGTTTGCCTTTTAGGGAAATTGGGGGAGGGTATGGCATTGCAGAATATTAGTTTTGAATTAAAAAAAAAACAAGGATAGGGGAAACTTTTAGTGATTTTTAATTTGAGAAGGTGTAAATGTGGGTTTCTTTTTAATATTTTATGCAATAGATTCTTGTACAATGAAGTATCCTTTCCCAGCAGTGCCAAACATCCATGTTCTTGCTTCTCTTCCCGTTCCAGTTTGTGGCCTCAGAGGTGCTTACAGGTTAGTGTGGTATTTGCCATTGGCCTCAGTTGGTCCGTCTCTTAGGCATGCTGGGTGAAGAAACCATAGGGCTATCAGAAGATTTAGAAATCGATAGTCAATTCTCATGCTGTCCGCATAAGCTTCGTCCTCTTTGGTGGTTACTGATAGATTGAAGCTTTTTCTAAGTTCCCAGTTCATGGACCCCACCTCACCCTGCTGTGGGCAGCCTCATTCCAGGTTACCCCTCTTGCCCCCTGCATGTGGGTTTCAGAAAGGAGGGATTCTCCCTTCCTCGTGGTAGCAGGTGGGTTAACTCAACTTGACAAATGCCTTCTCTGTCGTGGAAACAAAGTACCGTCCATCCGATTTCATGAGTTGCGTCTTCTAGGGAAAGATCTACCAGGCAGATTGATCTGGGAAGCCCAGAAAGACTCCCTATGAGTACTGTTTAGGCTTCCAAATGGAAGCCTTTTGCCTTTTCCCTTCCTTTTTTTTTTATCCTAATTCAGAACAGTTGCAATTTATGTTCAGTTGGGAAAACAAAAAAGAATTCACTAAATGAGAGAACATGGGTGTGAGCATACTCATGTTGCTTCTGCGATGGATATACAGAAGACCTCTGAGACTGCAGACAAATCATAGCTCTGGGTCTCCATCTCCTCACCTATAAAACAAGGGGTTTGGTTAAATGGCGTTGAAGGGCCCTTCCAACTTGTAACATCTGCAAATTCCATGAAGCTGTATCTCTAGGGGCTTGGCCTCTGATACCTTAGCCCTTGGCAACTGCTCAGAGGGGCCTCGGTGTACTGTTGAGACAATATCGGGTGACATGCTGTCCCTATCTAGACCCCGCCATTGCTCTGACCAGCTTTGATGGTGTGCCCCAACTTAGAAGTTGTCCCACGCCTGAGCTCTGCTCAGCATTTTTTTTTACGAAGACTATTTGAGTGTTTCTGTTATACATCCTGGTTGCCATGCAAACTTGGCTCGCAGAAGCCTGAAACAAACCCCAAACACCTCCTTACATACTTGCTTTATGACATTTTATTTGAATGCCAATATAACAAGTTTATAGTAAATGGAGGATATGGCAGGAGACTAAAATAACACCATAGTCTTTGAACGCTCTAATCTGAGCTTAATAATTTTAAGATTTTTAGACATTTGTAACTCAACCTATGGGCATAATCTAGTAGTAATGGTACTTGGGTAAAGATGTTATGCATGGAGCTCAAAAAGATTGTACTGGATCAAATAACACAGTGGTTCCAAAGGAAACTAAATCTTTTTAAAACCCTCAAACATCAGTTTAAACTGTTAAGTTTAATTTTATTTTAAATTCATGTTAAAGTAATTGCATCAAGCTGGGATTAGGTACCGTCTCTGACTCTCCTCTACCGAGTTAACCATTTCACGCATCAGAAATACACATAAGTTATTTGAAAGGGGAGGAGATGCAAAGTAGGCTGGAGGCTTCTGTCGACTTCGGTGTTGCATAAGCGATACCCCCAGGTGCTTCCCCAGCGTGGGACATCAGTCACCTATTTCTCCGTCTGTTGGAAAACAGAGCGTGCATCAGAGTGAATCGCCGAGTGGGGAGACCGCAAAACAGTTCTCAAGTCCTTGGACAAAGGGACATTTTAGCCAGTACCTTGCTCATTGTGAGTGTTCAAAGTTGGTTTGATGATGTTCTTGAGGCAATAATTCTTTGAGAGTGTGGCCTGATAGAGTAGAGAGAGCACTGGGCCAGGAGTCACCCAGACCAGGCTTGCAGGGCCTGCTCAACCAGTCTCTAACATCCTAACTCTAGAAAGTATCTCTCTCTTAGTTTTAATATTCCAAACCATAAAATTAGGGTGTTAATAAAATCTCAAGGGTCCTGTCAAAACCTGATGTTCTGAGCTTTTCCATTAAGCAAAACCCTTTGGAGGTGAGCGAGCCGCAGGGCAGCCATCCACAGGGAGCCTTGTAGAGTGGCTATTTCCCTTACTCCTTTTTGTTTTCCTGTGCCACCAGCTCGGCCACATCAGGGAGTGGCCAGGAAGTGCCCAAGTGCTCTGACTTGGGCAGTCTCTGGCTAATGTGGGGCCAGTATCCATGCCATTAGGTGGGAAAAACAGGGAAACAAGGAAGGCCTATAATTCGGCTTTTTCTTGACAAACGGTCCTCCAGCTTCCCATCTTAGAGGCAGGCACAGCACCCATAGGAAGGGCTAGGAGGCTAAGAGGAGGAGCTGCTGCTGAGTTTGTTAGAGCCCGTGAGAGCAGACCAGCAAGAAGAGGGCATATGCAGGCTACCCTCAGGTAGGACTCACCAAGGCCGGCTCTGAGTGGACAGAGTGCAGCCAACAGAGAGTGAGGCCAGGAATGCAGGAGAGTAAATCAGGGCTGATGTCGAGGAATAGCCCAAGTCAGAAGAGAAGGGTACTTCCTGACCTGGGCCATTTGGGACCAGAATCCCATTCTTTCCCATGCATCTACTTCTGTTGGTCCCATGGCACAATATAGACATGAGGGAGCTCACAGAAGGGGGTCAGAACATGATATTTATGCCGCAGGATCCCAAATTCTAAGTGTCTACCTATGCTGGACAGAGATCATTCCTTGGTAGCCAAGAAGAATTTCCACATAATTTCCTTTAGTGCTTATAAGCAGTGAATCACAGGAACTTACCCCCGAAACGCAGAGCACAGTGTATACACTGTATGTTAGCCAATTTGACAATAAATTGTATAAATAAATAAGAAAATAAAATAAAATAAAATAAAATAAAATAAAATAAAATAAAATAAAATAAAATAAAATAAAATAAAATAAAATTTTAGTGCCTACATGTGATCTTGGAGGCACTTAGCCACTCTGAGACTTCTGCATCACATAGAATCCAAAATATTTGATCTTCTTTTTTAAACACAAACATAAGGATTTGAATTGGTAACTTTTTTCATTCTGTGGCCCTCAACTTAATTTTCCCAAATAACTTTTCTTCCACTAAACATTGAGCAGAGTCACCTCTAGCGTGGCTTCAATATTTTATTTTTTTGGATTTATAAAATCTAGAAGAAATGGAATAGAAGTCTGATCTCAATTTCCTTGTTATGAATAGGGATTTTAATATATAAATGCATCAACAACAAGATTTAAAAATTTTTAAGATATATGATATTTCAACAAATGGCATATATTTCATGTATCTATATAACTAAAGCTTTTTTGACAGGAAAAACATAAAATTATTAACATAGGGTTTGTTTAGATTTTTATAACCAAGTGTAGTCACCTATTTAAGTTAAACTCTTATTCCTTTGTTAAAATAGTTAATACTTATCCCACATATTATGTATTTGGATTTCTTTTGTGTGTGTGTGGACTCCGTTCTAAATTTAAACATAACTTGGGGCACCTGGGTGGCTCGATCAGTTAAGCGTCTGACTTAGGCTCAGGTCATGATCTCGCGGTCTGTGAGTTCGAGCCCCGCGTCGGGCTCTGTGCTGACAGCTCAGAGCCTGGAGCCTGCGTCCAATTCTGTGTCTCCCCCTCTCTGCCCCTCCCTCACTCATGCTCTGTCTCTCTCTGTCTCTCAATAATAAATGAACGTTAAAATTTTTTTTTTAATTTAAACATAACTATTCAACTTTTTACTGATAATAATAAGATATGATTTAGTAATACTGATAATATTGATAGAGTACATTTAAAAACTTTTTTTAATGTTTATTTATTTATGAGACAGAGAGAATGAGTAGGAGAGGGGCAGAGAGAGGGACAGAAGTGGGCTCTGAGCTGACAGCAGCAAGCCCAATGCGGGGCTCAAACTCACGAACTGCCAGATCATGACCTGAGCCGAAGTTGGATGCTTAATTGATTAAGCCATCCAGGTGCCTCATATGCTTGGATTTCTTATGAGCTTGTTTGAATTTCTCCTCACAGTGTAGGGATCCAGGCTTAGATAACAGTGCTTTGTATTCCCTATAATGAGACACAAGACCACACTTAAACAAAGAATGATTATTTTTGCAATGGACTTGTAGATTTGATTAATTTTATTCCTTACTGTAGAAATTAGCTGTTTTAGGGTCTTTACATATTTTATACATCCTCTATAGAATATAATTCTAGACTGTTCTAGAAGAAGGAGACTATTCCTCCTTAAAAAGCACAACAAATGTTTCAGGGAACAATGCCACCTGACACCTTGGCACTTTGTAAATTAAACAGCTGTTAGTAAGGTCAGCTTTGGGTGCCTGGTGTGTGTCTGCGGGGAAGGGGAAGTCCTCTGCCCTCAGAGAACTTTAAGTCCAATTAGGAAAATAAGAAGAAATCAAGAAACAGTTAAAAGTATGTTTGGGCTACATAACATCCCCAGAAGTAAACCGTGCCCCTGCAAAAGGGTGAAGGGGGATAATGTTTATTTCTCCAGGTCCTAAAAGGCCAGCTTTGCAACTTCCCTCATTTTCTTCCAACTATTAACATTTTCCAGGAAATAAGACAAATTAAGCAGGAAGTTATGATGGTTAATTTTATGTGTCAACTTGACTGGCCACAGGGTGCCCAGATATTTGGTCAAACATTATTGTGGGTATATCTGTGAGGATGTTTCTGAATGAGATTAAAATATGAATTCTTAGGCTAGGTAAAGCAGATTGCCCTGCCCAATGTGGGTGGGTCTCAGCTGGTCAGTTGAAGAGCTGAACAGAACAGAAAGGTTGAGTAAAAGGAACCCCCCCCCACCCCCCACTCCCCCCCCCCCACCCCCCGCCTCCTGCCTGACTAAGCTGGGACACTGGGTGGGCTTCTCCAGCCTTTGGACTTGAGCTGAAACACTGGCTCTTCTTGAGTCTGCAGCTTGCCAGCTTTCAGGTTGGAATGTAGACCATCTGTGTGTTGCCCTGGTTCTCTGGCCTTTGGCCTCAGACTGAAACTAAACATCAGCTCCTGGGTCTCCAGCTCACCAACTGCAGATCTTGGGACTTCTCAGCCTCCATAATCATACGAGCCAATTCCTTATCCTGAAACTACATATACACAAACCTACATATGCATAATACATACATGTATTTATGTATATGTGTGCGTATCTTCTATTGGTTCTTTGCCTCTGCAGAACCCTAACACAGGGGTCTTATCCTTTAGTTTATCAATATACAAAGCACATTTTAGGCAGCTGCCCAAAGAGAAAGAAAATTAGAGGGACAGAAGAATATCTCTCATTGCAATTAGGCAACCAATTCCAGTGTGGACCGAGCCTTTCCAGTTTTTCCAGCTTTTCCAGCCTTCCCAGCTCTGTCTGATAGTTCCCTCATTCTTCCCTAAGCCCTTGCTGTCTCCAATTGTCATTGTGTAAAGAATGTGACCATTCCTGGGGGCTTGGGTCAGCTGCCATCTGCAGCCTCACCAAGTGCTGTTCGGACCTCCCTCGTTTTCTCCACCACGTGAAAGCGGCTGGAGGCTCTGCAATGAAGGCCTCTGCCTGACTTTGAAAAGCACCGCTCCTGTTTCTCCCACCCCTTTGAGGCCGCGTATGTCCCATTCTAGTGCAGGCCTCCCCTTACATTCCCTACCTCGCTTTCCCAAAACCTTATTGAAGGGCAGTGTTGTGGGGGTGCACACACCACCAAGTTCTCCTGGCCTCCCAACACCCTAGCAGACTCTCGTCTTCACCGACAAATCCTCCCAGCTGACAGCATCCTTCCTGGGGACCTTGGGTTCCTCAGGCCCTTAAAAGCTCACTTCTGGGGTTAGGGAGCCAGTGGCTCTCAGACAGTGGGACACAGCATCCAGGAGAGACACATTACATGCCGCAGGCACTGAGTTTGCACAGCAAGCCAGAATTACTAGGATTTATGGAGAAACTGTCGGTTACAGAAGAGATGAGTCCCACCAGTTCAAAGAACTCACTTGGTCAACCGGGGTAAATCTAGGTTTGGAAAAGCCTGAAGCTTGTCTGATTTGGGAAGCCCTCTTAAAAAAAAGAAAAAGAAAAAGAATTCAAAATTACAAAAACAAAATTAGATATGAAAGTGATACTTATTTGGAATAAGAAAAAAGAAACAAAAATTACATGTTTTTAAAAAACTGACAAATACCAGGGCGCCTGGGTGGCTCAGTTGGTTAAGCATCCGACTTTGGTTCAGGTCACAATCTCACCATTTGAGTTCAAGCCTTGCATCAGGCTCTGAGCCTGGAGCCTGCTTCAGAATCTATGTCTTCCTCTCTCTCCTCCCCTCCCCCGCTTATGCTCTGTTTCCCTCTCAAAAATAAAGAAACCTTTAAAAAATTATAAAAAAAACCCTGACAAATACAACATGGATCACAAAATCCAGAAAAATAACAATTTTTAATAATTGCCTGATACATCTGCATAGTGGATTATCCCAACATTTTTGGCTACGTCCTCTTTGATGACTTTTTCATATAAGAAAAATTTTGATAGAGAATAAAAAGATAACATAGTCTTTCTTCTAACATGATGGACCAAAATTTACTTTATACCATTTACAGTTTAGGCAACTTTATTTTAGTTTTATAGCTTGCTATTGGTAATACTGTAAATTTTTAAGGTTTAAGAAAACCTCTGTCAGTGTGTCTCATATAAGAGTTAAAAGTTGAAAAAAAAGTTCCCACAGACTAGCTTCTAGCTCCAATTATGTGGTTTGGTTTGTTTGTTTGCACTATCTCCGTCTTTCGGGCGGGGGCCCCTTTGGACTCACGCATATCCTGTTAGCACCTCTCGTCTTCACCTTCATGGTACAGTAGCTGGTCATTCGGCAAAGTGGGCATAGGAAGCCACCCGTCCGTGAGGGGAAGTGGCTGATAGAAAGTAAAAATGGAAAGAAACAGCAATCTTAACTAATCTCACTTAAATATCTTGCTTTTCAAAAATTTACAAAAACATGTGATGAGATTGTACATTGCTCGACTGCTGCCAAGACCGTGGAAAAGCCCTGGACAAACGAGGGGCCTGACGCTTCATATTCGCCAGCTTCATGGCAAATCTCTCTCTGGACAGTCCAGAGAGTGGTGGCCTCAGACCCTGCTCTCGGGCTTCTTAGTAGTTATTCCTTATTTGCAGTCTGCTTTCCTGAGTCAGATGTCACCTTGTCCAGGAAGACCCTCCTTGAATGCCCAAGACCAAGCTAGGTGCCCACCCTGTGTCCTCCAATAACACCTTGTGCAATAGCACCTCTTTTGTAATACCCGCCATGCTGCTTTGCCACGCCTGTCTGTCTCCCCCAGTCGACTAGAAACTTTAGTAAGGACAAGGATTATGCCTTCCTCACCACCATGTCTCTGGTGCCTTCCAGTGTCTGATACTCAGTGAAATTTGTGAGCTATACACTGAATGAATGAAAGAATCAACGGTTTCCCTTGTTGTCCACCATACCAATGACCCATCTTTTGTTTTCAGGCCCCCTTGGGGAATACTATGGCAGTGACTACTCATTCAACTCAAAATTGACCTCCATCTCTGGAATTCATTCTTCCCAAATTTGTTTGACCCTTTGCAACAGCCCCTGCCTCCTGCTGTCACCCCCTTCCTGTAGGCAGCCGGGGTCCATGAAATAAAAATATCTACCGCCCTTCCCTTCTGACGCCATGTTTTGCTCTCGTGCACTCTGTATTCTGCACACTATTTTCACGTATGTGTCATAAAGATCCTTCCTGCAAATTTGGCAATGTAGCATGGCAGGGGTATTTTGTTCTGTATCACAGAAGAAAAGAAGCAGGAGGAGGAGGAAGAGAAGGAAGGGGAGAAGGAGAAGGATGAGGCAAAGAAAACAAGGGAGGACAAAGACGAAGGAAAAGTAGGAGGAGCAGGAGGAAGAAAGGATCAGGGGAGGAGGAAAGGAGGAGAGAAGAAGGAGGAGGAGGGAGGGGTGGAGAACTCAGAGCTGTGAAAGGATCTAGCCAACATCGCGAAGGGACCTAGAATCAGTACGTGAGCTTTATACATCCCAGTCCAGGGCTCTTTGCACTACACTGTCTTTTTAAGATAATGCAATGGAATACCACACTGGGAACCACTTGTCTTCAGAGCTTTAAGAGAGAGTCCTAGAAGCCAAAATGGTAGATGAAGCTTTTTAGAGGAGATGGGATTTAAGTGGAGCCTTAAAGTTTGGATTCCCAGGGCAACAGGGACAGCAAACACTTGGGGACCGTTAGAACCCCTGCTAGGCATTCCTGCCATCTGCACCCAGTACCTTTCCTTTCCAAGAGTAGGAACTCACAATCATATCAGCATAGCAAACTAGCCAGTGTGCAAAATGCACTTTGAGTGACCAGATGGCTAAACTGTGTGCAACTTGTCTTTGCACAGGAACAATGAGCCAGTAATGGGGACATTCCAGTTACTATGTGTGGCTATGGCAAGTATTGAGTGTGCAGGTTGCTCGTTGCTCTTGGCCCTTCCTTTCTTCTACACATCAGTGTACAGCAGTAGCCTGCCTTCATTTTGCAAAGGAAGATGGAGAAACACAGTCTGCAAGGACGGTTGAGGCCCCCACAGGAACATAGAATTGCCTCGAAGTACAAGGGCTCATGAACAGTTTACATCCCCTTTGGAAATCCCCCTAAACTCTCTGCCTCACTAGTTTCCTGGTACAAGATCTAATAAATCTGTACACTCAGCTTAAACTTAGTGCCAGCCCTCATAATGGAACGATTACATGTGTTTTGTGTGTCAGAGACCTGACAGAAAGATTATCCGGCATAGTGAAGCAATCGTTGGGGTTTTGGCAGGGGAAGAAGGAGATAAATATGTGTCCAGGGGAGAAAAATGGCAGCTCATGGATTTGCCGCCTCAATGTCATTCAATCATTCAGCAAAAATGTATTAAGTTTAGGTCAACACACATTTATCAAGTGCTTCCTATGTGACAGGCATTGTGTTACGTCCTGTGAGCACAGAGGTGCGCAAGACACATCATTTATCCTTGGAGCTTGTGGAGAAGCCCATCAGAAGAGACAGGCATGTAGGAGGTGATTTCAGTATAATGTGCTAAGTGCAATGACAGAGGTTGTAACAGGAATGATGGCAGTAGAGAGGACGTTACTCAGCTCAGCCTGGGGTATCGGAGGAAGCTTCAGCAGGGGTCTGGAGGGATGAGTTGGATGAAAGGGGAGGAGAGTCCCAAGCACAGGAAACGACTTGAACAAAAGTGCAGGAGTGCAAAATATCCTAGCACACATGTGAGTTTGGAAGGACAGAAAAGAGAGGGATGGACATAAAGGGACCAAGTAGAAGAAGTGCGTTGTTATTAGACCAGGAAAGAAAAGATTGATGAGGGCTGTAAGGAATTCAGTCTATCAGGAAACTTACCAACTGGCCAAACTGCAAGTCAAAGATGCATTTAGAGTTACGGCAATCTAAGACCACAGTATAAAAGATACCAAGCTCCTTAAGAAGTGGTAAAGTGCCAAAAGTAAGGTAGAGAATTTCCTGGAAGAGGTTTGTAAGAGAATGAAGGACGTGCCTGGGGGAAGGGTTAAAGGAGGTATGATACTTGAGCAGAAGTGGATGATCTAGGGGCACCTGGGGGCTCAGTTGGTTAAACAGCCGACTCTTGGTTTCAGTTCAGGTCATGATCTCATGGTTTGTGGGTTCGAGCCCCAGGTTGGGCTCTGTACTGACAGCACAGAGCCCTGCTTGGGATTCTCTCTCTACCTCTCTCTGCCCTCCCCCCCCCCCCACAACCAAATAAATAAATAAACTTAAAAAAAATAGGCTTTGTATATAAAGCATTCCAAAAGGGAGCCATTGCTTCCCTAGTAGATCAGGCTCAGAAGGGAGTATGAAGACAGCCACCAGGGGCCAATTTGTAGAATTACAAGAAAGAGAAGTTATGGGCAATGCTTCTGTAGCTCCAATTCTAAGCTGTGTCCAAGAAGCTCCCCCTTCTTTAACAATCAATGCCAGTGTCCTATTTCAAAGTAGAAAATATGAATATGGCTCTGGATCAAAGAGAAATGGTAGAAATCTATTTGGAGAGGCCTGATACACACAGTGCTCAAAGGGGCCTGTTAAAGGGGACAACTACATCTAAGGTGACTTTACAGTCTACACTGGAAACCAAGACAATTTTGCATGAGATAAATGCTGAACAAGACAAGATGCCAGGAAAACTAGTGTAAATCAGGAGAGTCTAGGCAAACGGGGGATATGTGGTCCCTGTATCAGTCAGAGTCCAGTTAGGAAAACCATAACCATATTAGGCATTTCAACAGAGAGAATTTAGAAGAAAGAATGGGTTAAATGGGTGGAGAAGTCTAAGAAAGCCCAGTGGGAGTACCGCAGTAACACAACAGTAATAGGGGTGGGGAAACAAAGGCAGAGGTTGGGCTTATCGGAACCTAGAAGATTGGAGAAGGGACCTTGCAGACCTGGGACTCAGCCCTCTGGGGAGGTAGCACTCCCTTACTGCTCCTAGAAGTCTCAGGAACTCAGAAGAAATCCATGGACCAGGGGCTCAGCTCTCCCAGTCCCTGGGAAAGCACTGCCAGCTGGTGATGGCACCTGTCTAGGGCACAATGAGGCTGGAGTTTGGGAGTGCAGAAAGAAGCTGGAAACTGGAACCACCTGGGGAGGCTGAGTGAAGGGCAGTCCTAGGGCGAGACTGACAGAAACAGTGAGAAGACTGCTTCCAGTCTCCCCCTGAGTCCACCTATTCACAAAGTCTAACAGCTGGGTGGGGAAAATTATAGTTTGTAGGCTCCCAGCCCCAGCACCACAGAGCAGGGTGTAGAAAGGTGGGTTGGAAGCTGAGTGACATTGGTGTAATAACTGACACTGCGGCTCTGACTGTATTTGTAGCAGCAGGCTTGAAAAATGGTCCTGATTTTGAAGAGGGAATTCACCTAAATGACCACTCCATTCAAGAAGTGACAAAACCATGATCTGGTCCCTGCAGAAGAAGGAAATGACATCGATCAGTTATTCCCTGTGTGCCAAGAGCTTTATAGATGTTGGTTCATTAATCATAATAACCTCAAAGAACAGGTGTTCATCTTGTTTTACAGATAAAGTTTCAGGTGGTTAAGTAACTTGCCCAAGACCAAGTAGCTAGTGAGAGGCAAGGTCAGGACCCGAAGCCCAGCCTTTCTGCCACTTCTTGGTCTTTTCTGTGGTAGAAGGTACTTCTTTGTAGGGCTGAGACCCAGGATCCTGGATGGAGGGACAGTGGCTGGACCACTCTTCCACCAATGACCTCTTGACAGTTCGGGCCTAGGAGAACTTCTGTCCTTTGAGTTCTTATCTAGCCAGATTCTAGCATCACCAAAGGGATTTACTCCTGCCCAGTGCTGGCCTCAGTCCTGCCTGAAGGAGCCAGAACTTTGAATGAGCTCGCCACCTCTTGGAGGGAGCATCCTGCTGCAGCCACCCATAGATACATTGTATGATGTCCAGAGAGTGTTTGTGTCTGTGTGTCTGTCCTTATGTTTGCATGTCTTATAAATTCAACCTTACTTAACAGGATGACATTCTTGAATAATAGGCTATTCAGCCAGAGAGCCAAAAATTGCAAAGGCAAGAGTTATTTTTTGGCTGAATCAAGTCTCCAGTCTTCACTGAAGATGGAAGCAAATTGTGCCTGCATTTTCTGGAAACGCTGACGCTGAGATGGGACCTTGTTGAGGAATTCACCAAAGCCCAAGGGAACAGAGAAGATAAATGCTACCAGGCGGCTACAACTTGAGCAAAATTCAAAAACAATAGAACATCAACTTGAGATCATAGCAGGCTATGGCGAGGGTGACAGAAAGCCAGGGAAATGACTTGGTGCCGAGACAAATGAGGACGTGGATAATGGGTGATGGCACTATAAACGCTGCTTTGAAGGGGAGCCCGAAGGGAAGGAGCACGGGCAGCTCTCTCTATCCAGGGACTCCAGCTCATCACCGAGGAAGAGGGAAATGCAGTCGTGGTTTGGCAGCCTGCCCGCCCAAATGCCCTGTTCCAGCCTTCCCCGTGGTTTCCCGGGGCGGCTTGGGAGGGCCAGGTATGGGTTTCTCCTGTCATGCCAGTGTTTTTGCAGAGAGGGCCTTGGGGTCTTTGGAAAGTGACTTAGCTGGAGCCACACGTCTGCCAGCATGGCAGCTGTTACCACTTATACCAGGAACATCTGGCCTGAAGATTGCAGTAAAAGTGACACTTGTCTACAGAGAAAAAATGTTGAAGTATACATTTTGGACATGAAGAAATAAGTAATGACATTTAATGTTTTCATAAAGCTGCTGCACTGAGCAGCAATCATCCAGAGCCCAGGCTCGGCCATCCATCGGTGCATCCGTATACCGCAGCGCGCCTGCCCAGTTCACCGAGGGCCTCCACCCCGGGATGTCAATGCCTAACACGGGCTTTGTCCTCTGAAGATGGAGAACAAAGGGAGACCCTTGTAAGACACCTCCCTTCCAGGCCTCCCTCACAACAATGGGGAGTAGGGAGAAAAATGTAAAGGGTACTTGCTAGATGTCACGAAACCCAGCTCGGAGTCACCGTCATGTTACGGAGGTTCAGGTTTCTCATCTGTGAAATGGAGGTGTCAAAGATGATAGGTTTAAGGCTCCTCCAAGAGTTTATACTCTGTGCTTTTTGGAATAGGCAAATTCCATCATTTCTCTGCCAATCCTGTAGGTTAAACATGATTCTTTCCAGACCCTGCTCTTAAAAGGCACATCTCCCTTGATGTGGTGATTCTTGCAACCCCTCCAACCTCAGAATAAGGGAGAGAGTCAAACGGGGCCAGCCGAAAGCCCTGGGCTCCTGGAGGAGAAAACACCTGGAAAGGGAGAGGATAGCGCCAGCACGCGCCCTGCTGACCCTGTGCTGCCCTGCTGACACTCAGCATGGTGGGCCCCGGGCCGCTGCACCTCCACTTAGACATCTTCTGCATTTGAGTTTCAAGAGGGAGTTGAAAGAGAAGCTGAGCACACTTGCTGAAACTCGGGTCCTTTTTGTTGGCAGAGTGTTGATGAGGAAGATATGATGATTATACTGAGTTGGGCAGAGATTGAGATAATGAAACGAAAGTGCATATTTAAGAGCTTTGGGATTTGTGAGAGATGGACCTTTTGTGTAATTTTAACATGCCATCCCTAATTGTGGATTCCTTTGGAATTTCAAAACATTATCTGTGCCAAAATGACTCATCAACTATGCATTATTAATGTGTAGATATCACCAGTAATGCATGTGTTACTGTGTAAGTTCATGTTTCACCAAAGAAGATCCTATGAGCCCCTTTTTATTTTCTTGTCAACTAGGAGGTGGGAGGTAGAGGCAAGTACCTTTGCTCCCAAAATACCGTCAAGGTCCGCTATATGCCTCATCTCCTGTCTCCTCTAGCAAGCTCCGAAGCCTGCCTTTCTTGTAGAGAGGCTGTGCCCAGCTTAACAGCGGAAGCTCGGCTCAGGCACCCTAACCTCTGGAGACAGGACAGTGGCCACAGGAAAGGCCAGAGCCAGTTTGTTGGCGGGCCGGCCCACACTGCCTACTCTTGGGCCAGAGCAGGGTTTGTGGGTCTAAACCTGTGGTTTGGTGCTACCATTTTTCTAAGCTTGAGTCTGTGGCTCTTTGATTTAATTTGGTACATCCAGGAGCTTTTCCTGTCTATTCTAGAAGCAGAGATTAAATCCTGTGTCTGGGGCAAAGACAGCAAGCACAGAGCCTGGGGGTTGGGGTCTTGCTAAAATGCACCTTCCACGTTGGGAGTTTGGAGACAGGACTTGGGCTTATGCGTTTTTAGCAAGTTCACCAGGGATGCCGATGCCACCATCAGACCACAACCTTGAGGGCCAAGTGTGCTTCATTATGAACTCGGGCTTTGAAATCAGACATAACTGCTTTTAAGTCCTGGCTCCAGACTTATGCAGCTCTGAAACGTTGGGACTAATTGACAGAAAGTGAGAATATTGTTGTACCGACTTCTCCGGTTTGTTGTAGGGATTCAGTGAGGTGATGCGGGGTGTGGGGCCCACAAGCTCACGAGAGGAGAGGGCCCTGGGAAAACTGTGTCCAGCTGCACCCTCTGAGGCTTCATCCCGCTCCAGGACTGCACCAAGGAGCCTTGGCCTCATGCACTGGAAGGCTTCTGGACCTCACTTCTCTGTTAGCAAATCAAGAGTAACAGGAATGATTGTCTCCTCCTGGAGGCCCCACACAGAGTTCCTTCTTCACTGAAGTTACTCCAGTGGTGTTAGTGGTTGAAATCAAAGGTCCTTCCCATCAAACCAGGGGCCCTACAGATACCTAACTTAAGGAAATTAATATAAACACTTTCTTTTTCTTTAAAAATTTTTTTTAATGTTTATTCATTTTTGAGAGACAGAGCGTGAGTGGGGGAGGGGCAGAGAGAGAGGGAGACACAGAATCTGAAGCAGGCTTCAGGCTCCAGGCTCTGAGCTGTCAGCACAGAGCCTGACACAGGGCTCAAACCCAGGAACTGTGAGATCATGACCTGAGCCAAAGTCAGATGCTCAACCGACTGAGCCACCCAGACGCCCCCGAATATAAACACTTTCAATGAGACATGTATGTTACCTTACCTACACACATGATCAGTGATTAAAATTGCTAATGCTCATGTAGAACGATTCCCACGGTTTTTAAAATTAAGAGACACTTGAAGTGAGTTTTTAACTGCCCCTCCCCAAATTGCAAAGTACTGTCAAAATGAAAGAAGAGCATTAAGAAAAAAGCCCTATTGGCTATGACCTGATGTCCTGACCCCAAGTAACACAGGGAATAATGAACTATTGTAGTGTTTCCATTCAGCTGTCTAGATTGCTTCTGTGTGGAGAATAACCATCAGTCCTATTACAAAATCTGGAATGTGCAGGGTGAATGGGCAGACCAACGAGTCCCTACTTAGCCCACAGCACTTTCCTTCTCTGTGCAGCTTCTGGTAACACTCACAGAACAAACTATAGACTCTGCGTACCCAACTGTAGAGGGTAGTTTTGCTTGTCGGTCGTCTGGGGCATCTGTATTCCCAAAGGAGCTCTCCTGCCAGAGTGACCTTTTCTCTGTGGACTGAGATGAGTCTTTTTTTCCAAGACCCAGGCTGGCTCTCTCATGGGACAAATCCCACATGTGGGCAGTACAGAGCTTCCTACATCATATGAGTGTCAGGATCCAAGCACCTACCCCAAATCTCTCATCATCTACAGCATGTGTGAAGTGGAATCTTAAAATTGAGGAAGTGAGAATGTCTTTGTTAATTACCCAGTACGGTTCTCTTCTCTTGCAAATAAAGAAGAGGGGGCTTACAAAAAGAAATGCCTACTCAAGCGTATAAGATACTTCAATGAAGAGCCGTTTCTTTGACTCTGGATAACTTTTCAATTCTTGGAATTCTCCTTAGCAAGACCCATGTACCGTGGGCCAGAGTCATACTTTACCAATGGCCCTCAGTATATATCTGCTCAAAAGACCACCTACATCCAAATAATCTATGGAGCTTTTAAAAATGCAGATACTCAGGGCCCACTGCAGGTCTCCTAAACCAGAAACTCTGAGGATGGACCCAGAAATCTGCATTGTGTAAAGACTCTGGGACTGACTGTGCCACAGGATTGTGTAAAGCAGCTTCTTAACCCAATAGTGTGTTAACCGTGGGTTACCACTCCAGCAGGAATTAGCTGACTGGCCAGCCGCGAAACTGAGCTGTGGGATGTTCTCTTATCCTTCCTTTCCCCAGTGAGTGGGCTTTGTTTCAGGCTAAGACTCAGGTACCCAGTGTCAAGCCTTCTGCTGTGGTGTTCCAGGCTCCCAGTCACCTTGCTGCCTATGCAGGACCCCAGGCATTGAGAACCAAGCTTTTTCCATTCATAGGGGCTTTTTGCAACTCCCCTTTGGATATCTTCTCAGAAAATTAGGAAAGAAACAGGCCCCACTTGAATACGTGACTTTTTTTTTTTTTTTTTAGATAAATCTTCTAAAATGTTTGTTACAGACCTAATTTTTGGCAAACCAAGTCATTACTCCTGAAAATTATTTATCCGGAATACACTGATAATAACACTCTAGTTTTAAATTTTCTCTCCACCTCTTTCTTGTTGACATGCGATATGCAAACTAACACCTAATATACCAAAGGAACCCAGGCATTAGTCATTCAGTGAAGTGAAAAATCACATGCTAATATCTTTCCCTTTTTTTATTTTGTATTTGCTCAAAGTGTTTCAGCAGATGCTGTTATCATCAGAGGAAAGGTTCCCACATAGGGAATTGGAGGCATGATCCGCAAGGGGATTTGCCTGGAGCCATCTGGGAATAAAGGGAGCTATGGCAGGAGCTGGTATTGTCATCGTCCACACCAACTTCTGGCTAAGAGCGTGGAGGAAGAGTGCCTGGTCCTTGTGGTTGGCTAAAATAGGGAGTTTGGTTTCCTCCTCTGTGTAGATATGGCACTACACTGTCATGTGGCTCAGATCCACAAATACCACTTGTTCTCTTCCTATAAAGTCTGATTTGACAGAAATCAGAGAAACGGGGGTTCTTCTAGCAAAGGGCATGGCCCTCTCACAGTTTGCTTGTCACTGTGGATTTGGTCAAGGGACTAATGTCCTGGAACATTCTCAGTTCCAGTCTCCCACCCTACCGCCTCCCTGAAGTCGGTACTTGGGTTTCTGTCATAACAGGTGGAGGAGGATCGCCACTTTTTAGAGCTGCATCCAGATGCCTTTCAGGTTCCCAAAGGGAATCTCTTCTTTCCCAGTTAGGCCACCATTTTGGGAAGCCAGCACGACTGCAGCATGATAGTCTGCACTCAGGAAGACCTCCTGCCTTGAACCCAAAAGAGGCATAAGCCCCTGATCTCTCAGTGAGTGTCCTCATTCATGAATCTAGGTGAGGCACCCCATAGCTTCACACCGCCTGGGGGAGAGCTGGTGGCCTTGGCAGTTCTTTGGAGTGTCTAAGTTGGGTCCCTTTCCTTTCTTCCCCTCACTGCAAGGTCAGGATAAGGAACTGGGAGACCCTACCTCTTACTGGAGCAAAGAGAGTGATGGGTCCTAGGTGAGCAGAGCCTTTTTCTAACCATCTGGGGCAGGGTCAAGGGGTCCATCTTTTCCTCAATCCCTAGCTTGTATCTTTATATAGGTTCTCAAACATAAGGAAGGTGGCCAGAGGCCTGTGAGAGCAATGTAGCTGAAGCTCCCAAGGATCTCCTACACCCTACTTTCTTCTATAGGCAGAGGACAGACCAAACAGCATAATTAACAGATGTATTCTGAAGACTTCTCTCTTTCTGTCCCTATCTGAAAAGCTGGAGCTTTGATGGCAAGGAAGGAAAGCATCCAAGACGCATCTTTGTTGAACTCGTAAGACAGAAAGTAGTGGTTACCAGGGGCTGGGGGATAGAAGAATTGGGGACTTGCAACCAGTGTAAGTTCTGGAGAGCTGATGCACAATATTGGGATTATAGTCAACAGTACTGCATTATAAACTTCAGCGTTGCTAAGAGACTAGATCTTAAGTGTTCTCATCACAAAAAAGCCATGATAATTATGTAAAGTGATAGAAGTGTTAGGACTATGGTGGCAATCATATTGCAGTCTGTGAATGTATCAAACAACAGCTCGTACACCTTAAAGTTACACGATGTTGTATGTCAATTACTTGTCAACAAAATTTTTTTAAGTTTATTTAGTTTGAGAGAAAGAGAGAGAGCATCAGCAAGGGAGGAGCAGAGACAGAGGGGGAGAGAGAGAATCCTAAGCAGGCTCCACAGGGACAGTGTGGAGCTCCATGCAGGGCTTGAACTCACAAAACTGCAAGATCATGACCTGAGCAGAAACCAAGAGTCAGACGCTTAACTGACTGAGCCACCCAGTTATCCCCAAAAATTAAAAAAAAAAAAAAATTAAAAGATGCATCTTTGATGCCAAGGAAAAGAGAGGGTGTAGCTATAATATTCTGTGAGGGAATTCAGACGGAAAGGGAGAAACAAAGGAGCTGGAATCTAATGGCTTGGGAGGAGGGACAGGGGTAGCAAGTGTCACAGGTTTAAGGGAAACCGATTGACGAAGCAGACCCCCTCTCTTCATTCCTATGGTCTTCAGAAAGCCAGAACCAGATCCGGTACTGCCCAGCTCCCCACAGGGGCGGGAGGGGTGCAAGAACGGAATCTCCTCTCCTCACCTCTCAGGCAACCTGGGAGCTACCTGCAAGGTAGAGTAACCCAGCTTTGACGAAGACTGCAGAAAAGGCTCACAGATCCTGGCTCATCGTTTCATCGTTTTTCCCAGGGCCAGAAACTAATGGTGGTAGATAGTTGCCAAGGATTTCGGATTACTTAAAAACAAAACAAAACAAAAACTCACAAATCTGGTTTTTGGAGCAGGGAAAACCAGAAACCCTGTGGAGAAAGGGAATCCCTCTTTTGTTTGTTCTTTGGAAGCGTAAGAGTGTGCATAGTTTTAAAGGAGTAAAGGCGAATTTCGTAACCCACAAAAGAAAATTAAAAGAGAAAGAAACCCACTGGTAGGTAAGATTCAATAAAGAGAATAGATTTGGGAGTTTTGGAGGCAAGGGCACCGGGAGATGCCACGTGCTCGCCAGCAGGTGGCGCGTTTTCTTTAGGATTGCTTCCTCGAATCTGCATAAAACTTCGCAGCCAGACAAGCTCTGAGTCCCTTCGCCGGAAATCGCTATGCAGATAATAACCCTCCAGTGTCTGGAAATGTTTAATTACCGCGAACGCGGATTCCTCCAGCGCCGACCGCCGCCGAAGTAGCCCGTTAAAGACGCAGCGCCGCGGGTATGGTAAGGTAATTCTATTCCGAAGTGTTTCACCCGGACTATACACAGTTCAGTTAACATAACTTTTCTTCGTCATCCTCAATTTGGTTAGACACTGCTTCGTTTCTAATACATTTATTTCCACCGTTGGATAAGAGAAAAAGTTCAGTAGTCTTAGAACATAGATTTGTTAACTGTCTAAAATAATTGACAACTCATACTTGTACAAAAAATCGAAACTCACCACACCATTCAAACGCATTTTACACATGCTCCTCACAATACAAGGCATTGTCATCATTTCATTTTACAGATGATTAGTATGCCCAGAACCCAAGCAATTTCACATGAATACCCGTGCTTCATACATGATCTTACAGACCAAGGGTAGATCTGTGTCTATGTGCATTGTTACATTTGTTAAGGTGACAAATCGTTACAAAATACGTAGGGTCTCATAAAGAACTTACGAAACGGGAACTGCCTGGAAACACAGCTCACTTTCCCTTTCAGTTTTGATACTGTAACTTGTCTGTCGCTGTCACAATAAACACCGGCTCTTGGGTTCACCTGGGATCTATTCTCTTAAGACTCTGGAGTTGTTTGTACGTTATCAGAGCGTGTTATCTGTACAAGTGTGTGTGGATGTCGTGTTACCTACCTCCCCCGCTTAAAAACTTTCTCCCCAAAGCTGGATTTTGACCTGATTGATCGTAATGGTTCCAGAGGAACTATTGAGCTATTACAATCCATCATCTAAATGATTACAGAGGGATACCTAAATCTCCGGATTATTTGAAAGCTCTGTACATGCGTAAAGGGGGGTCAAATGAGCAGAGCCCCAATTGTCCACAAAGTAGTTACGGAAAAGATTGCATTGGAAGCAAAAACTCCGAAAGTGCTAAGTAAATTCCATGTTTAAAAAATGAGGTCATTTTTGTGTGGCTGGGGAGTAGGGAGAAGTGGGGTTCATTTTTTTTTTTTTATCAAAAACACCCCAAAGCGATAGAGGCCATGTTCTAGTTAATATTCTGGAAGCTGTTCAATTTTCACTCGGAAGACAGGCTGGGGCTCTTTCCTTCCCAGTAAGCAGATGTTCCCAGAGGAGCTGGGGTTGGGACAGGGAGACCAGCAGGGGCTGTCACAACCCCCCAATGTGCCCACAGAACGTGGCGGCGAGGGCTCGCTGGGGGACTGGGAGCAAGGCGGTCGGATGTCTCGGCAGGCAGCCGGGTGTATTGATCCCTGCCGGACCCCACCTGCGGGGTGGGGTGTAACCGGGACCTGGAAGCCCGGGAGCTAGTTTGGGGACCTTTTCCCAAGGGTGCTCCGTTCCAGACAACACAGGGACTCCTTGGGCGCGGGCGGTTCCGCCCTGCAGGCGGTGGGTGAGAAAGAGAGCCAGAAGGAGCGGTGGCAAGAGTTTGCGCGGGTCTAGTCTCCGGCGGGAGCCGACAGTGAGCAGAGGCTGCAGCCGCGGGTGGCGGGGTGCTCTGGACGCCCTGGAACGGGATGCGAGGCCACACAAAAGTTTCTGTCACCCGCGATGTGCTTTTGGGCCATAGGACGGTTGGGTTCTGGCTACTGAGGAAGTTTACTAAATTCGAAAAGTGATGTCCTTGCGAGTCCTAAATGAATGTGACTTCGCTAAAAAGTCACCTGGAAGCCCTTAGACGTCCTGGGTCCTTCCTTCCGCAATTCATTCAAGCTGGAATCCAGGCGCAGCACTGCGACTATGCTTTGGGCTGATCAGTTTCTCTTAAGTAGGTGGGGGAGGGGATGCGCCCCTGTTCCCTCTGGAAGGAGCGCAGGGGGGTTCCTAGCTTCCTGGGCTGCTTCTGCCTGCGGTGCTGAAAGGGAACCTGAACTTGGTTGGCTTGCAGTGCAGACCGAGGCCATAGCTTGTGGGTCACCCCCTTGGGAGCTCAGATTGGGGTGGAGGACTCTTGAGCCATTAACAAATCGTTAATTTCATTCCTGGGGTTTCTGGGGTTGTTCCTTGTCAAGTGAGACCTAGCAGGATCATCTTCCAAGGCGGGAATTTGAAACAGGCCCATCTTTGCCCCAGCTGTGCCAGGGTCCCACATCTCTCACCTTGTCTCATTCTGCCTTGCAGACTAGCTCCAGGAGACCCAGCCAGAGTTTGGGAGGCAAAGCCTGGGATGCTGGGCCATGAGGGGCTAGCTCCAACCTTACATCCTCATCTTGCCCTACACCCGCTAGATTCCAGGATTTGGCCTGAGTCCAAATCAGTTTTCCAGATAACCTGGAAAAAGTGGCGTTAAACAACCCAGTTTCATGGTCCTTTCTTTGGCATTCCTAAAGACTCTCCATGAGCTCTTTAGGGATCCTACTATCTAGAGATTTCTACAAGTCCTTGAAGCATGTTAGCCAAGGGCCCTGATTCATAAGAAATAGGGAAGTGGAAAGAGGGAGGAAACATAGTCATGCTGTGTGGAGTTCTAAGCAGGAGATGGGGTTGCACACCCCAGGAGGCTCCATCCCACCTGAATGTCCTTTTCTGAGAGGACATTTCCTAAGCAATCTGGACAGCCAGAGGGCCAAGTGTGGAGACCTCTCTTGGATTCTTTCATTGCTGCTAATGGAGGTTCTTGAGTTTTGTCTCCTAGGAGAGCCCAAGACTAGCACAAGGAAATTCCTCGACCCAGGTAGGAGCAAGCACAATCCAGGAATACCCTGCTGGACTCTCCTTCCAGGCCTTCCCCTGCTCTTGGTATTGCTGCCTTGGAATCTCAGGGAAGGGAGTGATCTCAGCTCCTTTCTTCTCCCAAGGATCCTCTCCCTGGCCAGAATATCACCCCATGCTGGCAGCTGCTAAGATTCCAACTGCAAACTTACTTGGGTCCCTTACTCCAGCACTAATCTGTGGCAGGGGATGAGTGCAATCCCTTGGGGCAAAAACTGCACCTCCCCCCCCTTCTTCTTCCCCACCCAAGTCAAAGTTACCTAGGGGCTGGAGGCCAGGTTCTGTCCTAAAGCCCTGTGGATAAGACAAGGGTCTTCTTCAACTATGTCTTTTGGGGGGACATTTCCACTATCATTTCCCTGGGTCAGGGATTGACACCCTAAAAAGCAATAAGATCTTCAGAGGAAAGCTGGACTTGGCAGCATTCCCTTCCCAGAGACACAGTACCGATATGCTAGAGACCCACTGAGTCCAGGATCCAGCTCCCAGGGCTGGGTGAGTCACTCAGCAGCGACCTTGGCGCAAACACTGGGAGTGCAGTGGTGTCAATCTGGACCCACCCAGGTCCTGGGAAACCATTGCCTCCTCCTGAACCCAGGGCCCAGTGTTCCAGAGAGGTGGCAGGGAGAGGTCAGGGCTGGGGTCAGCTGGAGGGCAGCTCCCGGAGCCCATTAGTCAGTAAGGTAGGGATGCTGCCTTAAGGCGGAAGGAGTGAAGGCAGAATTTTTCGAAGCCAGAATTCTGACCCCTTGTAGGTCCCAAATGCCACCTGAACCAGTTCCTTTAGCTTAGAGGTCCTGGAGCTGGCGATCTTTGCAGCTTGCGCTCCAAACTCCCCAAACCAATGAGTACCTGATTGGAGGGGTAGACTGTAAGTAAGAGTGGAATCCCAGAGGGTTTGGGACTCCAATAACTTTCTTGCCCTCCACCTCTGATCTCTCCACCGAACTCCACAAGCCAGAGTCTGGGGTCAGCCATAGGCATTCAGGTCTGGTTTACTGCCCTGGCGATGAGCACTCTTGGACGTCCAGAAGCTGTTGGATACCCAGGGCCAGCCGCCTCTGGGAAAGGATTCTGGAAGAAAGGGCGGCTCTGCCAGGGTCCGAAGGGCACTGGAGTCCAAGCCTCGGCGCAGGTATCCCGGGCGACCTCCCACCACCCCTGCACAGGCTTGTGTCCCAGGTGAGCAGGAATAGGACCGCGAAGAGTGCAGTTTCAGCCTGCTCTCCTCTGCTTGAGGTTGTTTCCTTTAGCACTCCAGGGATGCCACCGTGAGCCTAACAACGCAAAAGGGGTCGCACAGGACCGAAAAGCAGGGGACGCAGGTCCGGGGAGGCCGTGGCAAAGCGACGCAGCTGCCAAAGCCGGCTGCCCGGGTCAGCAAAACTTTGTCTCTCAGTGCGCAGGCGCAGGGCAGGGTTGGGGGACAGGCAAGGGAGGGGAGGAATCCTGAAGCAAGGGGAGGCGGGAGGGAGAAGGAGGGAGGGAGGGAGGAGGGTGGTGGATTAAAATAAGTAGGCGGCTCGGTGCTAAGGGATGAGTGAGTCGGAGCTCGGTCTCTCCCCAGCAAGTTCTCAGCCGCTCCCGGTTCAGACCCAACCAGGGAGCTGCGAGCGGGGCTCACTGTCCTCCGGGGGGCAGGGCTCCGGGCCAGTGGAGCGCTCCCGCGCGTCGGGCGCTCGGAGTCCCCGCAGCCGGAGAGGGGCCAGGACTCAAGAGCTCCGGGGGTGCCTGTGGAATCCAGCGCCTCTGGCTTCCCGGGTCCCCCGCAGCGGAGCCCCAGAGACTCCCTCAGCCCGGGACCGCCGCGGAACAAGGTAACTGCAGCCCTGGGCGCCCCTGCTCGGCGAGGGGAATGCGGGCAGCGCTCCCGGGTCCCCTGTCACAGCGCGGCGGGTGTCTCCTCTCTCTGTGTCCCAGAAGGAAGCTCCTCCTGCCAAACGGAGGCTGCAGGACCTTAGTGAAAGTGAGAGCAGCTGCAGCCCAGGGTGGTTGGGGGTGCTGGCTCAGGGACTTCCCGAGCGGGGTCTTTCGGCCTCTGACCTCCGGGGAAGGAGGGGGCGGGCCTCCAGCACTGGCCCTCGCGCTGCCAGGCTCCTAGGAATCCGCGGCGAGATGCCCGCGGACTTCGGGAGTCAGCCTGTGGGCCCCCCTCTAAGAAACCGAAGAAACTTCAGCGGGCAGAAACTTTCCCGAAACGCGCGCCTAGCGCAGTTTGACCTACTTTAGCTGACGAAGAAGGAAGAGAGAATGGATGGATGGCCACGGCCGCAGCCGACGGCGCCAGGGACAGGTGCATGCCCCAGCCGGGTCGCGCTTTTCGTGCAAGTTTGTTATTTTGCGTAGTTGCGCTCGGGTATCCGGCCGGCTGGACCCGGAGCGCAGGGCCGCGTGCCTGACCCCGCCTCGCACTTCTGCTCTGACTTCGGGGTGTTCTCAATAGGATGATTGCTCTGTGTAGTCAGGGCCTGGGGAGTTAACCTGCGACTGTCTCGGTTCAGGGAAGAGTGCAGGGGGTCGCGAGCACTCTTTCCCAATTGGAGACTCGCACGCCCAAGTAGCAGAAACGCTGTGGGTGCCGTGAATGTCTCCGGCTTGGGACTTATAAGGCGAGGATTCGTTTCCTCCCCCTGACTGTCCCCTAACTCAGCCTTCAGGAGAGAAGGGGGAAGCCCGAGGAGAGAGGGAAAGAGGTGAGGGGCTGCCTGCGGAACTACTTTCTTTCCCGACATGTCTAGGTTCAGAAGAACGAAAACCCACATCCAGTCCTTTTTCAACAGCTCGAGCAGTAGCGGGATGGGCTCTCAGAGGGTAAAGTAGCTGCGAGGGTTTCTTTGTTGCCACAATTTGGTAAATTTCAACCGGGCTGGCTTTTGGGAACAGAAACCACGTGCAAAGCAAGTTGGTCTCCCAGGCTCATGGCCTCCTAGAGAAGACAAGGGCTGACAGGGACAGGGGGCGACCAGTGGGTGGATGTTTTATCCGAGGCTCCTCGAAGTAATTGCGGTTTCATTAAGACTGGGGAACAGACCGCTAAGGACCCAGCGGGCGTTTAAATGCCGCGGGACGGCCGCCTAGCCGAAGGGTTCGTTCGCTCTCGTTCGTTGGGAGAATTCAACAGAAGTATCCGGTGGTGGTTAGTCCTCCCACCAGGGGCCTGGACGCCTGTCACCACGCGTGTTGGGGATTCGATGTCAAGGATGATTTTCTGGGGCTGCTGCTGGGCTCCTTCAGGCGAAAGCTCGTGGAGCTCGCTCCGTCCTCATTAATGCAAGCAGTTAACTCGCTCACGCTCAATTAGCCCCGAATAAACCACTTTAATAGACTCTGCACACTTCATTAATGCCCGGCATAGGGCTGGCTGCAGACCTGGAATTGGCGCTCGACCGCGCGAGGGAAGGAGCGCCTGCACTGCGCGGGGGACCCAGGATTGGAAGCGCGAATTGCTTTTGCTGCCTGTAGTCGGGATCTTTACCCGCACCTCCCAGATCTCGAGGCTCAAGCTCCTTGCCAAGCGGATGCCTGGCCCGGGGAGAGGTGTTTGCCCTCGCGTTTAAAAATCTAAAACGTTCACACAAGGGCCCCCCGGGTCAGGGCAACGGGACTCCGAGGGGCTGGGAGTTCGTTCATCCTCTCCGGCTGGAGAGGCGAGTGTGAGACTGTGTTTTTCTCTCAGTTGACCGCCTGAAACCGGATCGTGCATTTGGCCCATTCTTGGTACTAGTGTAAGGAGCCACGTTTCGAACGAATTTCGTCCCCGGGAAAGTCGTTGGCGAGAGCTTGGGGAGCCCTGGCCTCGGATTGCGGCAGAAAATAAGAAACTGGCCGTGATGCTGAAGAAAATAAATTGAGTGTTGGGGGACACAAGATCGGGCAGATAGCCCGGAAAGGTTGGCTCCCAAGAGCAGTGATGGCTGCAAAAGCCCCCTCCCCCTATGGAGCCCCAGGTCTTCTCGGCTCCTGAGGGTAGGCAGGGTAGGCGAGGAGAGGCCAGGTTAGTACCCGACGTTGGTGGGTTCCCCACCGGGGCACAGGCAGGGCTCGGGTCCTTTTGCAGTCCAGAGTCTCACCGTCACCGCCGCTCTCTTGGCCGGCGATAGGCCGAGCACCTAGAGAAGCAAGCGGGGGTGCTGGTGGCCCCGGCGGCCCCAGGGAGCCGGAAATAAGGATCTGATTTCCAGCGCCAGGAGGGGAAAAAGAAGTGACAGCAAATCAAAGAGCGCTCACCTCACCTAATCACCTAAGTCTGGGCCAACATTTTAAGTTGGCGAGAGCCCTCTTTCTCCCTCCTCTCTCCTTCCCAACCCTAATCCGCCCCTGCTTTCTCTCTGCCCCAATTCGTATTTTGCTTCGCGGGGTGTTAGCGCTCTAGGATGATCTCGGCGCTCTGGGATCACCGGACCACCAGTGATCAAGCCGCAGGGAAAACTGGTAGGGAGGCCCTCTGCTACTGAGGCGCGGGTCCTCAGGCGCCAGGCTGAATTAATTGCTGCCTTAACACTGCGTTTTTGCTGGGTTGCTAATGTAACCTGCAGTGGGAACATCTCTGCAGGCTTTCAGTGTTTTGCACCTTCCACCCCCTGCAGAACCTCTTTCTCCGCGGGCCTACTATTCAGCCAGTGACTTCTCTGACAGCTTCCAAGGGAAAGGGTTTCTGCATCGAGATTGTCCATACTCCTTCCTGAAAGGGCAGGGCTATCTCCCGTGAGAAGCTTTGCTGCAGTGAAATGCTGCCGAGTCCGACTGGGCCTTGTGGCCTTGGGCTGAGGGTAAGCCAGCCTAGGGGAACTGTCTGGGTGGTGTCAGCGTCCAGCAGTGGGAAGGAGCGGTACCGTGGCCTGCACAACCCAGGAAGGGGGGCTTACTGAAGGTTAGAGGAGCAATCTGAGGAAGAGAAGAGGGGAAATGGGGGTAAGGGAAAAGTGGGCAGCAGGGGATTGAGACAGGCAAAGAACCAAGCACCCTGTTCCCTCAGTGACTTCTCGAGTAGCCCTCAGCTCAGAGCTGAGAGAGTTCAGCACTTGAGTCTCACAAGCCACCCCCCCCCCCCCACCATGTACTTTCTACTTTTCCTTCTCCATGTTTTTGCCTCCACTGGACAGACTGACTTAAGAGTGTCTGGGAGGCTTGGAGATGAAAGGTCTCTCTGCAGAACCCAGACTTGTCCACGGAGGCTGGAGATCCTGACCAAGGAGGCCAGGAGATGCTAGACTGCTGGTCACTTCAGCTTCCTGGCCTTGCAGTTGGAGGGCACAGAAAGCATAGAAGCTGATTGTATTGGCCTCAATACTGTAGCCCATAGGCATACCCACCTGCCCAGGTGTCACTGCGCACAGAAATATCCGAGAGCCCAGAGACACTGCACCCTGTTTGATGGAGTAGGGAGGGAACCGAAGCCCCCTTGTATGTACCTGCAGATATTTGACTGAATTCGTAAATGAAGGCGGGTATCATCACCTTCAAAGGCAATTAATTCCCAGGGGCTCAGGTAAGAAGTCAGCCCAAAAGCAGCCGCAGAGGGTGGTGTCAAGAGGGCTCATTAATAGTGAGGCAGAGAAGCAAATTTGAGGTCAAAGTTGAGAGCTTTGAGGAGAAAGATGACATGGCTTCTAGAAGCCAGACTGAAGATCAGCTAAGTAGAGCTAAATGCAGAGGAGCTGGGAGATGTACAGATCTGTGTGTGTTTGTATGTGTGCTGTTTCCCTGGAGGCCCTGCGTGGGTTCCATGCAATCCCACGTGTGCGTGTGTGTGCGTGCGCATGCACATGTGAACATGTTCACGCCAGCATTTTGTTTAGCAGCACAACACTGATCATCTCAGTTTATCTTGCCACCTTGTTGTCATCTCTGCTTCAGAACATGTGAATCTGTGTTTATCTGTCATTGTGCATTTCTGTTTATCTGCACATGGACATGTAAATGTGCTTCCAAGTTCCTGTTCTCTTCGTCGGAGAGTGAAATTCTGTGTTGACTCAGGCTTGCGTGGATGTAAATTTCCACACATCAGTCTCCCCCAGCTTCTGCCTCCACTGTAGGCCCTCATTTAAGTTGGTTGCATTGCATAGGATTTGTTTCCTGCTGGTTTCTGTAGCAAGTTGTGTGTCTCTGCCATGGCCATTTGGAGGGAGCCCTTGCATCAGAGAAGTTTCCATTTTCTCTCTGAGGGCAGTGGGTTCCCTCAGTGGGGTCTCAGACTCCCAGCGTCTGCCCTGGGGCACAGAGAGGGTGTGGCTGAACTGGAATTCCTCTGAACTTCTCTTTTTCTCTCCCTTCTTTTCTCTTCTTTTTTTTGCAGATTGCGATTGAGAACCCACTGCAGCTACCGCAATGGGCAGCAAAACCTTGCCAGCGCCAGTGCCCATTCATCCATCCCTGCAGCTCACCAACTACTCCTTCCTTCAGGCGGTGAATGGCCTGCCCACGGTGCCCTCGGACCACCTGCCTAATCTGTACGGTTTCAGCGCACTGCACGCTGTGCACCTGCACCAGTGGACGCTGGGCTACCCTGCCATGCACTTGCCGCGCTCCTCGTTCTCCAAAGTCCCGGGCGCCGTGTCCAGCCTCGTGGACACACGCTTCCAACTGCCCGCCTTTCCCTGGTTTCCTCACGTAATCCAGCCTAAGCCTGAGATCACCGTTGGAGGCAGTGGCCCCTCTGTGCTCAAGACCAAGCCACGCTTTGATTTTGCCAACCTGGCCTTAGCTGCCACACAAGAAGATCCATCCAAGCTTGGCCGGGGGGAAGGTCCTGGCTCCCCCACTGGTGGGCTGGGTGCCCTCCTGGATGTAACCAAGCTGTCCCCCGAAAAGAAGCCCACGAGGGGACGCCTGCCTTCCAAGACCAAGAAGGAGTTCGTCTGCAAGTTCTGTGGCCGCCACTTCACTAAGTCCTACAACCTCCTTATCCATGAGCGGACGCACACCGATGAGCGGCCCTACACGTGTGACATCTGCCACAAAGCCTTCCGGAGGCAAGACCACCTACGGGACCACAGGTACGGCGTGTGACCCCCCCTCCCCCAAAGCTGTCTGTCACTGTCCTCACCATCCTCCTCCCTAATGAGTGTAGTGTCTTGGGGTTCTTGAGCCCCACTTCTGCTCTCCAGGCCTCCCAGTTTCTGGGAATTCTCTAACATCGCAAAGGAAGCCATACAAGGCTTAGGCATAGGTTCTTGGAGGATGGGTGGAGAGAGCTTGGGGAGAATAAGTCAGGTCTCCATGAGCATCAGACAGGCATGCCAGCCTTCTCATCCCTTCCTTCACCTGTGCATCTGCAAGTGCTGTTCAGTCCAAGTTTCTGCGGTGACGGGCAGGGGGACCCGTGACGCATGTGACCGCCCAGCACTTGAAATGTGCAACTAGTGTGACTGCGAAATTAACTTTTTAGTTTTACTTACTTTTCATGTTAATAACCACACGTGGCTAGTGGCTGCCCACTTGGACAGCACAGCTCCAGCAAATTGTCCTCCCTGCCCCTGGGTCCCCTCATTCACCTTTATTGTTAACCCAGACCTTATAAGGAGACAGTGCTTGCCCCTCCTGGGGAAGACAGGGGTGGGCCTAGCTGGACCCATTGACGTATCAGATGGGTCAGATATTGCCTGCCAGTTTCCTTCACCTCCCTCCTCTATTCACAAACTTAGAATTTTGCCCACTCCACGTTAGGTCCCCCCCCCCCACTCTCTTTTGAGGGCAAGTGCCTGGTTGCAGTGGGAGGGGATCTTAGATAACTGTTTACAACATTACATCATTTTGCAAAGATTAATTCTGTTTTTGCTTCCAGATACATTCACTCCAAAGAGAAGCCTTTCAAGTGTCAAGAGTGTGGGAAAGGATTCTGCCAGTCCAGGACTCTCGCTGTCCACAAGACGCTACACTCACAGGTGAAGGAGCTCAAAACCTCCAAGATCAAATGCTAAAAGAGCCTCCAGGTCACCAGGACCCTGGGTTACCATACCCCCTCCTCCAGAGGGACCAGAAGCCGAAGGCGACTCTGGCGGGCAGCGGGAGGGGCTCCCGGGACCTTCCCCTATCCCAGACTTGTCCCTTGGGTCCCGGGCGCACGCGGAACTCGAGAGCCCCGCCCGGAGCCGTGACCCCAGCCGCCAGGGCGGCTCCCCCAGGACGCGGCTAAAGTCTTGGCCAAAAGGCGGTACTCACGTGGCGGAAGGGAAACTGCATTTAAAAAAAGAACGAAAGCTCCGCGGAGCCGCAGCGGCGCCTCTCCCAGAAGTATTACTTTTTCTATTGTTATTTTATACGTTTACTTTATTATTTTTTTCTTTGACCATATAAGCTTGTAACTCTGCCTGCGGAGAGAGAGGGGAGAGGGAAGGAAGTTCTGTGCGTTTGCAGAGTCCACCCCCTCCTCCCGTCCCCATCCCCACCCCGGGAGCCTGCAAAAGTGTAATCCGTGTATCTGCTTCTGCCGCCGGGCCCTGGGACCGCGGGGCCAAGGAGCGCCCCCTCCCTGCTCCGCAGCCGGTCGGCCGTGGGCCCTCAGACTCGGATGGCGGGGCGGGGGCCTTGAGCCCTGCGGCTGCAGCGGGCCCGGCCTCCGGCTCCCCTGTTCCGCCGTCCCGTCACCACGAGAGAGCAGCCGGCTAGGAGCAGGGCATTGTATTGCGATTGGCACTTTATGCTGACCATCGGTAACGGACATTTATCACTGGAGTTTTTTAAAATATGAAATAAACGGTTATTTTACAGGCATTGCAGGATGGGTATTCTCCCTCCCAAACAGGACACTGGGAGGCTTCTTTCCTTCAGAGGAGCAGGATTCCCTGCCCGCTCCAACCTGTCCCGCTTCCGGAAACCCGGCCTTCTTGGAGTGATAGCGTTGAGATGGGTGGAGAAGCCTCCTCTCTCCCTGTGTTGGTCTACCCCGGCCCCATGTTTATTTTCGTACTTTACTCCTCCACTTCGGTCTTTAGGGTCTCAGTGTCCCCACCCCTCACCTCCACGGGGCTGGTAGTTTACAAGGAAAACCAGCCTGCAGCCACTACTTCGGCCTTAAAAAAAAATCACAACGTCTCCGGGTGCCAGGGTCGCTTAAGATCCACTAAGGGAACAGAATGTCACCCACCTCTCCAACCAAAGGCTTTCCTACTGGCCTCCAGCATCTGCTTTGGTGGTGGTGGTGGTGGTGGTGGTGGTGGTGGGGTGCCTTCACGTATAGCCTCAGGACCAGTACTGTCCCCAGGGCCCCAATACCCCGTTGCAAATGCACAATCATCGCTGCTTCCCCAAAGCCCCAAACCTACAACCCTCCCTCCGTTAGGATCCCCCCGACACAATTCTCTGGCTGGGTCTCATCCCCTGCCCGGAGTACGGCTCCACGCCCAAAGATTCCCTACAGTTTTTAAAGCCTCGTCAGGAATGGCGGGGGCGGGCGCCCTGGGAGGCCCGGGAAGTTTAGGAGGGGAAATCTGAGTCCTCCCTCCACAAGTTGAACCTTCCCCGGGGCGTCTAGTTTTCCCACAATTAGAGGCCAGGCCGCCGGGGGCTCTCCTTCTTGGGGCGGGGCGGGGCTCCCCCTGCTCCAGTGTCCTGACCGCAGGGCGGCGCAGGCGGTAGCGCCCGAGGCCTTTCCCAAGCCGAGCGCTCGGCCTCTCGGGCTTCTGAGCCTGGAGCTCAGCGGCCGCGAAGAACGATGGGCCGAGCTTCCCTGCAACGGGGACCCAAGGTCCCAGCCTCCGGCAGAGCCCTGCGGCCTGAGAAAGGAAGCCCAGGCCATAAGAGTTAAAACGCTCTAGACTTTCACTGAACCATCGTCACCTCCTCTGGGCATACCCGCCCCCGCCCCTGCCCCCCTTGCGGGCTTGAACTCCGCGGTTCCGGGGCCCAACGTGTCCCGGTGGCCTTGGCTGGGCCTGCGCTGAGAGCCCTGCCCTCCGCGTTCGGAGCCACGCTGCCCCCTGCTGGACAGGCCTGGAGGGGCGGATCAGGACTGGGGCACCTCAGTGCGTCCTGCTGAGGACTCGGCAGAACTTTCTGCCGCAGCCCCTGTCCACCACCCCTGTGGATATCTGGTCTTGCGCTCAAAAACTTCTTGATCGGTTCCACGGCCCACTGCGAATGAGGACCGTGGGCTGCCTGGTCTTGACCGGACTGAGGGATCTCCGCTAGTCCGGCAAGATCACAGCCCTTCTTCTGCAGCTTCATAAGGATGCGACCCGGGACAGGCCAGAATCTGGATCCCAGAGAACTGTGATCTCTGGGCGCAGAGAGGGAGAGAGAGTTAATCAGTGGGTTTTGGACTTGGCTTTAGCCCAGCCAGTGCAGTCGGTAGTATGGTCTGCACTTGGCCATGGCTTACGTGAGGGTCCATGGCAGGCCCACATCGTTTCTGTCATTAGCCCCAGGAGGTCGGGAGACGTGGTTGTTCCAAGACGACAGTGCCTGAGTACATACACCTGTCACAGAGAGCTTTGAGCACCCCTGAGGATCTGACGGAGCGCCTCGTTCAGTTCCTCTGCTCTTTCTGGGGTCCCATCTTTCCTGAGGATTTACTACTGCTGCGCCCCGCTCCGCCCCGCCCAACGCACTCCACCCCAAGTTAGCCACCTCCCACTCCTCCAGAACAACAAGAGCTTCTGCAGTTAGCCCCTCCCCAAAGACCTCCTGAAAGCTGTGAAATGGGGGAGGTTCGCAGGCGAGTTTTTCCATTCTGGCCCGTGCCACCTCTGGTAACCTGAATCCCCGTCCTTCCATCCTAGACCCTGCAACTGACTTTCGATAATATCAAGTGTAGAAGAATGGATTCCCAGCACAGGGTTTATAGAGGGGGGCTGGGAGTGGGGCAGGGTACTGCCCAAAGACCTTCACCACTCACAATGCCATTGCCTTGCCTTGCTCTACCATGGTTCTATCATCCTGATGGACCCAGAAGCCACTTCTCAGCATAGCTCGCTGTCTATACTGTGACAGTGATTGTTCATACGCTATGTAGTAACAGCACAGCAAATGGAAGGGCAAGTGGGAGGGCAATCTGGGGATTCTGGCCACAAGACATCACACAGGCCACCTTTCCTAGCAACGTGGTTGGGGGACAGTTTCCAGCTCCTACTCTGTGGGACGCAAGAAAAGGCAATGAGAATGCCGGAAATGCTTGGGTGGGTTTTATTGCCTACCCACTCTGCAAAGGGGACACTCCCCCATTCCCGCTACACGCCTAGAAGATCCCATCCTTATCCGACCCCAGTCTTCAGACATTAAGCTTTTGTGGTCTCAGGTGCCCAGCTTTCGGGAGTGAAGGAGGCGAGAGGAGAGTTCAGCGGGAGTCCTTCCCTAAGCTGCTAGGCCATCTGTTTCTCTGAGGGGCAAGGGAGCGGGGCTACTCGGCTGGATCTCTTTGCTGAACAGGTAGAAGGCGCGAGAAACCCTTAAGGCAGCCTGGAGCTTCCAGGTGCTCTGGGAGGAGATCGGTACACCGTGGAGAAAGAAAAGCTCGCAGGGGTTTCTTCCCAAGAAGAGGTTCAGGTTCCACCCCCTTCTTCTGAAATGTAGCCAGGGGTCTGGGGCGTACAATGGCCCGTTTTTTCCTCAGACCTCTTGGCCGCGGGAGTCAGGGCTAGCATAGGGTTGTGGGGGAAAGAAGAGATGCGGTGGGCTGGTCTAGGGCTCCTAGATACAACCTCAGTTCCAAGAATGTGGGACCTGTGATAACATACCCAACCCCACCCCTGGAATCTTGGTGTCTCGAGAGCTGGCTCAAAGGAATCCCATCCCACCTTCCAAGGCACTAAGGCGCTGTAACGTCACATTTGCCTCTGGCAAGATACGCCCGGGCTCCGCCAGGTCTACCTATCTCATTTATGCAGTGTTATGACGTCACATGTGGGCTGTGATACTACGGCTCCCACATTTTTCGGCCCCGCCCTGCAAACCCTTCCAGAAACGCGCCGAGAATTCGTTCATCTCCATCAACAGGATCCACAGACCCCAAGCGTTGGTCTGGGGTCCAACGCCCCGCAGCGTCCCCCTCTGGAATCTGGTGGCTTCGGATAAACCTCTCCGCTGGTAGCTTTCCAGTGCACCAGCTGCTGCGAGATATCCGCCCCGCCCACGTTACCCGGTCCTACCCCCCGCCTCCATCACTGCGCACGCTCTGCGCGCAGGCGCAGAGTGAACTCATCCCGCGGAACATTAGGCGCTGGAGCTCACGGTCCCGCGGCTGTGGCGGGCGGTGGCGGGCGGTGGCGGGCGGTGGCGGGCGGTGGCGGGCGGTCGCTGCCGACTTCCGTGTCCCGCTTTCAGGCTTAACGAACGTGGGGTACTACTGGCATAGCGGGCGCTTCCCGCTATGGGCGTTTGTGAGCACTAGAGATGCTGAAGCCGAAGAGGGCAGCTCTGGGTTCATGCGAGCTGGAGGCCCTTGGAGTCCCTGTGGCACCCCGAATCCAGCACTGCCATGGTCCGACGGAGGTCCCTGGGATTGGAGCCGGCAGGGGTGGTGCGGCCAGGCCCTGCACTAGATCCGGTGTGGCCTTAGTCCTTTCAAGCTGGGTCTTTGAGACAGAGGTCTTGGCTTCCAGACCAGCGGAGCTCTTGGAGGCACAGACTTGGCCACCCACCCTACCCATTCCGCCTGGCTTTCTAGAGGGCCACTTCAAGAGCCAGACTGATGGCTGGGTCCAGTTTGCTCATGTTTCAGATGAAAAAATTCACTATGGACTGAGATAGGAGGAAGGGGGCAAGCCTCATGTCAGTGTCAGAGGAAGAATTAGAAGCTGTGTTTCCTTTGAGGCAAGGGGCCTGAAGACCCAGTCGTTAACTTTTCCTGCCACTTACAAGCTTTGGCCAAGTCCGTGAATTTCTCTGAGCCTGGCCTTTCTTCCTTTAATGGGGATAATACTCTTCCCACCTACCTCATTCAGTTGGTGTAGAGGTCAAAGTCATACATCTTTTCTCAATCATTTATTCACTACTCAAACCAAAACCGGGCCCTAATGTGTTGCAGAACAACTTTGACATTTATGAAGCACCATGCAAAGCATTCGAAATGATTCCCTCAGCATCCTGAAGCTCCCAAGCTGCCTTATTCCTAAGAGAATCTTCCCATCCTCACTTTCTCATCACCCAAAGATTCTGAAAAGGGATGGAGGAAGGATATCACCTGGACTGGTGGTCATGAAACTTCTAGAAAACTTGGATGAAGCCTTCTTTAAACTGCATGGAGATGGATAAATCAGTTCACAGATTATTGTTGTATTTGGTTGAGAGAGGAAGGTGGGTGACAAAATGTAAGTGCCCTACCTACCATTCCTTTGTGGCATATATGTAGGAAGAAAGAGACAACTTGAGGCAGACTGAGGTGTGGGGCAGGGCAGGGGGCTGTATATATGGTAGGTGTGACTGAATAGGTGGGAGGGGGTCTCTGACTTTACAAACACACCCAACTACAATATTCTTTGGATTTTTGCTTTCTCTGATAGTTATACAATGCTATTACATGGACATATCTTCAAGAATGTTCCTTTTACCCAGTCACCTGAGCCCTGGCCCTCTGCTACCAACCACTCTTGGCCATTTTTCTTAGCCAGTGCTAGTTCTAGCCCCAGCTGTCAGAAAACAGAAGGGCTCAGAAAACTGGGATGGATGGGTGAATGGACTAGGTTTTGTTTCTTATTTCTAAACATGGAGATGGCTCTTAGCAGTTCAGCCATCTCTGGGGAGGTATAGGCATAATTTATTTTCAATGTTTGGTTTGATTGGACTCTTGCTCGTGGGATAAGATAAGGAGTTTTGTCATAACAAGGCAGGGATGGGTTGCTTTTTGTCACTGGTAGGAGTGGGTAACACTGGAGACTGTAGGTAGATGGAACTTTACAGGGGCCATGGAAGAAAGCTACAGGAGATGGGGCAGGAATGGCTAGATTCTTCACTTCTCAAAGAACCAGAGAGGGAAAACAAGCCTCCAGAGAATTTAGGCCTTGCTTTAAATAATGAGATTTACTTGGGGGGTTGGTTCACTTCTTATTAACCTGTGTCAAGAGCTGAACATTTTGTTCAGAATTCAGAGTATTCTTAATATCTCAAAGCTTATATAACTAGGAACCAGAGCAGGTGTGGTGCTACGGCTGTCCAGAACAGTCTCTATTATGGTGTTGTTATCAGGAAGACCAGCCAAGGCTGAACTATTTGAGCAGACCCATTCTAAGGTGGGTGACATGGCTCAAAGAGTTCTTGTTAACCGTTACATAGATCTGGGCACCATAGATGTAACTTCTAAATCTTTTATCTTCTATATTCCTTTTTATTTTTCAGTTTCTTTGTCTATTAATTCCTAACTTGGGTACTTTAGTGTGTTAAAAACTCCCACCACAATGGTAGAATGTTGTTGTTGTTGTTTTTTTAATATATATATATATATATATATATATATATATATATATATATATAACATATTCAGATTTGTCTCTCCTTGACAATTAGCAGGACCCATGGGAGCCTCCTCAGTGTGGCTGTGGGGACTGTGGCATTGGCTGGGGTTTTACCACTATGGGAAAAGTGGGAGGCATTGCTAGGGCTTCTCCAGGCAGGAAGCCAGGCAAGGTTTTGTCCCTGGCAAATGATGTTTTATTTTAATTATCATAAGTATGTATTTAACTGGGCCGGGGAGTATAGGGAGTGCTGGAGGAGGGCGCTGGGCTGTGATATGTTTCCTCAGCTTTCTCTCCCCCCATATATTAATTTAAACACTTCAGGCCTATGGCACAATAGAAATTTATAGGGAACACTCAATTATCCACCACCTAAATTCCACAGTTAACATTTTACTATGCTTTATCACATATCCTTCCACTCCACCCCTCCAACTTTTTTAAAATGAAAATTTTATAAACATACAGAATAATTGTAAGAATGGACAGAGAACACTTTCATACTTTCTTTATAGAGTCAACAGCTGATAATGTTTTATTATATTTCTCTCTTGCTGTCTTTCTCCCTGAACCATTTGCAAGTTAGTTTCAGACTTCATTATATGTTAACCTTAAATAATTCAGCACACATATTTTAGGAATAAGGGCGTTACTCTTTTACCATAACATTATTATCAATAATAATTTTGCCTGGTGTCATCAAATGTCCCATCTACATTATAGTTTCCCCAAATTTTCCCACCTTTTGATTTTTTTAAGGTTATTTAATTATTTTGAAAGAGAGTGAGAACAGGGGAGGGGCAGAGAAAGAGGGGGACTGAGAGAATCCCAAGCAGGCTCTGTGCTGTCAGCACAGATACTGACTCGGGACTTGATCCCATGAACTGTGAGATCAAATCCTGAGCCAAAATTAAGAGTCAGGCTCTTAACCTCCTTAGCGACCCAGGCACCCCCCATTTTTTGAATTTTTAAAAATCAAAATCCAAAGTTTTTCACATTGTGTTTATGTCTTGTCCTCTTTTAACCTAGAACAGTTCTGGGTTTTGTGTTTTTTTTTCAGTTTTAAAAAAAAAATTAAAAAAATTTTATTTTTAGGTTTATTTATTTTGAGAGAGAGAGAGAGAGAGAGAGAGAGCGCACATGAGAGAGGAGAGGCAGAGAGAGACAGGGAGAGAGAGAATCCCAAGCAGGCTCTGCACTGTCAGCACAGAGCCCAATGTGGGCCTTGAACCCACAAACTGTGAGATCATGACCTGAGCTGAAATCAAGACTTGGATGCTTAACTGACTGATCCACCCAGGCACTCTGAGTTCTATTTTTTTTTTTTAACTTTTTAATTTGAATTACTTACAGATTTATAGGAAATTGCAATGATAGTACAGAGAAGGTCCATGTGTCCTTCACCATTTTCTTCCACAGTTACACCTTGCATGATGGTAATACAATATCATAACCAGAAAATTGATATTGGTACAATGTTTGCATTTAGTTTTATGCTATTTTCCCACAAAAATAGGAATAGGTAGATTCTTATAACTACCACCATAATGAAGATACAGAACTGTATAATTACCACATTGATACCTACTGATATCAATGTTTTAGCAGTTTGAGTGAAACCTTAACTCCTCTTGTGGACTGAATGTAACCCCCCAAAATCCCTGTGGTGAAATCCTAATCCCCAATGTGATGGCATTAGGAAATGGGGCTTTGGGGAGGTAATTAATTAGGTCTTGAAGGTGGAGCTATCATGAATGGTATTAGTGTCCTTATAAGAAGCGTCTTGAGGAAACTTGCTTCCTCTCTCTCTGCTTCACACCATGTGGGGACACAGCAAGAAGCTGGCCATCTATAAACCAGGAAGATGACCTTCACCAGACACTAGATCTCTTGGCACCTTGGTCTTGGACTCACAGAGAAAGAAATGCCTGTCCTTTAAGTCAGTGAGTCTGTGGTATTCTGTTATAGCAGCTTGAACTAAGATACCAATTTGTAAGCCCCTTTGTCCTCCTCCCTGTGTATGACATGATAGTCATAAATATTGCCTTTACGTGCATTGAGATCCAAGTTAGACAATGCATTACTTTTTGCTTTGACCATCAAACAATTTAGACAACTCAAGAGGGAAAGTCTGTTGTATTTAGCTGTGTCTGTGCTTTTTCAATTTTTTTTTCTTCTTATATTTTTGGTTTCCATCTTTTACCATTTCTTTTCTTTTTGGAGAACTTTTTTAGCCATTATTTTAAGGTAGGGCTGGTGGTGAAAAATTCTATTAATTTTCCTTCATCTGAGAATGTCTTTATTTCTCCTTCATTTCTGAAGGATAATTTCACCAGGTACAGAATTCTGGGTTAACAGTCCTTTCTTTTCAGCACTTGAAAAATGTGCTGCTTCCTTCTGGCTTTCATGGTTTCTGATGAGAAATCTGTTGTCATTTGAATTGTTTTTCCTTTGCATGTAAGGTGTCATTTCTCTCTTGCTGCTTCCAAGGTACTTTCTTAAGTTTTTTAGTTTTTTATAGGTCTTAAGGACCTATAGGACCTATAGGTCTATAGGTCTTATAGTTTTTTTTAGGTCTTAAAGTTTTTTAGTTTTTTTAAAGTTTTTAATTTTCAGAAATTGATTATGATGGTTCTTGGCATGGATTTCTTTGGGTTTATCCATTTTGGGGTTTTCTCAGATTTTTAATTCTATAGGTTTGTATCTTTTTCCATGTTTGAAAAGGTTTTCAGCCATTATTTCTTTTCCATATTTGAAAAATGTTCAGCTGTAACTTCTCCAAATACTTTTTTCATCTCTACTCTTTTTCTCTATTTCGTAGACTGCAATGACAAATGTTATAGTTCCCCAGGTTTTTGAGGTTCTCTTCACATTTTTCACTCTGTTTTCTGTCTGTTGGTGAATTTGGGTCAATTCTACTGTTCTGTCTTCCAGTTCAGTGATTCTTTCCTGGGTCCCCTCCATTCTGATATTGAGGGTTTAAAAAATTCCAATGATTTTTTTTTAATTCTAAAATTTACATATGGGTTTTTTAAAGTTTATTTTTGAGAGAGAGAGAGTGAGAGAGAAAGAGAGAGGGAAATGAGAATGAACCAGTGGGGTGGGGGGCAGAGAGAGGGAGAGAGAGAATCCTAAGCAGGCTCCTTGCTGTCAGTGCAGAGCCCCACAAGGGCTCAGTCTCATAAACCGTGATATCATGACCTGAGCCAAAATCAAGAGTTGGATTCTTAACCCACTGAGCCACCCATAAAATTTACAAATGGTTTTTAAAAATATATATTCTGTTTCTTTCCTGAGACTTTTTAAGTTGTTGCAAGGGTTCGTAACTGCTCATTGAAGTATTTTTATGATGGCTGCTTTAAAATTCTCGTTGATAATTTCAACATCTGTGTGATCTTGATGTTGATGTGTGTTGATTATCTTTTCTCTTTCAGGTTGAGATTTTCCTGGTTCTTGGTCTGACGTGTAATTTCTGATCATACCCTTGAAATTTTTGGTATTATGTTGTGAAACTCTTATTGAAATCTGTTTTGGTAAGTTTCCTCTGACTTGCCATACTGGTAGGGAAGGGGTGTCACTTTGTTACTACCATGTGGGGATGAATGTCCAGGACACCCACTTGGCCTCTCTTACCACCTTAGGAGGAGGGGTTGCTGTATTGCAACTTGGTAGAGGTGAGATTTCAGGCTCCCCACTGGCATTTACGCTAGGAGGGGAGAGGTCCTTTTTGTTGTTCCCACATAGTTTCTTCTGGGGGTACACAGAAAGCTTTTTACATCTGGGTGGTGGTGCAAGTTTGGCTGCCCACTCAGTCTTCTCAGACACACCTGGATGGGACGTGGAGGAGCTTCCCTTTGCATGCAGGCAGACAGAAGTCCAGACTTCTCACCCAGTCTTTCCTGACTGGTAATCTGTGGCCTTCTGAATATCTTGTTGCAAAAGTGAACTGGTATTAGCCTTATGGAACTATCCACTACGTGACAAATTTCTGCACAAATTCCCATTTCCTGGGATCATTTCATTTATCGTTCCAAGGTGATCCGATCCGGGGTTGCCACTCTAATATATTGTGGTGTTTTTAATTTTGTAATACAAAATTCTCACTTTAGGTTTTGACATAACATGCTCTGGGGTGGTATTTTATTGTAAAGTTACAAAACTTTTGTCTACTCTCAAATGTTGGTATGTAGGGTCCCTGTGGATACAAAAAAAAAAAAAAGAACAATCAATATTTTTAGATTAGCTATAACCTCTTGAATTTTGGCTCAGTAAAATTGAGTCTGTTATTATTTTGTTTATGAAAACAAAAAAAAATCTAATGTATCTAGTGGCTGGGAGCATGGATTTCTTTTTTGCCCTACTCTCATGTCTGGTTTTCACGTTGTAATTTTTAATATAAATATGTCCATAGAATTGTAAGCTTTGTTAAGTTTTTGACAATGGAATTTCAAGAATCTGTCCAAATTTTCCTAAAATATTAGATTAGTTTCCTTCATTGTCAGAATATTTCCTAACAGGATAGGATTTTTTCCCTTCTCTTCTATAATTGTGCCTTACATATTTCTTAGTGTTGAGTTGGTCAGGGAGAGGAATAATAATTATTATTATTTTTAAATGTTTATTTATTTTGAGAGAGAGAGAGAGGAAGAACAAGCAGGGGAGGGGCAGAGAGAGAGAGAGAGAGAGAGAGAGAATCCCAAGAACTTGTGCTGACAGAGCAGAACCTGATTCAGGGCTTGATCTCACAAACCTTGAGATTATGACCTGAGCCAAAATCCAGAGTCGGATGCTTAATGGACTGAGCCACCCAGGTACCCCAGGGAGAGAAATAATTATTTTGTTTAGTTTTTTTTAACTTTTACTTATTATCAAGAGACAGAGAGACACAGCATGAGCATGGGAGGGGCAGAGAGAGGTGGAGACACAAAATCTGAAGCAGGCTCCAGGCTCTGAGCTGTCAGCACAGAGCCCGACATGGGGCTCGAACTCAAAAACTGCAAGATAATGACCTGAGCCAAGGTTGGATGCTTAACTGACTGAGCCACCCAAGCACCCTGAGAAATAATTATTAAAGCAAAACCTTCTCTTCAGTTAATATTATTTATTAAGACCTGTAACTAGTTCCCGAGCACAGGCTAAGTGTAGACATCATGCAAACTGAGGGAAATGTGTGTTGTTACAGCATAATGTTTACTTCAGTAAGTCAGGGCAACTTAAATAGATAACCCAGATGAAAGGAACTGGGAAGCAGGAAATGTGTGTCTCAGCACACATTTTATTGCTGAACTTTGTTGGGTCGCCTTAGTCAAATCCTGTAACCTCTGAGGGCCTCAATTTCCTTACCTGTCAATGAGGATAAAAGTACTTATCTTTTCTGACTTGTACAGTTTTGGTTAGAGAAAATTTACATTTGTGCCATAAATATAGATAACATTGCTAAAGACTATCTACTTCTTTCTACGGAGCCTTAAAAAAAGTACCTGTACCTCCCAGCTTTTCAGTTTCTTTTGGTGTTTCAAAAATGTCTTTGAGCAAAGAGAATTTAAACAGTGCTTGGGGGGAAAAGTGCTTGGGATAACTATAAAAATGTTTACAGACTTCATTGACAGGGTTGACTATGTCCCATTTTTGCTATGAGCGAGAAATCAAATTTATTTTTCTCTCCTGGATACTCTGATTCTTCTTTAGTTGCCAGACAGCTAGTTACGTCGCCCATGCAGATTCAGGTAGAAGCTTTAAATATGGGTTACAGAACTGTGTACCAGACATATACAGATCAAAATAGCTGTAATTAGAAAATCAGCTTCACATTTATGAAATATGAAGAAGCATGTGGATATTCTGACTTGCCCCAGAAGCACAATAAAAGTAAACCAACTGCCCTCGAAAGCAAGAACAATTACAAAAACACACATTTTGAAAAAAATGAACACAAAGATTTGAATAATAAATAGTTATCTCTAGAGAAACAAGGAAAACTCACTTCAAATTTCAGAGTGAAGTGTTCATAGTAGTTAGACCACACCAAGCATACAGCTGTGTTAAAATGGGAATCTCTGCATAAGGCCCATCTGTAGGAGACCAGCAGCCCACAGGATCTCTCCTATCTTTGAACAGGTTTTCAGATGTGGCAAGAAACTAAAAAAGAATCCCTGTAAATTTTATCTACTCTTTGTAATCTTCAGAATCCGAAATTAGGGAGTGAGCCAAAGCTAGGTATTACATGAACTTTATCTGTGGATATTAAGGTCACTTTACAACTGGCTGCAAAGCACATTTTTGGCAGAAAAAAGGTAAAGCAATGTTTAGAGTTTTCTTTGTGTGTGTTTACTATTGGCTTATTTCCCTGTCATATAAATCACTCTGAGCTGTACAGTAGGCATGGGCCAGAAGGGCATGGAGCATGAGTAGGGATCTGTTAGTGCAGCCTGAGGAGGCCAGGTGAAATCCATTCTGACTTTTCCAGCTTGTTGGTTTCATTGTTTTTACAATGGGTGATTGTCTTCAGCCTGCTTGGCTGGCTCCAGGTCCTTTGAGGTTCCCAGAAAATCCCCATGTATATGCAGCCAGAAAGTTGGGGGCACAGTGGGCTTAATGTCTGGAGTGATCCTTGGTGCACACTTCCCCTGTCTGGCCTGGGGGGCATGCCTCTAAGTGATGAACAGAAATTGCTTTAATTGAACGTACTTCTGTTGGCAGGATGATTTCAGAGACATCTATGAGAGTCTACCTCCCTTTGAAAACAAACCTTGGACTGCTCCCCAGGGGTCTGGAATCCCTCATTTTCTCATGAGATCCCTTCCTTCCTCCTTCGTTAGTGAGAGCTGATATTTAGATGCAGACCTAGGAGATATTCTAGGAGAAAATATTTTATAGAGCTACCATTTATTGAGCCCTTACCATATGTCAAACACTGTTCTGGGAGATTGACATCCACAGATACTATTCTCATATTTTCAGATAAGGAGATGGAGGCCAAAAGAATACATTTGCACAAGGTAACAGAGTATGTCATAGAACATAATCAATTCCAGGTTCTTCAGACCCCAAAATTCATGCACTCACAAGACCCTTTACTGCTTCCCTGTATACAGCTGAGATTCACTGAGATCTCCAAAATTCTGATTGCCCTGCCCAGAAGGACAAAGAGTGCTAGGCTTTAACCTCTCTGGGAATGGAGAGAGTAGGGAAGAGGGGTGGGCTGAGAAAGCTCTGGGCCTCCCAGGGGGTGCTGTGCACAGGCCAAGGAATGAGGAAGGCCTGGGTCCTAGCCTCCACCTCCAGGTACAAGGAAGAAGCCTGGCTCCTGCTCCATAGAGCGACCTGCCAAGGGTCTCATTTAGGATGGAGCCCCTTCTGGGAGAAAGAGGAGCAGGAGCGGTGGCTGAACTTTGCCTGCATGAGAGCTATTGTGCTTATTTTCCATCAGGAGAGGGTGTGGCTTGTTGGAGACGGTAGGGTGGTGTGTGTGATGTTCCTCTGCATTTCTGTTCATTTCACTGCAAGTTTGTGAGCCTGAATAATGTTGGAACACCTATGCTGGGCGTGTCAAGGACTGATGGCAGAGTGGAGGGTGAGGCCTCAGTGGGGGATTTCTGGTCACTGTCCTGATGGGACTTGGTGAAGACTTTCAGCTAACCTTCAGAGGTCTATCTCACAGTAGAAGCACCAATGATCAGTGTGGCTTAAATACAGCTGGAGAAGAGGCACCTGGGTGGCTCAGTTGGTTAAGCGTCCGACTTCAACTCAGGTCACGATCTCACGGTTTGTGAGTTGCAGCCCCGCATCCAGGTCTGTGCTAACAGCTCGGAGCCTGGAGCCCGCTTCGGATTCTGTGTCTCCCTCTCCCTTTGCCCCTCTCCAGATCACTCTCAGTCTTTCTCTCTTAAAAGTAAACATTAAAGAAAATTAAAAAAAAATACAGCTGGAGAAGGTGGTGAGAGTACCTTGCCTCCACAGTCTGGTCTGGCAGTCTCTCCCAGGTGCTTGTATGGAACCTCACTCTTGTACAGAAACCTCACTCATAGCACTTCTAACACTGGGTCACTATTGGTCATCTCTTCTAGATGGTAGGCTCCTTGAGGCCTCCAGCCGGTTCTGCTTGTCTCAGTACTCTCTATGCCTTTTGCGGCTCCTGAGCCCGAGGACATATTCCCAGATGAGCGGGAAGCTGAAGAGCCTTGGCCTGATTACAGGAGTGAGGAACACTTCATGACAAAAGGAGGTAACTAAGTTAACTGTTTCTGGGAAAAGTCTCCTTCTCATCATTTGAGAACCAAGTGTGTAAACTGAGGTAGAAAGAACTGTCCACTTCCAGAGTGATGGGGGCTGGCTGGAAGGGACTTTTGCAGAAGAAGGAATAGGAACTTTGCTCTGGACAAATCCTATGTTACTTTTTCAAAGAATAATCTGCTAGTGTGAAGACTGCCTTTTATTTCTATTTTGCCTTGTATTTAAATGAAACATTTAAAATGGAATCCCTGAAAATTTAGAAGGCAAATAAAATGATCCTGCTAATTTAATGAAGCCCAAGCTGTAAATGTAGGTTTTATGGAGTGTCAACCACTCACTGAGGAACCTGGTAACCAGAGGGGAAGGAGGGGGCAGAGCTGTGTTCTGACTCATCCCGAGAGGCCGGAACTTTTACTAGTTTTTTAGAGCACACAGGGTCTCTGCAGAGGAGGGGGCTCTGCTATTAAGGAATGATCCAGAAACCTGTGAATTTTTCCTTCCAATTGCCTTGTTTCTTTCTCCATGATGAGGCTGGAGGATGGCGTGACTGTCAGAAAACACTCATTCCCTTGGGTTGGTGAACGTCTCCCTCTGGTATGGTACTCTGTGCCAAGAGGTCTGTATTGAAGATGAGTCTGATTGCCTTTGTGGTATGCGGCCTATCTACAAAGCTAGTCAGAGTGCAGCGGAGGGAGGGCCAGTCTGTCCTCCTGGGCGTCCTTTCTGTAATCCGCTTGTCACAGCCACCTCTGAAGGCTGCTCGCCCTGACAGAGGGGATGTGATGGGCAGCCTGTCAAATAGATTGTGAGTGCATTAGCAGGATTAGCAGAGAAGGCTAATGTTGCAGCATTCCCCAAGTTCATTCACAGCATCTGCGACTGCGGAGGCACAGGCTTCAGAATTAATGTCACATTGGGGACTGTCCCTGAAGCGGTCAGAGACAACAGTCTCATTGTGTTTGCCTGTGTTCGTGTGTTACTATTTCACAACAGAGCTTAATTTCAAATATTAGTATAAAGATGCTATAAAGATTCTTTCTTCCATCTTATTGATAAACTAGCTGAAATACTTTAGTAGCCTCTCAAAACCAGAAGCTTTGTTCTTGGCAGTTGTTGAAGTATTGCTGATTTTATTTCTGCTTGTTAAAATAATATACCCTCATTTAGGAAAAATTGGATCAGAAAAATAGAAGGGAAAAATTTAAAATACTTAGTTCTTTCACCAGATATAACCTCTCATGCCATTTTGATGTATTTTTATGCAGTGTTTTTTGGTTTGTTTGCTTTTTAAGTTTATTTATTAATTTTAAGAGAGAGAGAGAGAGAGAGATCACAGGAGGGGCAGAGAGAGAGGGAGAGAGAATCCCAAGTAGGCTCTGTACTGTCAGCACAGAGCCCAACATGGGGCTCAATCTCACTAACCAGGAGATCATGACCTGAATCGATATCAAGAGTTGGACACTTAATCGACTGAGCCACCCAGGCATCCCCCTTCTATACATATCAATTAAAATTGTGCTTATATTGTATATTTAGTTTTGATTCCTTTATTTTATATTAAAATTTTTTTTAACTGTTTATTTAATTTTGAGAGAGAGAGATAGAGCACAAGTGGGGGAGGGGCAGAGAGAGAGGGAGACACAGAATCCGAAGCAGGCTCCAGGCTCTGAGCTGTCAGCATAGAGCCAATGCAGGGCTCGAACCCACAAACCATGAGATCATGACCTGAACTTAAGTCAGATGCTTACCAACTAAGCCACCCAGGTGCCCCTTGATTCCTTTAGAAAAAAATTCAAATACTATATCATAAACATTTGCCAGTTTTCTTGTACTTTTAGTGAAAATACCAATCAGATACTTGAAATACTTTGTGTGAATATATTTGCACTAGTTTTCTATTGATGTGTAACAAATTACCACAAACTCAGCAATTTAAAATAATACCCATGGGCATGTAGGTTAAGCATAAGACTCTTGATTTTGGCTCAGGTCATGATCCCACAGTTCTGAGATCAAGTCCCGAGTCAGGCTCTGCGCTGATGGCCTGGAGCCTGCTTGGGATTCTCTCTCTCCCTCTCTTCTCTGCCCCTTTCCCACTCTGTGCACGTGTGCTCTCTCTCTCAAAATAAATAAATAAACATTTAAAAAGTGAATAAATAAAATAATACCCATGTATTAGCTCACAGTTCCATAGGTCAGAAGTCTGGCATGGCATGGTTAAGGTCTCTGGTCACATGTCAAAAGGCCAAAATCAAAGTATCAGCTGGGCTAAGTTCTCTGAAGACTCTCGGAAGACTTGTTCCAAGCTCATTTTTGTTGGCAGAATTCAGTTCCTCAAGGTCATAGGGCTGAAGTCCTCTTGTATTTGCTGGTTGTTAGCTGAGGACTGCTCTTAGCAGCTGGAGGCCACCTGTTTTCCTTGACATGCAAGCAAGGCCCCCTTGATCTGCAGGCAAGTAGTGGTACATTGAATCCTTACTGTATTTGTACTTTTTGGCTTCTGTGACCAGAGAAAACTCTTCCCTTTTAAAGGGCTCATAAGATTAGGCCATGCCTACCAGAAAAATCTCCTCATTTTAAGGATAACTATGTCATATAACATGATCTAATCAGGGTAGTAAACCATCATATTGATAGTCAGCAGGATTCTACAAGGCATGTGTACCAGAGTGGAGAAATCCTGGGGCCATCTTAGACTTCTACTTACCATAATATTGTAATTTATTTAACAGTTTCTTTGTTTTAAAAAGGTCTGGGTTTATGTCTAATTTTTTATTATTAGAAGAGATGCTTTTGGATGAGCATCTAACCTCTGTTAATTTGATAGGTGAAGAATGATATTTTGTAATTTGCATCTTTATTTCTAATGAAATTCAACACCCAGCTTCTTGTGTTTATTAGCTATTTGTCTTCCTTTGTGACTTGTTTCTTTTCTTTTTGGGGTTTACTTTCTAATTGATATATAATGTTCTTTAATAGTAAGGACATTATAGGGGCACCTGGGTGGCTCAGTTGGTTAAGCGTCTGACTTTGGCTCAGGTCCTGTTCTTGCGGTTTGTGAGTTCTAGCCCTGGGATGAGCTCTGTGCTGACAGCTCGGAGCCTGGATTCTCCTTCTCTCTCTGTCCCTCCCCCGTTCATGCTCTCTCTCTGTCTCAAAAATAAATAAACGTTAAAAAAAAAATTAATAGTAAGGACATTATAACTCTTTGCTGATTTTGTTACAACCGTTTTATCTTTCTTTGTGTACTTTTTGATGTACAAAGGTTTTAACTTCATATGTACACAATTCCATTTTTATCTTCTGTTCCTGCCTTTGATGTCGTATTTAGAAAATTTTTGCACCTCAAGATTTTAGAAATGTGTTCATTACATTTCTCTATTACTTTTATAGATGCATTATGTGTATTTAAACTTTAATGTACATGGGATTTATTTTGATATATAGTATGAGGCATGTTATGTATTTAAAAATTTCCCCCCAAATTTATTAACCAGTAGCCTAATATTTGATAAGAACTCATCCTAACTGGTTTCAAATGCCATTAACTTGACCTTTTTTGGTGCCTTTTCATTCTGTTCAATTATTCAAATATTTTGCAGGCTGGTGCCATAGTGTGCCATTTTGATTACTGCATTTTGAAGTAAATTTAAATATATTGAAATGTAAATTACTCCTTGTTTTCTTTAATTTCCAATATTTTATTGGCTCTTTTACCCTAATACTTTCACAAATTTCTGATGGAATTTTAATTTGAAGTGTATTGACTTCATAAAATTTACGTGGAAGAAATGATGGTTTTGAAATATATAACCTTCCCATTCTAGAAATACAGAATGTCTCTTCACTTATTAGAATTTTCCTTCCTGTTCCTCAGTAAAGTTTTATTTTTATATTTTAATAAAATTTCATATTTACAGAAAATTTGCCGGAATATTACAAATAACAGTTTTCCTGAACCATTGGAAAGTAAGTTGCTGGAAGACTTCAGTATGTAATTCTTCCACAGAAGGACTTTCTGTGCTACCATCAAAATAAAAATCAGGCCATTAACATCTGTCTATTACTGTCGTGTCATCCAGAGATCTCACTCATGTTCCCCCAGGGTGCCCAGCTATGGTTTTTAAAGAAAAAGGGTCCGATCCAGAGTTGCTGGTTGTATTTGGTTGTCTTGCATCTTTTGTCTCTTTCACACTCAGTTTCTCAGTCTTTCCAGGACTTTCATGACTTTGCCACTTTTTAAGGTCATAGGCCAGTTACGTGGTAAAACTTCCCCCATTTTGGGTTTGCCTAACGTATCCCCATGATTTGATTTGGAGAATGCATTCTTGGCAGGAGCATTACAAAAGGAATGCCGTTAATGCATCCTATGAGGAGGCACATTGACTTGTCCATTACTGGTGACTCAACTTTTGATCATTTGATGGGCTTGTGTCTGCCTAGCTTCACCACCGTAAACTTACCCTTTATCAGTTTGTAATTGATAAGTGTTTTGTGGGGAGATACTTTGAGACCATACTGTTGTTAAAGTATTTTAAATCTTGTTAGGTGCTACTGGAATTAGTGTTTATATCAGAGCCAATTTTGTCCCACGGCTGAGGGAAAAAAACCTTTCTTAGTGCTCTGCCTGACGCTCCATGAATTATGAGGTTTTGTGCTTTGCTGTGGCAACAGGAATTGTTTCCAGGTGTGTGTGAACTCTGGGGCTTGTGCTTGCTGATCCTTTCTGGTGGTTCTTTCCCCAGTCTTGGGTAGTTTCCGGACACCATGAGGATGTGAGGGAGACTCCCTAGATCTCTGGAGGAGTGCTCCTTCTGCAGCTCTTTCCTCGCTGGCACAGTTCCCTGGAAGCTCACTGGAGTTTCCCTCCGTTCCCCCACTCAGGAGAGCCTGGGCCCTGCTGGACCCTCCCCCCCCAGTTCCAAAGCCTGCACGCGCTCTTGGGCAACAGTAGGGCTCACCTCATTTGCTTCCCATCTCTGAGGAATCACTGTCCCTCGTTGCCTGGTATCCTATGTCCCTGAACACCATTGTTTCATATATTTTGTCTGGCTTTTTAGTCTTTTCGGGCAGGGGCGTAAAAATGGTCCATGTTACTCCAACTGACTGGAAAAAAACCACTTATACATTTTGGATGAATCAAACTCATCATTTTTTCCCAAGCATTTATTAAAATGTAGACGTGTTTCCCTCTGCTCTAAATGGCCCCAGGATGCCGAGAGTTTTTTAAATGTCACCTGTAAGTTTGTCTTCTCCATCCTCAGCTACTGCTCGCCTCTGCTATCAGCTCTATACCTACTCTCCAGTAGTTTATGCGTCAACTCTGCTGTAGGGCAGTTTCTCAGATAAGGGTCAGTAGGTTCTAAATGAGTCTTCAAAAATCTCTTCTAGGAATTAACAATGTGAACTATGTCATAGGTATTTGACTGGGGCACTTTATTGCCTCCTTTCTGGTCCTTGGCCACAGTTACATAGTTGAGTCTCCTAAAGCATTGCTTTCTGGATAAATGAGACATAACGCTACTTTGAACCTTTGTTTGGGAGTTCTTCTTGTTGATGAGTCCGGTGGGGGTAGCGCTATTGCACTTTCGCTGGATTGTAGACTAAGCTGTATTAGTTTTTTAGGGTTGCTATGACAAAGTACCATGAACCGAGTGGCTTAAAATAATAGAAATGCATTGTTTCCCAGTTCCAGAGGCTACAAGTCTGCGGTGAAGGTGTCAGCAGAGCCATGCTCCCTCTGAAACCTGTAGGAGAATTCTTGGCTGCCTCTTCTTAGCCTCTGGAGTTTGCCATCAGTCCTTGGGGTTCCTTGGTTATAGCTGCATAACTTCATTGTCTGCCTTTGTCATCACGTGGCCTTGTGCCTGTGTGTCTCTGTGTCTTCACATGGACATCTACTTCTGCGGACACCAGTCATATTGGATTAGGGACCAACCTTACTCGAATATAATCTCATTGGAATTCAACTAATTACATATCTAATAGCCCTATTTTCAAATAAGGACAAATTCTGAGGCATCTTGGGGATTAGGACTCTCGTATTTTTTTTAGGGGATGCAATTTAACATTTAACAATTGCTATAGAATATTAGGTGACTTTCTTAGTGGAAACTGAATGAGCAGCCAGAGTGGTAGGCCTTGAACCAAAAGCAGATGACACAGGTGTAATGATTTCAGCGAAGATGAGGAAAGCTGGCTGGGCTACGGGTAGCATGCTAGCAGGAAGTCCTGTGCCAGGTTTGACTCCTAACTCCTGCAGATAGGAATGCAGCGACATCAGGATCCTGGTGTTAAGCCCATGTCTGGAATTTCCTGAGGTAAAATCCTTCACCCAAGCTTTGGCTAGTGGCCCCAAGTGTCAATGAGTGCTATAGACAAAGGGCAGATCTTATAACTGAAGCTTCTCTGACAGGTGGTCATGGTAGCAATGACCATGTATAATGATGGGAAATGTGCTTCCCTGTTTCTCAGTCTTTCTTAATTGTGAAGATAATTGCTTCTTCTGTGGATTTACATTTGCACAGATCTTTTTAGTTTGAAGAGTGATTTCACAGTTTACAGTCTCCCTTAATTTTCATATTAACTCTGTGCAGTTGAAGTTACTACTTCCTTTTAGGTATGGTGAAGTTAATATTATTATGCAATAACTGCCAACACAATGAAAAGTCGATATTATTTTTATTTTACAGATGAGGAAATTGAAGCTAAGGAAAGCTAAGTGACTTGTCTAATGGCCTATGGTAAACTGTGGGACCGGGACCAGGACCCAGCTCTGTCCTTCCTAGTCTCATGCATTGTCCTCGACACTATGCTACCAAGCTGACCTCTAATTTGGATGTGCCTAGAGAATGTCAGCATTGGCATAGCACAGGAATGTGGGAAGTCCTACTTTACACAGTATTCTCTAGACTCGATGCTTACTAGCTGTGTGATCTTGGAACAACTCTGTTAACCTTCATTCATTTATATACTCAAATATTCCTTTTTTTTCCTTATAATTTCTTCCCCCTCCTCCCCAGGCTTATTGAGCTATGATTGACATCTTAGCCCCACCTAAGTTAAGGTGTACAAAGTGATTATTAGATACATGTATATGTTGTAAAATGATTATCAGAAAAAGGTTAGTTAACACCTCCATCACCTCACATAATTACCATTTTTCCCCCCTGTGGTGAGAACATTTAAGGTTTACTCACTTAGCAATATTCAAGTGTACAATACAGTATTGTTAACTATAGTCACCATGCTGTTATTAGCTCCCCAGAACTTACTCATCTTACAGCTAAAAGTTTGTACATTTAACCAACATCTCCCCATTTCTCCCACCCCCAGCTCCCAGGAGCTACCATTGTATTCTCTGTTTCTGTGAGTTTAGTTTTGGATTACATATGAAGTGATATCATACAGTATTTCTTTCTTATGCTTTATTTATTTATTTCACTTAGCATAATACTCTCAAATTTCACCTATGTTGTTGCAAGTGGCAAGATTTCCTTTTTTTAATGGCTAAATTATATATAATTCACATTTTCTTTGTCTATTTATCATCTGCTGATTATCATGTGGGTTGTTTCCATGTCTTGGCTATTGTGAACGATGCTGCAGCAAACATTAGAATGCAGCTATCTCTTCAAGATAATTTCATTTCTTTCAGATATGAGTCCAGAGTGGGATTGCAGGATCATATGGCATTTCTATTTTTTAATTTTTTGAGGAAACTTCATACTGTTTTCCATAATGGTTGTACCAATTTACATTCCCACCAACAGTGTCCATATCTCTCCCCAGTTTTAGGATTTTCTCAGCCATTCTTTCCTTCAAAAAGCTTTTGCCCTTTTCTCCCTATTTTCTCCTTCTGGGACTCCAGTAATCCATGGTCATTTCTTTTAATGGTATCCCATAGTCCATATGGCTTTCTTTTATCCTTTTCCTTCTTTTTGACTTGTTCTCCTCTTATTGGACAAGTTAAAAAGATCTGTCTTCTACTTCACAGATTCTTTCTTCTATTTGATCCAGTTTGATACTGACACTTTCTCCTGAAATTTTTAAAAGTTTTTTTAAATGTTTATTTTTGAGAGAGAGAGAGAGAGAGAGAGAGAGAGAGAGAGACAGAGACAGACTGTGAGTGGAGAAGGGGCAGAGAGAGAGGGAGACACAAAATCTGAAGCAGGCTCCAGGCTCTGAGCTGTCAGCACAGAGCCTGATGCGGGGCGTGAACTCATGAATTGGGAGATCATGACTTGAGCCAAAGCCAAATGCTTAACCAGCTGAGCCACCCAGGTGCCCCTTTCTCCTGAATTTTTAATTCCATTCATTGCATTCTTCAGTTCCAGAACTTGTTTTTAAAAATGATTTATATATCTGTAATAGACTCTTCATTTTATTATTGTTTTGCTGATTTTGGCGAACTGCCTTTCTGTGTTTTCTTGAAGTTCAATGAGTTTCTTTAAAATGACTATTTGTATTTTTCATTAGAGAAATCTCATTTTTTAAGGTTGGTTATTAGAAAATATTATTTCTTTGATGGTTTTGTGATTAATAATTTTTAAATTTTCCTTGAAGTTTGTGTTGCTGCATTTGCATTTAAAGAGACACTCACCTCCTCTAGTCTTTACTGACTGGCTTCAGGAAACACCTTCCATCATCCATGTTAGGGATTCTGAGCCTTTTTCAGATATTTTCTATTGTATTTCTTCTCCACAGTTCTTGTCCCCTCTTACAAGGTGAATTCTTAAGATTGCATGCCTTCTTTTGATCCTGCAAAACCAGACTTGGGGCTGTCAGACTCCCATTTGCTTTCTCGAGGGCAGTGTTGAATGCTCAGACTGTGTGCTTTTTCACAGTGCTGCAGAGTTGGGCTGGCTTTCCACATGTGCTCACTAACTTTCTGCAAAGACTCAGTTTTGTTGTCATAGGGATTGTGCTCAGGGAGCTGGCCACAGAGTGGTAGGGTAGAGTATGGGAGAGGTTGTGATGCATTTGGGGTGCCTGTGGACCAGTGGGAGGATGTGTAGGTGAGATAGTCCCACTGGCTCATTGGTGGACTTCCTGATGGGGTGTGCAACACGTTTAGTAGGATGTATGTCTTTTCAGTGCCCTCCAAGAGCCCTGACTGCTGTTCTCCCAGACATTTCCTGCTCTGCATTCAGGCAGCACATCTCAGGATTCTAGGTGAAGTGGGAAGGAATTGGGTCTCTTTGATGGGGTTCCACACAGCTGGGGAAGCTGGGCACTCACTCAGATACTCTCACTTTCCCTTGTTGGAGAAATCACAGGCACTCAGATGTGCCACTTTGAGAGAAGGATGATGTGAGTATAATGAAACTGTTGCTTTTATCCTCTTCAATGCATCTGATTTCACTTTTTTTTTTTTTTTGCTCCATCTGTATGCTAGAACTTTCCACTGGACTCCCAGACTTCCACAAAGGCATTCTACTTCATGGGTAATTAAATGAGTATTTTTGGACAGAAAGATGGTAGAAAACTATTAATTCCACCATGTTGATGATATCACTCTTCTCAGCTATTATTTCTTGAGTACTTATATGCTAGGCCCTATTCTAGGCCATGGAATTGTTGCAACATACGATAAAGTCCTCATAGAATTTGTCTTTTGGAATTGCATCAATTTCATTATTTGTAAAGTGGAGGTAAAAAGTGAATATCCTCAATTAAGTTGTGAAGAGTAAATGCAGTCATTTGTATAATGAGCTTAGCTCAGTGCCAGGCATAACAGAATTTTCAATAAGTATCAGTTGATTATATGGAGATCAGACACAGTGGAAAGTGGGCTTAACTCTTGTCTGTTTTGGAACTGCAGTGCTCTGACATGGGGAGGGCATGCTGAATAATCTGGGTGGCAGGGGAAGATAGAAGTTTGGAGTCTTGGATGTCTTTTCAAGATACAGGATGGAAAAAAAAAGATTTAGGATGGAAACACAAAGCTGGACTAGAGTGGTGTCGTGAGGACAGTGGTAGGGCCCCCCAAAGGGCAAGGCCTGGAGGACATGTACTAAGTTCATCTACTTGGCCAACATATGCTTCTCTGCTCTTCCCACAACTGCAGTCAGAGGTAAAGAATTTCATACTGCAAAGCAAAGGATCAGTGAGGACCAAAAGCAATGTAACACAAGTTACATTGTGCAGAGCATATTGTTGTTTGAAATTTGGGTTTGCCTAAAATGGCTCACTGTATTAGAAGCCTGTCTTAAGTTCCTATACCTCAATATGTGGTATTAACTCTGGTAGAAAATATGCAACTGACCCAAAGACAACATAGTTTAAGAAATGTAATATTTTATTTGCATCACATTTTAGAAAGCTGTTTTTGTTGAGGAATGTGGTAATCGCTACTGGGCATTTTACTTTGCCTTGGGGACACAACTCCGAGAGCTGGAGTTTATACCGTAATTTGGCTAATCAGCTCAGAGTCAGCATCTGTACTCCTGTAAGTGGCATTTCATATTATGACAGGAAATCTTTACTGTTTTTCTATCATAAAGAAACATTACTAAACTGTATTGTATTATGTGCTCAAATTGGCTCACCATCTCTGATGAGCTGTAGAAGAAATGGAAACAGATAGTGAGTGAGTGGAGCAGGGATGCCTACATGATCAATCTTGCCTCCCACAAGGGTTACAGGTCTGAAGCACGCATTCCAGGACTGCAGATCAGGGCTCAGATATTTCTAGAGCTCCCTGAGATGGATAAAATGATTTCCCTGTTTCGGGTTTGTTGTGATACTTAAATGAGGTAATATGTGCAATAAACCTGACACACGAGAGGTATTCAGTAAAAACAGTTTACTCTCCTTTTTTATATCCTGTTTTATGAATTCAGTTTTCTTCCACATTTTTAAAAAGCAATTCAAAATTGACCAATTAGTTTCTTATTCCTAGCTGGAGGGTCTGGCACGTAGAAGGTGATCAGTGGGAGTGTGTGGAGTGAGTTGTTTGTGGTGCTCAGTATAAAGGTGTTTCCTGTCCAAGTCCCTTGGTGGGTTGGAGATTCAGCACTATCTCCCAGCTCTTGAGTAGCACATACAGACAGGTTAGACTTAGCTGGCTAGGCTCTTTCTGAGTATGGCTTATGCCAGAGTTATTCACATTTCAATATTTGAGCCATTTAATGCACATACTCTGTGTTTCAATCCACCTCTTGAATACCTGGCCACATTCTATGTGGAGCAGTATCAGAGTTTAGAAATTCAGAGAAGAATTAGACATATCCCCTAATCTTAGGAAGTCAGTAATTCAGTAGCAGAGAAAGTACTACACACACACACACACACACACACACACACACACACACACACGTATGCACTCAGTCATGCATACATATACATATATGCTTGTGTCTCTGTGTGTGCACCTGTGTGTATTTTGGGAGGTAGTGTCCTAAGGTAAAGGACAACACTCAATGTGGGAGATACAAAGTTGTGAAAGTGTTGACCATGTTTTATGTGTAAAACTTAGGATCCATGGATAAGAACATGATAAGAGCTTAACTCTATGGAGTTATGATAAGAACATAACTCCATAGAAAGTCAAAGGAATGACACTTAAAATTGGGGTAGTTCCAGGATCAAGTCTTCCTCCTTAAGAGGTAATTCTTGAATAAGTTTACAGTCTAGTTAGAGAGTCATGGGCATATCCACAAGACAGGAGATGGTTCATAGAGGCAAGAGGAGGACCCAAAGAGAGATATGTCTGCTCAGAGCTATGGGAGATGAAGAAGGGGAGGGAGGGAGTTTGATGTCAGTGAGTAGCAAAGGATCTGGGAGAAGGGGGAATGCTGAGTCTGGAAAGATGCTGGAAAAAGGCCTGGCCGCAATCTTGTCTAAGTAGGGAGATCAAAGAGCCTTTCCTAGATTTAAGACAATGAGCCACACATCATTGGGGAGCCAGGTGCTTCTGTGGCCAAGGACTTTGCAGCTTGTCTGGCTGGCCCTCAGAAACATGGTTGAGAACAGACATGCGGGATTGATTAGAAAACTGCTATGCTTGGGAAAAAACTGTAGATTTCAGAAACATGAAAATGAAAACATGCAAGCATTTGTAAATGGAATGTGCCTATTGTTGTGGTTTATGTGCCCAGAGACCTTGTGAGTAACCTGTAGATATGGCTGGGGAAAACATGTCTTCAGAGCCCCTTTCCTTCTCCCTTGCACAATGGTGACTTTCCTTGGGTGACACCTGATGGTTGCTATATTTTCCTTTCTGATATAGGACCTTCTTCTCACTGATTATTATCAGGAAGTGACCTGGTGGCCCACTAAACTGGGGCTTCATTGGGCTGTTGAGAGGAAACATTATTATGTGTGTATTTGGGGGTGGCGATGGTATTGCAAGTGGATCAAGGGCCCACTCTGAAGACTTATTAGTTGTTGACATTTGCAGTTACTCGATCTCTCTGGACCTGAGATTCTTCATCCATGAATGGAGATAATCTTGTAGGGTTCTTGAGAGGAATAAACATAATAACAAATAAAATAGATTAGCACAGTGCTTGGCACACATTAGGTATTCAATTAATCTCACCTGTTATTGCTATTTTTTCGAGGAGGTGGTGTGATATGGGTACACATTCTGAGTATAGTTAGAACATAAAATCTCTTGGGGGGGTGGTGCACATAAGCATACACATTGCTGTCCATAGTGCTGAACTATCATTGCATGAGGCATGGCTGTAGCTCCTAATGCTAGGCCACACTTGATGGCTACTCAGTCTCTCCCAGAAATTCTGAGCCAGAAGTGTAGAATGAAGAGGTCAAGATGGTAGAGAGGCAGACTAATAGTGGCATTTGGATAAGTCACTGAGAAATTCTTATGGAGAGAAAGAAACATTTTTGTTTCTCTTAGATATTTATATTACCAAAGGAAAAACTCCAAACTGACAGGGCTGAAAATGCGGCTACAGGATGTGTTATGTGATGGAGGGCTGTGCATGTGTTAATGTAAATAATGAGTTTGGATAGTCAGCAGAACTCTGGGGGCGGGGGCGGGTAGAGCTTGTTTAAGAGTGGTATCATTGTCAGTTGGGTTAAGATAACATTTTAATAGATACTTAAACATTTTGGGTCAATAAAATATTTGTAATTTGTACAATGTCACAGAACAAATGAAAGTATTACTTATAATGTGTGTGGTCAATTTCATATACTATTGAAAATCAAAACACACTTCTCAGTGTAGTAAGTATTTCTTGAGAATTGGAAGTTTTAAGGACAGATGTCTCTCACACATTCCTTTCATTGGGTATTCTGGTGATGATTCTGGGTATATTGTTGTCTGTGAGCCCTCATTCAGGCTCACAAAAGCACCATCTTACAAAGGCCCAAGCTGTTGGAGCAGCTTGGCTAGCCTACCTCCTAATGTCTACCCATCAGTGAATTCATCCTTCCTTCCTTCCATCATCTATCCATTCATCCACCAGCTAACCAATTGTCAAACATGTAATTATTGAGCATCTACTGCACTTTATATACTCTGGTGCTCTGTTGTGCATTTTGCACCAGTAGATTAGGTTGCCTAATCTACCTGTTATCATGACAAACCCTGACCTTGGACTCAGCCCCTCCAGGATCTGCTGGTGCTATATTTATTTCTTGTTCAACAACATTCATTAGGCACTTACTGTAAGCCAGATACTGCTCAAGTTAGTGGGGATACAGCAATGAATAGTGCTATCTAGTGTCTGGATTGCTAAGGTAGGCTTCTGATTGGGTCTTTTTGTGCCAAAGACCTCCTGCGGTTCATTGTCAATACAGCCAGAAGTCCTTTTAAACCTAGGTCATATCATGTTATTTCTCTGCTCATAGTCTCCCGATAGCTTCCAGTCTCACTTAGTGGAGGGTAGTAGTGAAGATAATCACAGTTTGTATTCTCTTGTTATATTTTGAAGGCATTGGCCACAGGACTCACTGACAGATCAGACATTTGAGTATGACCAGAAGAAAGGAATCAGTAATATCTCCAAGGAATTTTTCCTTGGCAACTGGAAAGATAGAGTTACCAATTACTAAGTTGGAGGAGACTGACAGGAGCAGATTTGGATATGAAAAATTCTAAATCTTGTTTTGGATGTGACAATATTGATGTGCTTATTTGGCATTTAAATGAAGATACTGAACATGTAGTTGGATATAGAGTTCTGGAGTTCAGGATGGAGATATAAAGGACATTTAAAGCCACAAGTTTATATGAGATCGCCAGTGTAGAGAAAAGGAAAGTTCTTGGGACTGAGTTCTGGAGCACTCATCATTTAGAATGTGGGAAGATGAGGAGAGCCTTGGGAAGAAGACTGAATAGGAAAGGATGAAGAATTTGGAAGTGAGCCAAGTGAGCTGTGTCAAGGGGAAAATATATTTCAGTAAGGAAGGTGGGATGAGGGCTGAAAATTGATTTCTGGAAATCATAGGAGGTCTTGGTAAGAGCTATTTTGGTGGAATAATAGAATCAAAAGCCTGACTAAATCGTGTTCAAAAGAGAATAAGAAGAGAGGAAATGAGACAGAATAATGACAACTCTTTCAAGGTAACTTGAAATATTTCAAGGAATCTCATGATTTTCAAAGGGCTACACATGAATAAACCATGAATGGCTTTGTTACTGCTGTGCTGTTTTAACATTTCCAAATACTGCATTGGCCTAAAAGAGAAATCAACATCCAGGTGTGAGTATCTGGCAAAACTAGTTGGGAAGGTGTTGAGTCAGCCAAAGGCTACATCACCTATAGCTTCCCTAGAAGTAACTCAAGGCTTGTCATGCAGAGTCTCTTAATAACAGAACAGCCACAATAGTAGCAACAACTAATAATAGTATATTAGAGTTCTTACTGTGAAGCATTATACTGAATGTGTGTCATGGATTATCTTATTTAATGCTCACAACTCAGTGAAGTTGGTATCTCTGTTATTCCTATCTTACAGACTTAGTGGTTTATAGGCAGAGGTGTAGTCCTTTGAAATATTAGTGAGACTCTGATTTTTACTACTTTTTTGCATATAGGCATTATTTCAGGACCCTGCCAAAGAACAATGACGTGACACAACTTTTCAGAAGTGATGTAGGGAATAAGTAAAGGCTGTTTTCCCCAAGGGCTACTATGTGGATTGAGACCTCACTCTTCCTTCCTCCTTCACTTCTTACTCAGAGCTCTTGGGAATACAGATGTCATTTGTAATGGATGGTGCTAGGCAATTAATAGACAAAGCGTGCTATCATCAGGGGCTTTGTGTGGTTGTGGAAGAAGTCCACCCTTCTTACTGTGGTTCATCTCCTCTTTGACTCCCCTCCCTGACGGCCATGGCTCTCCTTGCCCCTTGTGGAGTGGAGGGCTTGCTTCATTCAGAAGGAAGAAAAGTGCAAAGTGAGGTCACTGGTTCCTGCTAACTCTTAAGACCTTAACTTTCAGAAACATTTCAGAAATGTTTCCTAAACATTTACAAGAAACAAGAGGTATTTTGATAGGCTTATAAACTTTATTTAGTTTTAACAAATACTGAAGTTACTGGTTTACTATACCAATAGGAATTACATGTTGTGCTATAAAGTCAAAGGCAAAATAGTTCAGATAGCTACGGCTCTAATTAAGACTCCAGTGCATGGTGGAGTGTGGGGAAAGTAACACTGCACAGTCTATGGTCTATTGTTTTCAAAACAGTTTAGCTACTCAAGTTCCATTTATTTAAAAGAACCGTTTATGGAAAAACTTAGAGAACATTGGATTCATTAACAACAATTGTAGGTTTCCGTGAGTAGCAGATTGATCCATTGAAAGGGCCGGATGAACAAATATGAATTGAGCATGACCTCCAGCAATTAGGGGTCTGTTTGAAACCTGTTAGTGTTTTGTACAGTAGCTTTAATCTTTTTCTTCTTGGGTGGAATTAAGTGCTCATTTTTTCCTTTCTCTTACTACCCTTTTCTCTTTAGTTTATATGTACAAACACATACACACTCGTGCCATTTCATGTTGTATTACCACGGTATAATTTTCCCTTTGCTTGTATTTCCATGCATGTTTTAGTTTGCTTGTTTTTTCCAGAATTGATGATGATGATGGAGAATGGAAATATGTCTATAAGGTATTGTGTGTTTTTTCAACTTTGCTGAAGTATCATTGACAAATAAAAGTGAATATATCTAAGGTGTACAATGTGATGATTTGATATACATACATACACACACACACATTGTGAAATGATTACCCTCAAGCTCATTAACACACCCATGACCTCACTTAGTTATCTTTTTTGTTGTTGTAAGGACACTTACAATTTACTCTCCTAGCAAATTTCAAGTATGCAGTAGCTATAGCTTCTATGCTATATCCCCAGAACTTATTTAACTTCTTTGTTTAAAATTTTTTGTTTATTTATTTTTGAGTGAGAGAGAAAGACAGAGTACAAGCAGGGGAGGGCAGGGAGAGAGGGAGATACAGAATCTGAAGCAGGCTTCAGGCTCTGAGCTGTCAGCACAGAGCGCTATGTGGGGCTCAAACTCCTGAACCATGAGATCATGGCCTGAGCTGAAGTCAGATGCTTAACCAACTGAGCCTCCCAGGTGCCCCGAACTTACTCAACTTCTAACCGAGGTTTGTATGCTTTGACCAACACGTCTCTATTTTCCCTATCCCCCAGCCCTGGCAACAACTATTCTCTGGTTCTGAGTTTGACTTTTTAAAAATGTCACATATAAATGAGATCATACAGTATTTTCTTTCTGTGTTTGGTTTCTTTCACTTAGCACATTATCCTCTAGATTCAAACATGTTGTCACAAGTGGCAAGATTTCCTTATTTTTTATGCCTGAATAATATTCTATGTATGTATAATATATATGTATATGTATTGTGTTTCTTTTAAACATATTTCCAAATGACTCAGACTTTACATCCCCTGCTAATCAGTAGGAACAATACCAGAATATAGCTAATATATTTAAGGAGAGTTTTCTATACTTACTTTCACTCTGAAAAGTGATTTTTGGAGATCAAAACAATTAAAAGTATCAAGGAAATAAATAAGCTCTGTGTGATGCTGGTTTTCCATTATGTAATTCTTGAGGAATTTTTCAGGAATTATTAGGTGATTATGAAAATTATGAAATAAATATTATTTTAGTACCATGTTTCCTCTTTCTTTCTCATCTTTTTCCTTCTCCTCCCCCTCCTTATTATTATTATTATTATTATTATTATTATTACAACTTATTGTAGACACAGCTATCCCATCCTTTTAGGTTATTTAGTGACCCCTGACTGTAAAGGGTCTAAGATGAAAGCCTCTTCAGACTTGTAAACATCTTTGCTCTTTGAGCACAGAGTGTCACAAGTCTTTTTTGGCCCTTCATATTGGTCAAGCACATTTTGCAGTGCACTTCACAATGCTCTGAAGCTCCTTCAAGTAAGGCTTGACATTTTTTTGCGTGTATATCTACTCCCCCCAACTCCCATCGAGAACCTGGATTTGAATCTCATCTCTGCCTCTTATTAGGTATCTGACCTTGGGCAAATCACTTAATCTTTCTGAGAATCTGTTTCCTTATCTATAAAAACAGACATCATGACTAGCTCATATATTCGTGCTGATTAAATTGAATAAGTTTGATGTAAGAAATGCTCACTATAAATTGTAAAGTTCTACTAAATATATGCATTATTATAGTATCAGTAATAATAACTTAATTGGAAAAATATCCTCCTGTTGGGGACCAGAGTGTTCATGTGTCATAGCCTATTTTAAGTGATATGGTATAATTAGACCACAATTTATGTAACCATCTTCTAAATTGGGCAATTAAATTGTTTCAGACTACTTGGGCCTATAAATAACACTGCAGTTATTATACTTATGCATAAATTCTTTGTCTGCATTTCTGAATATCTCTTTGGAGTTTGGCTTCAGGAGGCCACTTTCTCATAGGGCTGTCATTGCTCTGGGCTTCTGTCTTGTCAGCACTGCTGCTCTGCTCTTTGGAGAGCTCTTTCCTCTTGCATTCTCTTTGGACCACAGAAGGACCTCCAGAAAGGCCCGAGTTTGAGTGGGGTTGCAAGAGGATAGGCTTTGGGGTTGTTGGCTGGATGGTGAAGCTAGACTGATAATGCCCCACTGCTCTGGGGCATCTTGGTGTAGGGAAAGGGTAGTCTCTGTTTGGGGACGGATGGGCAGAGAACAAGGAGAGGGAGGGCGCATCAGGTCTCTGAGTGCATGTTCCTGCTTAGAGTCCCCATTGGGTCTCCAGGGCTCTCCCAACTGGGCTTTATAAGATTACAATCAAATTCATGGCTCAATCTTTGCCAGAGAGAGCAATTCTGTCTGTACTGTCCCGCTCAATGTTGTATCCAAAGTGAAGAGTGGGGGCAGCAACCCTCCAGGCTGTTAGCAGCTCTCCCTTTGAGTGAATGGCCTGTGAAATGTTAGAGAAGACCTGAAACCCTCCTCCCTGGGCGGATATCACCTTCTTCTTTTGGATTTTATAAAGAACCTGATCCTCTTTGCCTGAATGGAGCCAAATAAATGGGAGTCTCAGAGGAGGTTGATGGCTCCGCCATAGAAGTCCCACAGCGACGTCTGGTTTTGATGTATTACTGATGGATACGATCATGCTTAGAGAGCGAGATCACTTTTGCCAGTTTGAAAGAAAGGTCATGTTTTTAATTTAACTTAATTTCCTACACCAAAGAGAATTTTCAATAGGATATTCGACTTTTGCACCTTTAATGAGACCAGATGCTCTGGGGCCTGCAGCAATGAAGAGAAAACAGATTTTCTAGTTTACACTTCTACTTTGTACATTTTCTAAATTGGACATGTGCAGTTTCTTTAAGGATGCCATTCCTCATTGGTATTTCTCTCTTTCCTTCTCAGTTTTTCCTTTCTCCCTTTCTTTTACCCTTCCTTCCTTCCTTCCTTCCTTCCTTCCTTCCTTCCTTCCTTCCTTCCCTCATTCTTAGGATTATCTTTGAGCACATAACATGGGCTAAGCACTGTGCTTAGAGCTTTACAAACTTATATTTAATTTCCATTTTACAGATTAAAAGAGACTCAGCAAGGTTAAGTAAGGAGTGTAGTATATATCCTGTAGTGGGATGGTAGGCTGAATAACATAGTCATTACAAGCTTGGATGCTGAAACTATATCATCTGGGTACAAGTCCAGATTTAGTGATTTGTTTGTGGAGTGACCTGGGAAAATTACTTAACCTTTGACTACTGGTCTGTATTGATTGTATTAAAGTTACAAGTTTAATTTTGTTTCTAATGATGACAATTACATATATAAAAGAGCATATGTATTGTTTATAGACTAATAAAACAAATGCCTGGGTACCTTTCAGGCAGATTAGGAAGTAGAACATTTCCCATACTTTTGAAGCCTTCCATATGTCCCTCCCCTATTGACAATGCCATCCTCACTAAACCCCAGAGCTAACCATCATTTTGGATTTTTATTTTTTTTAATTTTCTTATTTTTCTATACATGCACTATATATGTATACACACACAAATACCACATTCCTAAACAACATGTTGATTAGTGTTGATTGTTTTTGTACTTTATTAAACTGAGAAACACTGTGTGGTATTTTTCTTTGACTGGCTTTGTATACTTTTAACTTGTATTTGTGAAATTCAGCTATATAGTTATAGTTCACCTCTTTTCAGTGCTAAATGGAATGCTACTTATTTTATTAGTTTTTAAATGATTGTTTATCTTTGAGAGAGCGGGAGCAGGGGTGGGGGAGAGAGAGAGGGAGACAGAGGATCTGAAGTGGGCTCTGCACTGACAGCAGAGAGCCCTACATGGGGCTCAAACTCACAAACCATGAGATCATGAGCTGAGCCAAAGTCAGACGCTTAACTGACTGAGCCACCAAGGTGCCCCTGGAATGCTACTTTAACTCCGTTTATTTAGTCATTCTTTTCTCAGTGGACATTTGGGTCATTGAAGCTTTTGTTTTTTTAAAAAATTTTTTTTTAAGTTTATTTATTTTTGAGACAGAGAGAAACAGAGCATGAACGGGGGAGGGTCAGAGAGAGAGGGAGACACAGAATCGGAAGCAGGCTCCAGGCTCTGAGCCATCAGCCCAGAGCCCAACGCGGGGCTCGAACTCACGGACCGCGAGATCGTGACCCGGGCTAAAGTCGGACGCTTAACCGACTGAGCCACCCAGGTGCCCCTGGGTCATTGAAGCTTTTGATATTACAGATAAGTCTTTCATGCACATTATTAGTCTTTCTCCTGGGGCCCATCTGCTGAATTTTCTCTAGGGTGTATACACCCAAGAATGGGAGGGTCATAGTTATGTGTGTTCAACTTTATGCCCAACTGCTTTCTAAATTTGTTGTAACCTATTTACTGCCTGATTCATAGAGTAGAGAGTTTCCATATTTTTACATCTTCACCAATACTTGGTATTGTCAAATTTTAAGTGTTTTGCCAGTATGGTGAATGTTAAATATATCTTATTATTGTTTTAACTGGCAACTTTGATTTCTAGTGAAATTGAACAACTTTATATATGTTTATAGTTATTTGAGTCCCCTCTTAGGTAAAGTTCCTGTTTGGTCCTCCCTGCCATCCCCCCCCCCCCCCCCCGCCTTTTAGGTCCATTTCTCCTCTTATAGTTTCATCTTCCCCCATGTATTAAATGGGAGCCTATTCTGGAAGCCCTCTAATGGGCTTTATAGTTGTATGCTCTGTGACTCAAAGTCTGATATTTTTATGTTGCTAACTCTCTGCTTTCACATGTTGGATTTCTTTCTTTAAAACATGCTTGGATGTCTTACGGATTGATGTCAGTTCATGGCCTTCTTAGGTCAAGGACCATACAGAAAAAGTCTTCCATAGAATAGTACAAGAGAATTTTGACTTTCATTGATTATTTTTAAATTCCTGTTGACAATTAAAAGTAAGATCTCCTTTCTCCTCACTTCTATTCCTCAAATATTTGTAATTCAGACACATATTTTTGACTGGCCAGAATCTGTAGTTTTCTGTCAAAGATACAATAGGAGTGCCTCTCTCTTCTCTTTTTCTGCTATTCCATCCTGGTGGTAGAATCAAGAAAAAAATTTAAAGCCTAGGAGATATAAATTCTTCCTGTTTTTACAAAGATCATAGTTTATTTTTAGGATAATTTCTTACATGCTGCTTCATTACTCTGTTTCTAACTCATGTTTTCCTTCAGGTCGATGGTTTCAAAAGCAACAACAAATCAAAACAAAATAAAATTCCCCCAAACCAATGAACCAACTAACCAATGGAAACCTAAACCTAAACCACCACAAAAGAACGCCAACACATATTATCAAATCTAATATTACCCTTTGATTTAGACCAGGAACTACACAGGGGCAATTAAAATTTCTTGCACAGTTGTCAACAGTTCCTACCTCACCTTATCTTTTATCAGATTAGGGATCTCTGAACCAAACAGAAAAATGGGATGCCAGTAAGGTGGTGTAACAGGAGAGTACCCACTCATATTCTCCAAAAGCAACAATAATTTGGCAGCCATCAATGGGCAAAAGTGCCTTCGTGGGAACTTTGAGGTGTAGGTAGTATGTTGTGAAACCCCAGTAGAGCCTAAGACCAAAGAAGGCCATTCAGAGAGGGCAGCTACACACTCATGATGAAGGCTTGCCAACCCTGGTCCTAGTTATAGTCATAGAAACAGCTCCATCCTTCTGTGGACTTAGTGACAGCCCTGTTTGTCCTTCATCCTGCTAAGGCCATCTGCTAGCACTATCTGCCAAGGGACCTGGGAAGATCCATACACCTGTATAACTTGGTAGCGGACCAGATGACCTGTCTTGGCTGTGGAACTTGAAGCAGCCCATGATCTGGCTCCAGACCCTCTCAGCCATGGTCTCAGATTGGTCTTGCCTACCCAGAGACCCAGCAAGAGATGTATTCCTGTATCCCTAGAGGCAGATCTGCAGACCTTGATTCTGACTATAGACCCTGAAGCAGCTCTGTGACTTGGTTTGAGCCACACCCTCCTGTGGTCTGGGGCCAGTCCTACCCCAGAGGATCTGTCCAGTGATGCAGCAGGAACCCTCTCAGGGACGTGGTAGGAACCATACCTTTCTTCATACCTGGCAACAGCCCCTGTCTGTGGACCCAACTGTAGATCCTGAAGTAGACCCTTGTCCCAGTGCCAACCCTACTGACAAAGGTCCTGGAGGCAGTCCTGTCTTCTTAGGGACCAGGCAGGATCCACACCCCCCTGAGCTCCTGGTAACAGGTCTTTTAGCTGTAGACTCAGCAGCAGCCATGTGATCTGGCTTCATACCCATTCAGCTGCAAACCAGAGATAATCCCATCATCAAGAGATCTAACAGGAGATATTTACCTGCCAAAACCAGTCTGTAAAGACTGGAAGAGGTGTTCCCTTCTTCAAATGCCAAAGACACAATACAAGGCTATATAGATAATGAAAAATCAGGTAAACATGACACCATAAAAGGAAATGAATAAAGCTTCAGTAACCTATCACAATGAAATAGAAATTTACAAATTGCCTGACAATTCAAAGTAATCATCTTTTAAAAAATGTTTTATTTTACATTTGAGAGATAGAGAAAGCAGGGGAGGAGCAGAGAGACAGAGACAGAATCTGAAGCAGGCTCAAGCCTCTGAAGCTGTCAGGTGCGGGGCTCGAACTCATGGAGCAGTGAGATTTATGACCTGAGCCGAAGTTGGACGCAAATGCAAGAGAACACAGATGACCAAACACAATCAAGAAAACAATATATGAGCAACATAAGAAATTTGATAAATATAAACCATAAAAAAGAACCATACAGAAATCCTGAAACTGAAGAATATATGATTGAACTGAAAAATTCAATATAGAACTTCAATAACAGACTTGATCATACAGAAGAATTAGCTAACTTGAAGATAGGTCATTTAAAATTAGCATGATGACTATAGTCAATATGATACTGCTATTTGAGATTTCCTGAGAGTAGATCTTAAGTGTTCTCACCACCAAAAAAAACATGGCTAACTATGTGAAGTGAGGGATGTGTTAATTAGCCTATTTGTGGTAATCATTTCACAGTGTATACATATGTAAAACATCACATTGGGGGCACCTGGGTGGCTCAGTCAGTTAAGCATCCGAGTTCGGCTCAGGTCACGATCTCACATTTCGTGGGTTCGAGCCCTGTGTTGGGCTCCGCGCTGACAGCTTGGAGCCTGGAGCCTGCATCACATTCAGTGTCTCCTTCTCTCTGCTCCTTTCCTGCTTGTGCTCTCTCTCTCTCTCTCAAAAATAAATAGACATTAAAAAAAACCAACATCACTTTGTACATCTTAAATATATACATTTTTTATTTGTCAGTTGTACCTTAATAAAGCAGGGGTAGGGGAGGAAAAATGTGTTGTAATGGGAAATCAGAAGGTCTAAGTTTTGGCCACTTATTTAAGCATCCAACTTTGCCCTAATGTCAGAGGTTCAACTCAATATAAAATTGCCATGTGGCTATGATAAGAACTTTTGCATCATAGGTAGTGAGTAATGCCTGAGTAAGTGTGGCAGCGGTGGTTGTAGAAGACTCTTGAAAGCACATTGCCTTTGTGTAGTTTCTTCCCTGCATCACAGAGGTGTCTTGACTCTGCCTTCTACAGGCTTCAGAAAGAGCTCAGGATCAGGTAAGAAAATTGAGCCCAGTCTTCACAAGATTGGATTATTGAACTCTACCAAGGAGGCACATGAATATACTGAAAGTAGCAGCACTTGGCTTTAATAGGCAGGTTATAAGAGATGGTTTAAATGGTTTTGGAACTGGTAGCCTTCATTTACACAGGATTGACCAGGATAGACCTGGGATGGGTAGGGAGTATGTGTCAGCTTGTGGAAGACCATAAACTAGAATGAAGAACACACACGTTTCTTTAACTTAATGGTTTAAAATCCCTGGGAATTCTGTAGAATCCTCTCAAGGCCCAATACACTTCTCAACTAGAAAAGCTGGCTTACCTGTCTCCTGTGCATTTTGATCTCAGGTAAAATATTATTTTAACAAAGGTTATTAGTCTCCAGAGAAACAGACACAATAGAAAAATATATATATATATATATATATATATATACATAAACATATGTATATATATATATATATACATACACAGATAAGTATGTACATATGTATATGTATGTATATATGCATATGTGTTTATATGTATATATATTTGTACATAAATAGATTTATTATAAGGAATTGGCTCAAGTGATTATGGAGACTAAGAAGTCCCAAGGTCTTCAGTCAGTAAGTTGAATACCCAGGAGTCTGAGTCTGAAAGCATCAGAAGACACTGATATCTCAGCTCAAGGACAGGCAGAGAGAGAATTCTCTTATGCTGACATATTGTTCTGTTCAGGCCCTCAACTGATTGGATTAGACCCATCCATGTCAGTGAGGTCAATCTGCTTTACTATGTCTACCAATTCACATGTTCATCTCCTCCAGAAATATCCTTGTGGATATGCCATGAATGATGTTTAACCAAATACCTGGGCACCCCGTGGCCTAGTCAAGTAGACATATAAAGTTAACCGTCATATGGGTTACAATATTTAAAACTCGGAAAAAGTGAAAATCCTTGGTTCATAGTATAGAAGGTGGTAGTGATGGTTGTGGGGGTGTTGTATAAATTGTGACAGAGGCCTTGGCCAATTTTCCCAACTGTGCACAGTCCTACCCTCTAGTTGTTTATCCTCTAATTGTTGAGAGGTCTTTGCATGACATCGTATATTAGCAATGTCTAAGTGTTTTAAGAAAATATCCTCATGCAATCTCTGTAATTTTCCAAGACTTTGTTGATTCCTCCCTTGGCTAGCTGTTGCTAGTCCCATGAATCCTTATCCATTTTCACCATTGAGTGCTGTGACCCTTTGCTACACTGCACTAGGCAGTCTGTCCTTCTTGCCTGTTTCCCCTGGTCCCCTGGAAAAGCCAAGTTGGATTGTTTTGGGTAATTTATTTGCCTAGAATTTGTTTTTGGTTTTGTCTGTATTCTAGATCATTGCTTCTGAAGGCTAATCCAGGATCACCTGCAGAACTTTTTAATACAGATTCCTGGGCCCTGTTCCCAGATAGTGGGTCTGGGGAGGGGATCATAGACTTTACATTTCTAACAAGATACCAAGTGATGCTATTGTTGCTTATTTGAGGACTTTAGTGCTGTTCTATATGGTACTCTCAAATATGTTCACATTTAGTATAGCTTTTTTATTTTCATCTTGTTTCAGCATAAATATTATTTGAATTATTTTTAACCATTGGTTATTTCTCACTAAGTTATTGGTTCTTTGAGGACCATCTCTTACACAGATTTGGATCCATCATAAGGTCAGTTCACCTCATGCTCAGGAAGTATATGTTGATTGAATAGAAAGGAAGAAAGAAATGCTCAGTTGGTGGAGGTCCACAGCCCTCAGGGCCCCGGGATCACCCCTCACACCCTTATGCCACATTTCATCCAAACACTGGAAATTGTGATCTCTCTCACTTCCTGCAGCAACTCACTGGCAGCCTTGAGACCACCCTGCCTCAGGCTGAGAAGTGAGAAATTCTGAAAGCAATCGAACACTGTAAATTTTCACAGCAGTTCAGCTGAAAGCTGTTGGGCACAGATGTTTCTGTAATTGTGATATGCTGGGAACATTCTCTGGGCTCCAAGCACAAGGGCCTCAGCCTCATTCTTCCACCTGGGTGCCTCAGTGGGCAGGTCTCCCTGTCTCGAGGCAGTAATGGGAACCAGGTGGCAGCATGTGTCTGTCTTAAAAGAGCTGAGCAAGATTCATGTCCCAGTTCCAGTTGCTCCTTCCCTCTTGCCCCAGCTCATGCCTCAGGGAGTTGGCTTTGGTGATGGTGGACCCAGTTCATTCCAAAGTGGGGTGATCCTCAGCCGCTCATTCAGGATGGGAATGGGATCTCATGTTTGCTGTTGGGTGGAGCCCTGGAGGCTTTCCAGCTGCTCCTAGATAGGCTGTAAGTAAAGAATCAGGAAAAGGTTTGGGTGGTGTGAAATAATGTGACTATTCCAAATGACCACCATGTGATCAAGATTACTACCATCATTTCAAAGTCCACAGAAGGATTTTGGAACTTTTGACATATTCCTTCCAAACTGAATTTGCTTTCAGTGCATAGTATTCCTGCCTTTAGCGAGAGATAGCTCTCATTTGCTTGAGGGTTCTTCCTGCTTGTGGAAACATGAAGAAGGCTATGAATAGCACAGGGGAAACATCTGTTGCTGTTTGAAAACTGACAAAAGTTCAATGAACTGGGAACATTTTTCATAAATGTTTCCAGTCAGGATAAATTTAACCTGTATGTACCGCAGCCAAAGGGGTAAGGAGGACAGAGGATGAAAGATATGGAACTATGGACATAGGAAGAAGAAAGAGTGTGTCATCAGACATTTTCTGGGAGTAGTTAGCACCCTTCCCTGGTGACTTAGTCTGAGTGACTGTCCTTGTGCGTACAACTGTCAGTGTTACTGCATAAGGAGTGTAACTGCATCATTTTTCCACAGGACATTTTCCTGACACAAGCTGTTGAAAGACCTATGTTTATAAACCCTGGTATAAACTTTATGTCTTAATTTTGTCACTGAATTGTAACATCATCTCTACAACTGTTAAACAAAAGTTTACCCTAAACAGTATTCACAGGTTTTCCAAGAGCCAGGAGAGTATCTACTTCCAGTTTTAGCTTCTATGAAGGACATGTTCCCTGTTAAAATACAGTTGTATCTTTCTTCTTGGTTCCAGTTATTCCCCATGTAGTTATTTTTTAAAACATGATTTATTCAGCTTTTTGAATGTATAATCTTCATATGGGAAGAAGGAAAAAAAAAAAGATTCCAAGAAAGAATATTTGCTGTAACTCAGTGAGGTAGTTGTTAAGATAACAACAACAACAACAAAATTAAAAGAAGCTTTCATTTAAAGAAAGTAGGAAAAAAAACCCCACAAAACAAATGCTTATAAGTACTAAGAAAAGTTTCCTGGATCCCAAATCAGCCTAAGTATATTTAACATGGTTTTTCATCAGCAATAATCAACTATCACTTAAAAACATAAGAAGGTAACATTCATAAATCAATAAAAACTAAAGTATACAGGCATTAGCTTATTCAAGAGTATACAAGATTTCTATAGAAAAACGTAAAGTTCTATTAGAGTACATAGAAGATGATTTATTTAAATGGAGACACAATCCTTATTCTTGCATGGAATGAGTTAATATTATCAAGCTGTTTTCTGCCTCAATTAAATTACAAATCCAATGCAATTTCATTGAAAATTCCAATGGGATATTTTGAAGAACTTGATAAACATGTTTTTAAAAATAGAAGAAATAATGGAAGAAATATGGAAGAAATAAGGTCCATGAATAGCTAAGTGAACTTTAAAAAAATAGAGAAAAGGGTATACTTATTTTACCAGATATTAAGACATGTTACAAAGACTGATATTTGTGTAAAAGAAACAAATAATCCAATGAAATAGATTAGAGAACTCAGAGACAGACATATATCTATATATTTATGTATCTATATTTATCTGAAACATCTGTATTTGAACATCTATATCATCTCTCTCTATATATGCATATCTATATCATGTATATTTATATGTATTGTATATGTATTCACCTATACATGTATTTATTACATCTAGAAACTTAATATTCCATAAAACAGTCACAACACGTGAAGGACAGGGGTGGGGACAGGAAGATAAATAGTTTAATAGTTGGATTTGGGAAAAAGGCCTCACAATTTTAAGAGAAATAAACGTGATAACATATAAAGGTGAAGTTCAGATGAATTAAAGACTTCAGCATGGAAGGAAATACTGTATGTTAATTGAAGAAAATATAAGATAATACTTTTAAGGCCTAGGAGGGAGGAAGAACTTCTTAAATGAAACCATTAAAACATAGTGCACAAGGCAGAAAAGTTGATGGATTTGATCATGTAAAATTTAAGGACATCATGAATAAAGTTGATAACAGCTTAATAACCAAGATAGCATTCTTATTATATAGACAAGATATTAATATCCAGGACATAAAAAGGACTCTTAAAAATCAGTATGTAAAAGAGGGAATCTCAGTGGAAAAATGGGCCAAGGATATGAATCACCAATTTAACAGAGAAAAGACCTCAAAGGCTAACAAGTAAATGAAGAAATTCAAATTAAATGAAAATGAAACGGTAATGAGATATAAATTTATACTTGTTATTTTGGCTAAAATTATAAAATGTGATAATGCCAAGTGTTGGGGAGTGTAGGAATATGAAGTAACACTCATGTTCTGCGAGAGACATTGAGAAGAGCAGTCTGGCAGTGGTTGGCTAAGTTATATACACACATACTCTAATCTGGCACAGAAATGTGCATACAGGTCTCTAGGTGACTACATGAGGAATAGGCATTGCAGTGTTGCTTATGGGGGAAGATGTTGAAGGCAACCTAGTGTCTGTCACTGGGGGAATGGAGAGTTAAAATGTGGGGTTGCGTATGATGCAGTAGTATGCTGTAAGTTAGAAACGATGGACTAAATATTGGTGGACCTTAAAATGTAGTAGAGAGTTAAAATGTAGAAAACAGAGCAAGATCCATAGCATGATACCGTGTGTATATAAAACAATGCATATTTTACAAGAAAACATAAACAAGGGGATGTGCATTAAACACATGAGAATGATCCTCATGTGGGGGAAGGGTTAGGGTGAAGGTTAGCATTAGGGGTTAGGAGGTCAATGAGTCAGAAATGGGCATTATGGGGAAAAATAATTAAAGGAGAACATGTGCACACTAACGATGATAATGTGCCCTAGACTGGGAGGCATGGTTAATTTAAAACTTCAGATCTTAAAAAATGAAGGAAAAAGCAAAGTAGTCTCCATTGAAAAGTCACCAACTCCTCTGCTTTTCTTTCTAAGTGGAATCAGGAAAACATTTTGGAGCAAATTTTATTCCTTTCAGAAATAGGAAATAAATATTCCTTGTCACTTGAGTGACAGCTCTAACATCTAACAACTCTTACATGTAAATGTAAGGTCAACTCTTGTGGCTTCACCAAGTCAGTCCCTCCTAGCATCGGTAGATAGGGTTGCTGTGGGGTAATTTGTATAGGGGCAAAAATCCTCCTTCAGGAGGAAAGGATTGAAACTCTTAAGTTTTCTTTTTGGGGACAAGATTGGATTGAGGGTGTTTTGACTAAGTTTCCTCAAAACCATGTGATCCCAGGGAGAACTCAGTAGAGTCTGGTCTGTTGACCCAGGTTCAATGCCAGGGCGAGGAGACTGCCAGGTGCTACAGGGAGGAGAGGGGCAGGGCTGGATCTGGCATAGAGCTAGGCTAAGGCTAGGAGCTCCTCCCTTTATCTAGCCCCTTCTGTCACAGGGAACAATAGTTGAGCATGTGAGGGTCAAGCAAAGACCTCGGGAAGCCAAGCTCAGGACATCTTTGGCCAAGCCCAACTCTGGAGTAGGTGGGATGGTGCCTTTTGAAGAAACTACTGTTTGCATAGGGACCAGACAGGGTGTTATCACTGCTGTGCAGCAGTATGTATCTATTTTTTGAAAGAAATCAGTGTGGCAAAGACAAAAGCCATGACAGTCAAAGTCTGGGCTTTTAGTTGTGGTCAAGTCTGATTCTCTGGTTCTCCATTTAGTTTGAAAGTTGAAGTAGCCCCTTTGGTCTGAATAAACATTGGACTCATTGACAATTCTAGGCAAAGGAAATCCAAAGAAAAAGAAACTGGATATGCTGATAGTTTGGATAGGGTAGAGACTCAAATGGTCAATTTGAATGTTAAGAAGAAAAATGACAGTGTCTTAGTGAAATTGGTAATAATACCAGTTGCACAAGAAAATTCTGGTATCCATTATATACTAGGCATAATGCTAGAAAATGGGGTGGATTCAAGATGACTAAGACATAACTTCTAGAAATCACAGCGAGATGATTTCATATAATCAATGGAGACTTCTTTGCTTTTTCCTTCTTCAGTTTTTAATATCTAAAGTTTTAAATTAACCATGCTTCCACAGTTTAGAGCAGATTATCTTTGTCAGTGTATACACATTCTCCTTTAATTATTTCCCACACTAATGCCCATTTCTGACTCATTGATCTCCTACCCCCTAAAGCTAATCTTATAATAATGAACTCCTTGGAGGGTCATTCTGATCTTATTTATAAAGTGAGGATAAAGAATGGAGTGCACCAGTTGTTGACCTGGAGTGCACCCTCTATAAAGGTTAGCATGACCTTGAAGTCCTCTGTAAGATATCCTCTAGGCAAATCAAGTACGCTTCAGATAGAGTGCAACCGTAATACCACAGTCAGTCATTTAATTGTATCTGTTGTGGAGCTCTGTGCTTGGTGTTCAGAGATATCTGGGAAGGAGGTGTGACCTTGCATCGTTTAGGTGTTGGTGTAGCACTGGGCCAAGGCACCTGTTGGAAGAGCATCTCTGACAGAATTATCTTAAACTTCTGGGAAAGAAAGGCTTCACCTTACAGGGACCTCTGTGGTTCTCTTTCTTTCTGGTCTGTTTGTTCTTCCTTGCTTGTCATAACCATGTTTACATACCACCCAACCCTTCCCATTAAAAATGACAGAGATGATGGGTCCCTAATGAATCACTCTGTAGGCATCCAACTCACAATAATCAATTATAGCTCTGTGTCACTAGAACAATGATCTCCGAGATCTTTACATAAGCTTGTTAAGAGATCCATTAGGAGGGAGAATGGACTCTTTCCTTCAGTATATTGTTCCAACAAGAAGCCACATGTCTACGAGGCCTTCACTCACAGGACTTGAAGCTTTGAGTCACAGATTGGCAGTATGGGAGTAAAGATGGATTCAACAAATCCTGCCTGAGTTGAAGGGTGCGTCCTTCTGGCACACTGTGGGGAAGACTACAGTGTTTGGGGCTTTGCTTTCTTCCTCTCTTTGAAGAATCTACCTTTCATCTCATCTTGGTCCATCTCTAGTCAGGGATTGGACAGACCTGGCTCAGGTGGAGATAGACTAAGTGAGTCAGCTGGCTGTTGTGGTGGTAAATATCATAGGGCAAAGGAAAAATGAGGATCCCATTTAAAGAAGAAATCCCAATGGAGTTGAATACAGGAGGAATTTCTCTGGGATTCATATATGTGAATGGGGACAAGCAGCTATTTCAATTTGGGAAGACAGAGGAGAATATAGAACTTTGATTTTGAACAGGGAGAGGTACCCAGAACTTTAACTGATGAAGTGGCAACCTCATGGTGTGTTAAGTTCAGGGAGCAGGGTTAGGGTTGACACCTCCAAGTGGCATTGCCCTCACATGGCCCCTTTCTGTCTGGTCTGCTGTAGAGTCTGGCATGGGTGCCGAAATTTCTCCTTCTCTGCAGACTTTGGGTGGAGGGTAAATAGGGTGTGTCTATCTGCAAAAATCTACATTCACAGGAAATCACAGACGAGTGATCGCTGGGACAAAAGTATCCTCCCTTGGACTTGCCTGTGTTTATTGCTAATATCGTCTTTGTGGCCCTCAGCCTCTACATCCTCCAGTCTTCATTTGGAGTGGATTCCGTCCCCTGTATCAATCCCCATGGTGGCAGGAAGAACCAAGTGAGTTCCACCATCTCCTCCCTCTCCTCTCCACCTGATGAGGATCTTCTCCTGAGACCCTTCCACATCTGGATCAGGTTCTCCAGAGCTAACCACTGGGCTTCTGTGTCCCCTTGCTCAGATCAGGGTTACTCCATCCTTGTTCCTAGTTATTGGGCTAACTGGCCAGGCCCGTACATGTACATATTGCATCTCATTTGATATTTATAACCATTCAGTTAAAGAACATTAGTATCCCAGTTTTATGGATAAGAATACTCGGGCTCAGAAGTTGTAAATAATTTGCCCAAGGTCAAATAAATAACATATCTGGGGTTAAGTCTTAAACCTGTCAGATTCTACTTTTTTTTTTTTTTTTTTTTTTGCTTCTCTCTACTTCCCTTTTAAGCTATTTGGTGGTATGGATTTAGGTAGTTTCTTTCTTTGTAACTTGGATTCTGGGGTTGTTCATCAGTTCCCCACCAGAGGCCTCTTTGGCTCTTATGTCCACTCCACACAGAAAGAAAATTTTAAGACAGGCCAACTGGCCCATGCTTCCAGCCCATGCCAATCTGTGAAATCAAGTGGCAAATGTTAGTAGATGTTCTTGGCTGGGGATTTTTAAACTAAAGGATTCATTCTTTTAGTGATTATGCAATTGTTATTCAACACATTTACTCTTTCTTTTTTTTTTTTTTTTTTTTTTCAGATTTCAGAATAAACCTTTTCTTACCATTGCTGGCTAACTGAAGATTATCTTCATTATAAAACAATTGGTTAAAGATAGCTATTGTCACTTGCAACAATTTGTTGCTGTGACCAGAATTTCTTTTTTCTTTTGAAATTATAGAACCAGGACAAAATACTGAAATAAATTGGATGGAGAGGATGATAGAAAATTGCAGCTGTCATCCTCTGCTTTAGATTTTTATCTTAATAAAATGAATTTCCTGTTCTTATCAGTTGTCTTTGTAATTAGTAAATGTACTAATTTCCTAATTACTGATTAAAAAATCTGTGTGTTAGGATTGCATATATTTAAAGAGATCACCTACTCAAAATGTTTGCAAAACACTGCATTGTCCATTCCTCTGAAAGCCTTCACTTCTGCCCGCTTCCACTGTCCCTGCCCTTGTAGACCCTCTGCCTTCTTGCTTGCACTCCAGTCTTCATTGCTAGTTACTGACCCCAGCAAGGGGGGATCTCTTAATTCCCTTCATGCTATTTTGAACCTTGCAGGTTCAAAACCTTGGAGGTTTTGAAAAACCTTTGAGGTTTTCAGCTTTGTAGGTCCAAGCATCTGCCATTTTCTGGGGACAGGACTTACTTTTCCAGCCTAGCCCTGAAGAAGCAGCTTCTTCTGAGGCTGATCCTGCAAATGATCCTGAGCTGGATCCCCTCTTGAGAGGTGTGGACTAGTGTAACTCTGTTGATCGCTGAGAGGGCCAACTGGAAGCCTCAAAGATGGGTGCCTGAAGTTTATATTGTTCCTGTTCACACGTAGCAAGTCTGCACAAGTGCTGAGAAGCAGGCTTCCTGGCAATGGTACCTACCACTTATTGCCTAACCATTTTTTGGTCCATTTAAAACACGAAAGTTTGCACTCTTCAAATAAGGCAGTATTGGAGGAAACACGGAGTTCCTGACTCTATGCCATGCACTGTGCTAGGTGGTTCCTTGTGCATTTTCTCTTGTTTGCTTCTGGCTTGAACTAAGTGGCATAAACAAAACAAAGAACCCATTAGCGAGCACTTGTGAGATTGGGTTGGAGAAGTTTGCTTTTATAGGGGAAGAAGTAAAGGGAAGTATTTGCCACCAGGGCAGGGATTTATTTATTCTGCTAGTGATTCTCAGATTACACCTAAGGACTCTGATGCCTTTGGAGAGCCCCGAAGGATTCTGTGTACATGGGTGGAATCATTGGCACTTTGAACAGAGCCAGGGGGATGATTTCTGAAAGTGTTCAGGGCACCCTCATTTGCCAAAGGACAAACAACATGAGAAGGCATGATCTCTGTTTTCAAGGAGCTCACCAGCTCGCTTGGAAGAAAAGGCACAATAGTACTAGATAGCATATAGTCATGCCTGGCACAGACCATTGAGGCCCAGGAGAATGAATGGTTCCTGCAAGCTGGGGGCTGGGAAGTCACTCTGGATAGTACGGCTGGTCTGGCCTGAGTTTGTTGGGGTACTTCTTTGTTTCCTCTGCTTTTTGCACATTTTTCATGTCTTGTGTATAGACCTTCTTTCCATAGAACTTTCTGTTCCTGTTACTTACAAGGAGAAGAGATTTACTCTGGTTACTTTAAGTAATGGGCATTGGGCATGGGGGATAGCATGAGGGTTTATTGTAAGGAATTGAGAGACAATAAAGGTAATGGATATCCATTCTGTGACTTGATTTCTTCTTCTTATGGGACTAATATTAATGCCCACACATTGGGTTTGTTTTTTTTTTTTTTGTAAAAGGAATAAATAAGATAATCCATGAAGATAATCCATGAATTACCTAGCTTAGTGGGTGGCACACAGAAGATCTTCAATACATGTAATTTCTATTATTATTGATAATTTCTGGTTTCTCGTAATTTTTACTTGCTGTTGGCTCCTGTGGTTCAAACTCTGAATTCCCCTCAATGACTCTGTCTTGACATCAGGACTTTCAAACTCCTTTCAGTTTTACACTTTCTTGTCCATGCCTGAATATCTTCTCATTTCCAACATTGTTCTTAACAGAGACTCTGGTTGTCTCAGCTCACAGTTTTGGTTGGGTCATGTCACAGTGATTGGCCATTTTGTTAGCAGGCTTCCATTGCATCTGTGCCCTCTTCTGGTACATTATCAGAGACTGTTGGCAGGAAAAAAAACCATACATACAAGGGAGTGTGGACACGGCATGTTGGGTGGGGTGGGGGTGGATTCTTGGTGTTGTGCTGTTAATCCTTCATAGCCTAACATATAGATATCTGCCCAGTTCAGATTTGTGCACTATCTCTTACACTTAGTGTTGAGAGGACACATAGATGAGAAATACGTGGTCCTTGTGAGACCTCTCCATCAGTGAGTGTTTGGGAGTGGAGAAAACAAAGTGCCCAGAAACTGTAACCTGCATTAGCTTCTGAGAGCAGAACAAGGGGACAGACTAATAGAGGTCAGTGGTGGGGCCTGAAGACTCGTGGATCAGGAACTGGCTCCTAGAAAAAGAGATTCTGGGCAAGGGCTTTGGGAGTCTTGCAGGCAAGCAGCAGCAACTATGCCAGATTTTGTGCTAAATGGACTCATTATTTTTTACAATATGCAATTGAGGTAAGTACTCTCGCTGTCTAAATTACACCTATGAAAGAATGGATGCTCAGAAAAGTTAAGTGATCTGCCTTAGGCCACACAGTGCTAGTAAGTAGGAAAGGAGTGTTTTAAACCCAGGCACGAAGGTTTCCACAACAAGGGTGTGAAGGTTCCCACAAAAAGGGCACGAAGGGAAGGCACAGTTTAAGCTCATTCCACTGGGAAAGGCCCTTCAGTCCATTTTTCTGGAGCCTGCTGAGGAATGCTTGGGGAGAGACTGGAAAGGTGAGTTGGAAAAGATTGTGGAGGGTCCTGAATACCGAGTAGATTGGGGTTGGGACCAGAGTCTCAGTGCCAGCCCTTGGCAGTGGGCCTTGCATGTTGTGAAAGTTCAGCAGACACCTTTTGAAGGGATGGGGAATTAACTGCCAGGACATTTTCTTGGCTGCCACCTTGGGCACCCTAGCCTTGTTCCTTAGTTTTGCACTCCCTCCTCCTCAGCCCCTGCTTCACATGGACATCCGAGTGGTCTTCCTAAACTCTAGTCCTCTTCATGTCACTCTTTGCTTCAAGTCTCCCAATGGCTGCCTAGAACTCTCAAAGAAAGTTCAAACTCTTAGTGCCTCATTAAATAACTTTCCAGTCTGTACTGATCCCACATCCTCGTTCCTTTGTTGGTGTCCCTGAAGCTGCCACATTGAACTGTGTACCCTTCCTTCAACAGGATATCTGTTTTCAAGACTCCATGTGATTGACAGGCTGTCCCCCATGTTCTGCCTAGAATGCCATATTTTATTCACTAGTGTTGTTGGCTCAGTCCCTTTTTGGGAATTAATTTGTTAGCCTCCACAACAACCTGTCAAACAGACTCTTTAATTTACATTTTACAAATGAGTAAACTGAGGTTCAGAGAGATTAAAATTCTTGTCCAGGGTCACAGAAACTAGTAGGATCAGAGGCAGGATTACAGCCCAGACAGCTTGATCCCAAGGCTTGTACTCCTTACACATAGGATGGTGATCCTGTGTGATCTCCCTGCTTTATTTTTTCAAGGGATGGGCTCTTTCTTATTCTACATGGCCCAGATCAGATGTCTCTTCTATGGTACCTTCCTTGATTTCTCTCTCAGCCCCAAGTCCCTCCGTCAGAGGAGTCACTCCACAGGATTCTGCTCAATTCTCTAACAACATGTCTCGCCTCTTCTATCAGGCTTTGTTTTCTAGAGCTCTGTTTTGTGCTGAATGTTCGTGTCCCTCCCAAATTCATATGTTGAAGCCCCAACCCTCAACATGACTATATTTGGGGATAGGGCTTTTATGGAAAAAAAGTTAAATAAGATCTTAAAGTTGGGGCCCTGATCCAGTAGGACTAGTGTCCTTATCAGAAGAGACCAGAGAGGTCACTCCCTTTCTCGCCGCCACGTGAGGGCACAGTAAGTAGGCAGGCATCTACAAGACAGGGTGTGAGCTGTTATGACTGTGTTAAATTAACATCTGTTGAGTGGAGCACAGGGTGATAGATAGTGGCCCTCAGTTCAACAACAGACCACAAGAGAAATTGAAAAAGAGGAGTTTATTACTCTCAGGTCCTGAAGGAAGAAACTGGCATGCCTTGAGGGGTCACATGGGGATGTCAAGGCAGAGTGCAGAGATGGGGGGCCTGGGGCTCCTATCTTTATTAGGGTCTGTGAGTGGAGCACAGTGGTTTCCAGGCTAGGGCTGGATTCGTCAATTCAAACCAGAAGAACAGGGTATTGGTAAGCCCCATGGGATTCCTAGTTAAGGGGCACACGAGGCAAACAGACGCTGGGAGGCAGGGGGACTGTTGCTGACAAGGCTGTTAGGAAGTCCAATCAGGAACTCATGTTTGCTAATGACTCTGCTGCTGCAGCCTAGGACGTGAGGGGCTAGTGTCAGTGTAAGGTCCCCGCAGGCCACTTGGCCACACAAGATGGATGCTGAGGCAGTAACTCCATGGAGTGGCTTAGTTCATTTCGCGACAAGAGCCTTATCAGAAACTGGTCCTGTGGGATCTTGATCTGAGATTTCCTGCCTTCAAACTTGTGAGAAAATGCATTTCTGTTGTTCAATCCACCCAGTCTATGGTATTTTGTTAGGGCAGCTCAAGCAGACAAATGGAAGCTCTTTTCTTCCAACTGGTTCGCCCATCTGGAATGTGAGCTACTGATTGGTGGGGATCCTTTCTGTCACTGGCCCTGGATTCCCAACCTCCAACTTGGAGCTTAATGCCTGGAAGCAGGGCATGTGAGAGGCTCAGGGGTTGTGGAATCATGCTTCAGGGTGCCCTCACCACCGCTATAAGCTGACCAGAGCACTCTCCCTGCTCCTGCCCATGTCACCTGTGCTCTGGGCCCCTGGCACTCTGAGGTGGGGCTGCCTCTTCTTCACAGAACTTCCACTGACTGCTGATTTACTAGCTTCTCACAGAGGGCTTGGCGGCCTGCTGTCTCCTCTGGCCCTCGTAAAGCAGCCCCTCCCCTTAGCCCAGTGCCAGCAGCCTCCCGGCCGACTGCCTGGGCAGAATTTATGACAAGGATTCATCAGATTAGGAGGCACGGACAGGGAAGTTCTTCCCCTATGTGCAGAATGCAGTCGGACGGCATTGCAGGCCCTTCTGCTTGCTGAGCAAACCCACGTGGTAAGCTTGGCATTATCTGACCTGAGTTGTTTGGAAATGTTTTGATTTGACAAGAAATAATTTTTAAAATGTTCTGGAGCCAAATAGAAATTTAACTCTCCCAGGTCTGTTTGTGCTACCTCCTGCCCAGCTTTGAGAGTTTCCAGTGGTCTGCTCACGACCCAAAGGCAGCCTCAGGCTTTAGCCCAACTTCCACTTCCTCCTCTAAGAATGGAATATTCACCCCAAATCCTGAAGGCCACTCATCTCCTCTCTATTTGTTAAGTGTCCATGAGAGGGAGCTCAGAGCTGCCCCCAGTCATTTTCATGGTTAGACTACTCTGCTTCATAGAAAATTATTCAAAGTTTAAAAAACGTCGTGCCTTCCTCTTGCTTTTGCATCCCCTAGCCTTGTTCTGCCATCTTAGGCAGCAACTAAAACAATACAAATCAGCTCCATCTTTCGCACAGCGGTTTTCACCTATTTGTAGATAGCACTGTGTCTTATTCACCAAACATTTATCAAGAGGCTGCTCTTCTGGGCACAGTAGATGGAGAGATGAGTGCAAGGCAACACACTTGTGTTCACAGTTGTGTTCCGTACAACTCCAGGGGGGTCCACTCCCATAGATGACAGCCTGTGCAGGCATATTCTCGCTCTGGAGGCCCTCCCAGATTGCTCGGGGGGCTTCTGAGTCTTCTTAGCCTAGCTGAACCTCCTGGGCTCTCTTCGAACAATGTCCTCTTAGTGATGGCCCTGAGGTTGCTCACCATTCTGTTCTTCCTCCCCTGAATGTGTGCTTATCTGTCAGGGTCCCTCTGCAAGTGTGATCCTTTAGAGTGATTTAGGGCCTATCATCTTCAATCTGGACTTCAAACTTCTGTTAATGCAGCCATCAGGAAGAGCCATTTGCTAAGATTTTGCGTTAGTGAGTTATTTTCTAGAGACCAACAAGACTTGGAGATCATTTGACTCAGATTAAAGGAAAGAGATACACACCCTTTGGCTACATGTGAAGTGGGTTCCTCTGCATCTAGCCTAACGTGCTATTTGGGATTATAATTATTCACTTTTATATTTGTCTCCTGTATTAGCTTCTTTATAGGAGGAGCTGAGTTTTATTTTTGTGCATCTTCTGAAACAGCAGAGTGTCGGGCCCTGGCGGTTACTTGGTAAATGTGAAATAAATGACATCTGCTATGCTCGTGTCTCACCTAGGTATTGTAATGAAGAACACATGGCACTTACTCTTACAAGGACTTTGACAGGGTTTCTTATGATATAATCAGTGAGTGACTGGCAGATTTTGAGAGGTTGATTTTGGGGGAGACAGTGCTTCTGAGTGGTGCTCACCATCCCGTGGACTTTGCTGTACCCCAGTGAAAGGCTGTGGCTTTACCAGCAGTACAAGGACTTTTTTTGATCTCAATAATGGCACACAACCAGGGAAGATGAACCTGCAGCCATTTCTGGAAACTCTCAATTTTTAGGGATCATTGGAGGCACTAAGAGGAAAAAGTTTTGTGGGGCTTGGCTTTCAGTTGAGCCCCAGTATTCCCAGGGACACGATCATCAAGTTTTTGATTTTGTAAAGGTCTATGGGGCAAGATAAAAGTGTCACTGGACTCTCTTGGAGGTCACAAAGCCTTCAGCAGGTCACCTGCTCAAAGATATGTTCAAAGATAGGTGTTGGCACCTATTTAAAAAAATCAAACACATTCAAAATACCAGAGTTAAATAACCAGATAGAAAAGAACAAGGAGGGGGAGACTTTCCAGGGAAGGGAGGAAGGAGGGAGGGAGATAAGCTCTTGAGGGAAGGCAGGTGTCGGTTCTGCCTGTACACCCCCTTTAGGGAAGGCTGACCAGGTCACTGGGTTCACAAGTTCCTTCGTGATCTCTCAGTGTCAGCCATAAGCTGTGATAGCTCTCCCTCCTTCACTCCAGCTAATTCCTTTCCAGTGCCCCAGACAGTGGCAAATTTAGGCCTTGAATTTGGCACTCCTGACCCCTCCTATAGTTTTCCATGGCAACACACATGGCTGCATTTTTCATTCACTCTCTGGTGCTTATATCATGATTTTATCCAGCTCTGGTCAAATATTCCTAATCATTAGGCTGAAGGAAGGCTCCTGACTCCGCCCCACTTTAGATTAAGACAACAAGATGAAGCTACCTCAGTTTTTGGTATCCCTCCACACCTCTCACCTCCTGCATCTCTGTTTTGTTCCAGAATGTCTATAACTCATCTTTGTGGTATTTTGTAAATTTAGCTTAGGGTCGAATTCATAATAATATTTGGAAGCTACCTTAATTTCATAATTAAAAATGAAGTGACTCATTCAACCTTCTCTTTCTCTCCCCACAAATAATCTGGCCGTAAAACAAATCTCTGCTATTAAGTGGTATTTATTTAATTGTGATTTGCTGTAGAGCTGTTTAAGAGGGGGTCATTAGGTTAAAATCATTGCGCTTGTCCTCTGAGCAGAGGATGTCTTGTGCTGACTTACGTTTGGGTGTGTTTTCTCTGACGCTGAGCTAACACAGCCGTGTTTACATTATGCACATTCTCTAGTTGCTGACATTTTTTTGTTCCTCCAGAAAGAAAAAAGACACAGCACAGACTAATGACCCTATCTGATGTGATATATCAGGTCAAGCTGGACCAATGGGTGATATTTTCCACTTGCATTAACTACATTTTCTTCCCATCTTTCCAATCTTCCTCACCCAAATCAAGGTTGAAGAAGAAACTAGTAATTTTAGGTGGTCTAAATACTTTAGTTTATCCCGAGAGTCTCTGAGGTTGGATAGATCTTGAGGGACTAATAAATCAATGGGCTCCTTAGGCACAGACTCCAAAATACCACCTGAGCTCTTGGTTGTCACCAAATGGAGAGGAGTTTGGAGACCCATGTAGAGCTTTCTTTTTGAAATTTTGAAATGAGGCAGTTTACATACAATACAAAAAGATGCTCAGGGTAGGGCAGGGCTCACCATAAAACCCCCTTTGGAAACTTTCCTCAAAAAGTTTTTCCAAAGTCCTTCATCTTCTTCCCATTCAGGGCCCTCTTGGCTTTGCATTTTCTAGGCAGATGTGAGAAATGTCACCACATTTCCAAAGAGGAACTGAACAAGACAGATGGGCTCTACCCCAGCAGGACACCTGGATGGCAGCCTTATCTAGAGCCAAAATGGGACCGCATGTGCCTGCCTGTTTATTTGTTCTCCTGTTTGGAGACTTTCCCTGATTAATTACTTTCTAGTAATTGAGGCTGCTAACTAATGTCTCATCTGATTAACCTGTAGTTTGGCTCTTAGTCCCAGAGGGTGGGCTGGCCATCCAACTGGGGAATGAAGGAGGTCATTGGCCAGGGGCCCCTGGGATGCCAGTTTTGGGTTCGTTTATTTGCTTTAAGTCTTGTTTGCTATTCCTGCTGCAGTGACTGGCGACAGCTCCCCCCCAAGTCCCATCCAATCTAATTGGCCTGCTGAAACAGCAGTGAGCACAAGATTTAAGAAATGTTTTCTTTGAAAACTTCTGGTCCGACAGACACTTTGAGATCATGTTTCACCCTGTTTCAATTGCAAACCATTCCCTGGGACTTTCAGGAGAAATATTGAAAGGGAGTCTTACAGGGGAGCTGCAGCTCTGTGGTTTGGGGGGGGCTGATGAGCTGGAGGGTGGGGGGGAGGCTGTGCTGAGGCAGCCCGGCATCTTCAGAATCTAGAGACCCTGCCAACGTTAACACATCCGAGGAGGTATTCAGTATCAAAGTCTCCAATATTTGGCTCCATAAACACGATACTGGTTGCAAAAACAAAGCTAAGGAGCTCATGCTGATTACTTCAATAAAAGCTGTTTAATTATGAACGTTTGGGAAATGAAGTTACCAACAGGACCAGGAGAGCTTTGGCGTCTAGCGTGCCTGCTCCCAGCATCCCACTGTTAAACTAGATTGTCCACTCAGCTGAAAAGTCTGACACTGAGCAGGGTACACCCTCAGCCCCACAGGACACTACTCACTTGCCAGTAACACACCCTCTTGTTGCAGTGGCAAATTTTGGGAACCGAGTAGTGCCAGAACAATCTAATGTTAGCAGTGCATTTTCAGAGCATCCAAGGGTTACTTGGGGAGGTGGTCAAAACTCCTGGAAGACCTGCATTTGTTTCTAGGTAGCTTGGCTGACTTTTCTTTTTTCCCCCAGAAGTCCAGGTTCTGGGATTAGGCAAAGTAGATATGAATTCTGAGTAGGGAACCCGTGGATCTCGTTGTGACAGCATGTTTTGGAATTCTCAAATGAGTTTTTCTTGATAATAGTTTAGGAAATATGATCTTATTAATGCTTCTGTATAATTCTCCTCTTTTTGTGTGGTTATAGCCAGTTATTTTATGTGTGATGGAATAGGTAGAATCATCCATGTAAAAGTTTAATGAACAGAAATCAGAGTTGAATCTGTGTATGTAAGGAAAGAAATATAAGGACATACACATTGTCAAGGAGTGAACTTTTTCCCATAAGTAACTTTCCCCCATAAATTGGTGATGACTTCTCAAAGAACCAAAAGTTTTTATATTTTAGTAATTTTTAAGGAAAATCTTTAAAACTTATTCATCAGCAGATGTTGAATACAAATTAACATTCTTATATTCCAAATAACCACTGAGTAATTTATGTTTATTGCTGTGTGTGTGTGTGTGTGTGTGTGTGTGTGTGTGTGTGTGTGTACTTTGGGTCATGAGGATATTCTATGCTCTTATAATGACAGTATATTTTTGATTTTGATTTCCCTTTAACAATGCATAATAATTCTCTTCTTTTAGTGAATAAGATAAGGAATAAGTCGGGAGGAAATTCTGAGTGTTTGGGGCAAAGTCCTTCCTTTAAGTTCATACCTGCCTGGAAGGTCTGGAACCAGGTGGCTGGTGAGATATGGTGAAGGGGAGGGGCCTGGGGTGTGTGGACAGAGGGAGGGGATTGAATAGGGATAACTCTAGAGTTTGGTTGGGGGTCCTGGAGTTAAACTTCAGGCTCTGGGGCATTCACCTGGAGAACATGTGCCAAAAACTTTTCTTTTTCCCAGCTTACATTCAAAAATTCAAGTTAAAGGGTAACTTTTTATGTGTGATATACAAAGTTAAAATAACACCTCAAATTCCTCTGTGTATGGATTTGTTTTGTCTCCAAATGGTCAGAGTTACTGAAAGAAACTTAGAAAGGTTATTTGAGGTTCATAAGACCCTCTGGGAAGAGCCCACTTAGTCAGACTAGCCACTGGGACTTTGAGAAAGACCAGTGTAGTGTTGTTACCTGACATTAGTGAGAAGGGGTTCTGACTGGTTCCCAGGAGCTTCCTGTGTTGTCATTAGCTGCAAATACCAGAATTTGTGGAGCAAGGAAAGGGGACCAGGCTGGGAATCAAGATGCCTAGCTCTCGGTCCAAGCTCTCTTGCTATTTGTGTGACCCTGGATAATTTATTTACGTTTTCTGAGTCTGGTTCTTTATTTATTTAATAAGCTAATAATACCAATGCCTTATCATCAAAACTGGAGATACAAACCAATGAGGTAATGGGTGTGAGCGAATTTTACAAAGATGACCAAATGCTATGCAAATTCAAGGGCTACTTAATTCTACATATTTTAGTAACATTTAAGTCCTTTCAGACTCCATTCATGCTACAATGCCTTAGAGCAACGACAGTCTTAGAGGTCATCTCATTCAGTGCTCTGATTTTACATATAGGAAACTTAAGGAGAGAGGCAGGGAGAGAGGGATTTGCCCACAAAGTGATGTGGCATGGTAGTGCCAGGGCTGAAGCTGGAGCTAGGAGATCAGACTCCCTTTGGAGGCTTTTTTTGTCTGTTTGTTTTAAACAGTGTCTGTTATAGAGAAGGCTCATAGTCAATGATGGTTGAGTTCAAATGAAACAGCTTCAGATGTTATGAAACAATGAAATCCAAGGGGAATCAGGTAAAGGTGTCAAATTAAGGCAATTGTGGGCTATCATGACTTTCTTGACTTGGTTTGAAATTTACTGACTTTCCAGGTCCTTATCAGTTTGATCCCACAAAGGGAGCACACTCGTCCAGTTTCCTGTGTCTATCTTCTCAACTCACACATGACTGTGAGGTTTGGGAGCTCTCAGCACATGGGGCTTTGAGTGAGTAACTGCTCACCTGGTCACCTCAGGCAGATCCATGCCTTGCCTCCCCAATGGGGAGAAGGGAGTGTGACCAAGAGCTGGCCAGCCTTTGAGGAAGGACCAGCTTTTAGGCAAGGGTGCTAGCTCAGGAGTATTCCAAGTACTTGGTATGTTTTTTTTCATAGTTGGGGTGGAGCTCTTGACTGCTCTCCCTTTCATCCCAGATTTAACTCTCCATAATGGACTTGTGGGGTAGCCCAGTCCCAGTCCAAGAGTCCCAGATTCAGGTATCACAGAGGCTATGCCATGAAATGTAATCACCAGTTGTTGCGCAGTTGAGCTTTATGGGGGAGCTACTAGATATTTTGAATTTTTGATTCTTGGAATTTTATTTTATATTGAAACTTCTCCCCTGTCCCAAGTCAGTAGTACCTCAGGCAGGGAAGTCTGCTTAGGAAGTGGGAGGCTATGGCAGTCTTCTCTGTTTCCCATCTGTGCTATTCTTCCTTCCCCAATACCTGCCCTAGTCTGCTGGGATCATCTAGGGGTTTGTGGGGGTGAGTTAGGGAGTGAGAAAGGTACTGCTTGATAGGCACTGTCATGATCCAGTAGTGTTGCCCTCTGGGTTTGGTGGAAGCTTGTTACTCACATTGAGTATCAACTACTGTTCCCTTAACACAGTTGCTGCTCTTTCAAATTGGCCACTTACTACTCCAGATATCAATATCCAGCCTTTTTTGGGGGATTATCTTGCTACCCAGTTCCCATGAGGATTTCCTGGGCAGAACTTTTTCACAACATGGTATATTCTGGTTATCTTTCTACAAGGTCCATATGGAATCCAAGGGAAACCTGAAACCCAGGCATTTCCCACAGAACCATCTCTCCCCCTTCTACGTTCAGGGCAGATGGCCCTTCACTGCTTCTCTCTTGTGGGTTTCTCCAAGTTTGGAACCAACACCAGATTCTGGGCTTTAGACCCCAGATCAAACTCTTCAACCTATAATTCGAAAGCCCTCCCACCCCCCACCGCCGGCCCCCAACAGGTAAAAGGGATGCATTCCCTTTCCTTCTCTCACAGAGTGTGTGTAAGGGTGGTAGTAATGCTTAGTATTCTTGCCAAAAACATCCTTTCTTCAAGGTCTCTTCAACCTCAGAGTTTTCCAGAGTGGATGTTGGACTAAGGATTATACATATGGTTTCTGAAACATTTCCTTTGCAAATTCTGTATTGGTGGGCTATCATCTCATTTTATAATGTGTTATTTCAGAAGAATCCCATTTTAACTCCTGTTACCCTTCCATTTGAGGTGCAGGCAAATCACATTGGAACCTGCCTTGTCTGCCTTGCAGGACAGAGGTAGATTTTAAAAGGCGTCATGGAAGGAAAGAGACTTTGCAAACTCTAACATCCTATAGAATTGTTTGGGCATTATTCTTAACATTATCCCTTTTAATGTAAATATTGGAAAATAGGCATGTACAAATAAATCATATTTCTGTCTTTTAGAATAAATTTTCTGAATCTTTAGTGGATACTGACTGGCATTTTTGGCCATTGAGGCAATTCATTAGCAAACAGTCATTTCCAAGATTAACTAGGTTAAAACCACGTATTTCTTTCTCTTTAAAATTTTCTCCTACTTTTATTAATGCCTGATTGTCTTCATGTCAATGGAATGGTGGTCTTTGGTTACCCATAGGAACAGATTAAGAGTAGCTCATCAAAGTCTTTGCTGTAAACTATTGGTACCCTACAAAGAGGCAATCTGTTTTTGCTGTTTGCAAAGGAATTCAAGACCTTTATGGTCACTAAGAACTAATAAAACCAATGAGCCATGTATATGAAAATGATCCCTGAGTCTAGTCTTCAACAAGCCAGTGTTTGCTAATCAGTTTGGGAAATAAATATGAGCAACCAGGGCTTTGGACTTGAGAGTGTGTAGTGTGTTGGTGAGTGGGATTTCTCCTGAAGTCATCTTGACATTCTGTATGGAAAATCATGAGAGTTTAAACAGGTTTGTCTTATATTTTCATATGCTAAACAACAACAATAAATAAACAAAAATAGGTAGAGCAAAATCAGAAAATTTAGTGTATGTTTCCAACCCCCAATTTTTAAAGTTTATAGATGTGTTAATTTGTAACCAAAGGATGCCTCATAGCACTGTGTGCTTTTTGCTTTTACCTTCCCCAGATGTGTAATCTCTTAGGATGTGTTCCTACCAGAATGAGAATGATGGTTTTTCCTGACCTTTTAAAATTGTAATTTCCAGATATAATGCCATATCTTTTATTTTGTTTTCTTGGCATGTAATAGCCCAAATTAGCTGGTCTTGTGTGTAAGTGTATATATATGTGTGTATGTATTGAGAGGAGGAGAGAGTAGGGGGACATGGGGGTTATGTTCAAAGGCTGGCACACAGGATTTATTATGTGTCCCTCAATATGGTTAAGTCTGACATTTAGTCTTTCAACAAATATTTATAGTCTTCCATGTTCCAGGAACCTTGGTCGTTTCTGGGGCTACACAGTTAATTAAACCCTGGTCCCTCAAGGTGCTTACATTGGAGTTGGATCTCTTTCACTGCTGGAAATGGAGCACAGGGCTTGAAAATTATTCACTATGATACACATTTATTCTTTATTTGGTACCCAAACAATGAGACAATCCTTGCTTAAGTAGTTTTTTTGAGAACTTTCATTTGAAAGTGCTTTTTCCATAAAGCATTCCTGTGTGTAGAGATCGTAGTTTTATGAGGAGTGGGAATTTTTCTTATGCAGATTTTCTTTATAAATGTGGAGTCACTGATGAAGTGGCAAGGGTGGGAGATTTAGAGGGTGGCAGGAAGATATACACATCTTTGGAAGTTGCCAGAATCAACACTAATAAGATATTCACTATCATAGTTTTCAGAGTGTGGATCTATAAAAGTATTGTGGTTATGTCTAGGACCAAGAGGCACTGATTTTTATTTTACTATGATATTGCAGATTGTGCCATTGGCAACAGAACTTATCATACCATTCTTTTGGCAAGATAAACTAAGTCTGGTTCTACTTCATTCTGCATTGGGTTGTCTATGGATCTGGGGTAGATTAACTCCGTTCATGGGTGTCTAGGGCCAATGAGACTTAGTTGCAGTTCTGATTCCCAATTTGACATCAATCACTTTCATACAAAAGAAAAGGAGATTCTTCTTTGGTTATGGTTGTCACATAATGCCTGCTGCCATAGCTAAATCATACGGTCATCAGAAGACATGGACAAAGAGGGTGTGAGGACTTGGTTTCTGTAGTCATCTCTCCCAACGGTATATTCAGCATACTTACACGATGACTTAATCAGTCGAGTTGCCAACATTTTTGTGAAGTGAACCTTGGAAGCATCGCAGAATAATACCTACCCAAATGGAGCCCAGGTCCACTGGCAACTTCCATTGGCAAAGGTGAGCAAATCTGGCCCCGGGGCCTAACTCCGCCTTGACTATTCCAGAGATAAGGAACCCCAGGTCTCACACTGTCAGAGCTAGCTCACTCTTCAGTAGGATATGGTGCTAGTTCTTGATTCTCTCATCCTAGGTATCCTGTGTGAATTAGACCCCTTTATACGGAGGACAGAATGGGATCTGCCTAAGAAGCAGGCATCCAGTGTCTGCTTTTCCAAATGTTGCTCAGGGTTGTGGACATGCCCTCAAGCATCATTCTTCTCAAGACCTCACAGCTTTTGCAGTTGTCTTGGGTTAAGAAAACGACATTACTCAGCCACAACCAGTTTCTTGCCAGGATCTCCCATAAAATGCATAATAAAGCTGGATTTTAAAGATGAAACATGTTTATATGGTCTCTCATATTGATGGAGTAGTCACTGAAGTTTCAATTTTTCCAGGAAGATAGGAGACAAGAGGGTGGTGGTCTAATGGTTGCTCTGAATTGAAATAGGCAGAAAGAGCTAACAGATCTAGATATAGTAGAGATTTGCAAAAGGATGCAGGTGGTTGGCACTGGAAACAAGAATAGGAGACAGATGAGAAGTTGGTGTGGCATATATTTCCAGTCAGTGCAGTTCTACAGTCCATGGCTGGCTGCCCTGGAGAAAAAGGCCGGAGAGTGGCTCATGGTAATGGAATACACATTGACTTAGCATGGGCTAAGTTTTCTAGGGTTATAGTAGATGATGGACTCTTTTCAACCATGCCTCACTGATGACTTTCCTCATTTTCCCAAACTAAATCATATTCTTTGGACTAAAGACAGAGTAAAGGTCCCTAGCTCAGACCTTTCTATTATGAATTACTTTGCAGTTGTTCCTCTGTGACTATCAATTTTTATCATCTTCCAAAAAGTAGCAATCATGCCCACATCCTTCTCTGACCAGGCTGCATCCAAGGGTATCCTTTACTATCCTCCATCCTGGGCTTAATCCAAGACTATAGGCCACCTCCATAGTGACATTACCTAAGAAGTCCATTTGCCACCTGGAAACCTCCTTACTAATTGGTGGTCCCATTGCCTAGAATCTCTGCACAGAAGGCAGAAAAGAACTGTAAGTGTTATCTCTGATTCTTGAGTAGGGTTTCTCAGAAGAAGGAAAAGCTCACAGTGACCCATTAATTCCCTTGTTCCCTGAGGCTTTGGGCCCATTCTTTCTGATCAGACCTCATAGTATCACTGCTATGAATTCACTGCCTTCTCTTCCCCATCTATCTTAACTGAGAGACCCATAAATCACAAAATTTCATGATGGAGGGTTGTGGCCTCACAGACAAGCCCAATTTGTCTCCCAAGCATCTATGCACATACTTATGCATGATGTCATCAGTCTGTACTCTTGGGGCATCCATGTCTAGGTGCCCCAACAAGAAACTCTGAAAGTGTCTTGTCACCCTGTATTTTGTCTTGAACCACTAAGTGCCCATGAATTTGTCTCTCTAGTACTGTTATGTTCACATGAGGTCCAATGGGCCACTTAGGTCCTCAGGTGAGACTCAGAAGGCAGTCCTAGGTGGCCAGGAAATCTCTGAAAAAGCATAGCTGAACCAGGGTGATTCATCCTTGCCCAGGAGATATGGCTCTGAGTGCATACTCCAAGGACGATGGGAAGGGTGCGGTTATCTTACTATCAGGAGGCCTGGGTTTGTTGACTTTTATGTCCATGATACTTTGTAATCTACCTGGGAGAACGAGAAGGGACCAGTGGATACTAGTCCACTCTTTTCCCCCTTCTGTCCTGACCTGCCCGTGATCTTCTTGGGCACATTATTTGGGAAGACTCGGGAAGGTGAAGTAGAAAGTCTGGCCTTACCGTTCAACTACAGCCCAGGGACCTCTTCATTCTGGTTTTGCATCACTGTTGGCATGATTAAGACCCACGGGAGACTGCAAGAGGCCCAGTGTATAGTTTACACTTCATTTTTGGAAAGAATCTTTATTCATATATCAGGGAATGGCTCTCAGAGTGTGGTTGACTCATTAATTATTCAATTGTTCCTTCCTTTTTGAACAGACACTACCTGAAATACAGGCCAAGCTTCAGGAAAGAGATTGCCAAATTATAGGACAGTTTCTTTTTTGAACCAAGTTGTGCTTAGGAAAAGTACCATTCTTCCCTGTCTTCTACCCAGGCAGCTATGGGAGAGAAAGGGGACCCAGTTCTCTTGGGGCCTAGCCCAGCCTTACACATCCAAAAACTAAGTTTATAGTGTACCCTGGATGGATGGGTAGTCAAGAGAGCAGGCTGTGGCTTGTGTTGGTGCTATCTCTCTCTCTTTCTCTCTCTGTCTCTCTCTCTCTCTCACACACACACACACACGTGTGCGCACACACACACACACACACACACACACACGGATACTTTGGGGACTCCTGTTCCAATAACTGGACCCTTCCTCACTCTTGACTCAGGAGTTTTGGGAAAGTGCTTCCCCACTTCCAGGTGCTGCCCCATTAGAATAGTACATTAGGAAGCAGAGAGTTTTCTATCGGACATTTGATCTCAGGATTGGAGCTGCTTGTGTTCTGTGGAGACCACTCATAGCTCTATATGTGTAGATGTGGAGGACCAATCCACTGACCTCACTTATTAAGCACCTGCCTGTGCACAGAGCAGTGTGTGAAACACTGCAGGAAGTGCATAGGTGGACTGGAGTCCAGTGGATCAGTCTGGAAGAGAGACAAGTGAAACCACAACGCATGTGGAAAAGACAGGATGGATCAATGGGGACCATGGATTTCAGGGTAAAATTGAGGCTGGGGGTGGTAAAGTTACAGAATAAGAGAGGAGGGTACTGACTTCCTATGTGGACAAGTGGTGATGGGACATGGGGGTGCTGGGATTCTCACCTGAGATCCTCACAGGCACCTGGATTTTCCAGGGAGTGTGTTCACCTGAAGGCTGCCTTTCCTGCCGTGGCAGAAGAATGGATTTTTTTTTAAAATTTTTGTTGTAATGTTTATTTATTTAAGGGGGAGGAGAGGGGTAGAGAAAGAGGGAGACACAGAATCTGAAGCAGGCTCCAGGCTCTGAGCTGTCAGCACAGAGCCTGACATGGGGCTTGAACTCAGGAACCCTGAGGTCGTGACCTGAGCCAAAGTCCGATGCTTAACTCACTGAGCCACCCAGGCACCCCAAGAATGGCTTTTAAAATAAAGGTCCGCTGCTTCAGCCGGTGCTCTGCCACCATGGGCTTACAGAATCTCAGATGCCTGAGACAAACCACTCTGGTCTGCTTTCCCTGCATCACCCTTTCGGGTCTCTTCAGGGTTTTCTTTGACCATTTAAATGACAGAGGGGAATTTTTGCAGGGATGGTCACGGGGAGAATATTTTTAGAATGAAGGATATTAAAAAAAAAATAAGACAATTACTGCAAGATTTTGAAATTTGACAAGCCGACATTTTCCATCCCCATCATGAGACTTTGCCCAATTTCTTGGACCTTTAAATACCACAGATAAGCTTCGGTTTCTGGCTAGCACCGAAGGGGGCTCGAGCAGAGATCTGTGGAGGCTCAAAATGACACCTGTGCGGGGGCTGCCAGTAATTCTGGCATTTCAGGCCCAGCTTCCCCTCTTTTACCCTAATTAACTGGATGCTAATCCTCTGCTAGTAGGATTTGGCTTCAGAACACCCAGTTGTAAATTCCAGCTTCAACCAGTTACTAGCTGTGTGACCTTAGGTAAGTGAGTTCATCCCTCTGAGCCTTTGTTTCCTCATTTGTAAAATCAGGATAAATACCATTCTAAACCCACCTGGTTTGGGCAGGATCATCTGTTTCGTTGCAGGGTGTTTCGGGCGCAGCGCAGTGAGTGACGCTGGGTACGGGAAGTGGGGCTTGCAGCTTCATCAGAAGGCAGGTGACCAAAGCAATCATTCTAATACAATGTGAGAAATGCGATCACGTGTCAGAAGTGATTTCACAAGTGTATACGTGGGCAGGGTTCAGTGAAGACAGAGAGGAGGGCAGAGGAGATGGACCAGGAGGAGCCTAAACCAAGAGATGTTTGACCTGAGAATGGAAGGCCAGGGAGTCGTGGGTGGGCTTGCGAAGGGAAGTCTAGAGAGGTGACCCTGAACACAGGTATAGAAGTGTGGAGGCAACCCATGGGCTCATACTGCTGCATGACTTGGTGTGACCTGTGTGTGGTGTGTCCGAGGCAGGGGCTGGGTGACAGGGCAGGGTGCCGACCAGATTCTCATTGAGGGCAGAGGCACCACACTGTGGAGGTGACAGGTTTCTTCTCGGTGGCATCTCTCATGACTGGCTTTCTGAGGTAGGGCTGTTCTTAACCTCAGGCCCATTCCTCTGATTGCTTTTCTTCAGAGCAGTTCTCACCAGCTGAAATTATTTATGTACCTTAAAATTTAACTTTTGGTGTAAATTAAATGTCTTCTTAATGACTGTATCCTTAGGGTTTATGCATATAGTTTATGCATATAGTTATGCATATAGTTTATGCATATAGTTGCTATAAAGTAGGAGCAATAAATATCTGTTCAGTGGATGAATAAACAGCAAGTGGTTTACTCGTATGAAGACCAAATTATTCACAGCCTATAGCACAGACTCTAAGAGATGTCCTAAGAGATGTGGTCAACACCCCTGAGTCTACTGAGGAAGAGAAAGGAAGAGTTCACCTTCTTTGCTGTAAAGTCTTCTCAGGTTGGGAAAGTGAACATGCTTCCCATGCATCTGAGAATGAGGAAATGAATTTCTATGCCTCTTCTTGTCTCTGCAAAGAAGGGGGGCAGAAAGAGACAGTGGTCGACTCAGAGACCCTCAAGAGTAAAAAGAAGGGATACATCGGCTCCATGTTCCTGTCACAGGCCCAGAAGTCTTCATGATCTTGGTGGTAGGAGAGATGTCTGCTTTGAGCCCCTTGTAGACTCCAAGGTTTGACACCCCATTTGGTTACTCTGTCACACTGTAAAATACCATGATGTGTCAAGTTAATTTGGCTTCCCAATCACATTTCTGCAATCATTCCCCGTAGCTGCTACTGTCTCTAAATGTTTCCTTTGAGAAGAGATTTACTAAAGAATGTACAAGTTCATTTATGTTCTCTGGCTCCTCCTAAATTGCCTAGTAGTAATAGGTTATGAGAGGAAGCATTTGGCATCCTTACAACTCTTAGAGTTGGTTGCACATCCTCTTGTTGAGAGCACCAGAATCACACTGTACCTGCATTTTGTAACAACCATATCTTAGTTTTTCCACTGAGTTTTACTCAAATGCTAGAGAAGCATTTTCTGTGGCTCTGATGACTCTTAAAGGCAGCTAGCAGAGCCTAGTATTGACTCTACCTCAGCCTGACCAAATAGCTGATGGCTTGTGGATCAGTCCCAATAGAGGTTTAACAAAGAGAGTTTATGTTCAGAGCAGGGACAAGGTGAAGGAAAAGGACAGGGACCAGCCACCCAGCGGCCAGCAACCGTGGGAAGCCATGAGTCCTGAGGGGCAAGATGAGGGACCATGAATGGTTACCTGGGCTGTCCTCACAGGCTTTGAGGCTTTCCTCTGCCTGTGCCCTGCTCTGTGAATACTCAAGAAGAACAGAAAGTGTCTGTCCTATAGTTTAGGAAATGGTGCTGGAAAACTGACCACTTTTAAGTTCTGAAACTGTGTGAAGAGGTTGGGACAGGAGAGCCTGAGAGTCATGTCTAGTGAGTTAGGCTGGGGCAGGATTTATAAACTCTGCTGCCATGCCAGCATTTTTTGCCTGCAGTAACAGAATAAGAGCTAATAATTAGTGGGTATTTACCATGCACCAGTCCTTGTTTTAAGCAATTTGCATTATTAACTAATTTGCTTTTTGGGAACATCCAATGAGGGACATACTACTTTTTCTCTGAGTTTAGAGATGAGGTCATGATCACAGAGTTAGGAAGTGGCCATGTTAGAGTTCACATCTCAGTGTTCTGTCTGCTCTGCCCAAGTTCTTGATCAGGGAGCCACAGTGCCTCTCTTTTGTAGTATTTCCACTGTTACATCTCTGAGGTCTAGTTTGTTTACTGAGGACCCTCCTATTCATGGCTGCCAATATTTCTGCCCACTTCAGAAACCCTCAGAGAGAGGGTTTGAGTTATCTGTGGCAGAGATTCTCTGTGTCACAGTAGTCTGCACCTAAAAGGGTGTAGCTTCAAAGCCAGTCTGCAGCTGGTCTATACAGGCTTTCACCGGCCCCTCAACTGGCCAGCTTAATGCAGTGTACAAATTGCGTGTCTGAACAGCCCAGTTCAAAGTGTTCTGGTGAGTGGCACAAGTGAAGCTTACTCAGTGTTCTTAGGTTTCCAAGAATCTTTCCATGAGTTTTTAGGAAGAACATTATTTAGTTATTAAAGTTTTGAAAACCGTATGTAATAATTATAGAAAGTTTTTTCTTACACAATGTTTATACAAGGAAGAACATTAGTTATTATTAAAGTTTTGAAAACCATATGTGTAATAATTATACAAGTTTTTTCTTGTACAGTGTTGCAAGACCACAATATTATTATTTCCATTTTATTGCTGGAGAAACTGAGACTCAGGCCCATATTATAAAATGATATGGACATCAGTGGACTGCGAACCCTGAGGTCATTTTCTGGCTCTTGCTCCAACTAGATGTGTGACTTTGGGCATGCCTTCTCCCTCCCTCTCTCAATCACTCTCTTTCTCTCTCTCTGGGTCTCTGTCTTACCATTTATAACATTTGAGGCTGAATTTGATTTCTGAGTTCTTTTCCAGCTCTGAAATTCTATGACTTACTAAGATCAAAGCAAGTTGCATGTTAATTGATGTGTTTTATAGATGACTTGGTTCAAAAAAGGATTCGAGGTGGCTTATAGGATTAAAAGGCACTTAAGTCAAGATGGTTAAAAATAACAACAGAATTGAAAATAATAAAACACGATGCAAAAGAGATGCTTCAAACACCAAGACTGAATGAGTCAGTCAGTATTATGTCTGGAGTCCCAGAATTCCAGGATGCTGCAGCTGAAATTAGCTGGAGAAATCATAGCTTTTCCACATACATCCCAGACTCTTAAGCTTCTCCTCTGGAGCATTCTGCCAGTAAGAATATGTTATTTCTGAATGAAACCCTCTCGGAAATCTGTCTTTCTGACCCACAGGATCTGTGAGTCCAGAGCATCTTGGCTGCTAATACATGAAGAGATTTGGCAGCTCAGCCAGGAGTGGATCCCAGGTCTCCTGATTTTTTCCCAGTGCTTTGTCCGTGGCTGCATGCCACCTCCTCTAATGACAGTGACTGTACCATATAGTAGACAGATGGAGATTTGTGGTTATACAGTCTTTCCATAAATAGCATCTCTCTGATTCTCTTAACCTCCTGAAGGTAGGCAGGAGAAGTGCTATTATTCCCATAGTATATCTGAGTGAACAGGCTCAGAAATGTTGCGAATTTTCCCGAAAGCACACTGCTAGTTAATGGAGAACTGCACCTGGAACCCGGTTCGTTGACTCTGGAGTATTCAGTGCTTGCCTTATGCTATCTCCAGGGACCGGTGTTCTACGTTGATGTGCCAACAGTCCACTTCTCAGGAGGTAAAGTCAAAGCAGCTGGTCTGAGACAGCCTGACCCACACATGGCCCAGTGACTACCAGAGACAACCTTGGGAAGCGGAGTGTTGGTAGACTCCCTGGCATTGAACCTGTGACCCAGACACCCGGCCTTGAGTTTAAACTCTGTCATCTCAGACTAGTTTTTAGCACCGTGAGTATATAAAACTTCATGCTATGTATTGCACAGGTCTTGAGATTGAGACTGGTGATATTGAGGGAGAGCCAGAGTTTGAAGCAGGTTAAATCTCTCTGAGCACAGCAGGGGCTTTTCATCAGATTCAGCTGTGGGAAACCCTTGAACCGGACCACATTGCTACTGAACATGTCATCAATCAATCAACAATTATTTCTTGAGACAGCAATGTGAGAATTCAGTGAGATCACCTAAGTGACAAGTTAGGAAGGCAGCATGGCACAGAGAAAAGATGTGGGCTTTAGAGGCATTCAGAAATAAGTTTGAGGGCTGGTCCTATTATTTATGAGCTGTATAAGCCTGACCAAATTACCTAATCTCACTAAGCCTCAGTTTATCCATCTACAGAATGGGGGAAAATACCTATTTCATCAGGCTTTGAAAAAGCACTTATTTTGGGGTACCCGGGTGGCTTAGTCAGTTAAGCGTCTGACTTCGGCTCAGGTTATGATCTCAAGGTTCATGGGTTCAAGCGCTGTGTCAGGTTCTGAGCTCTCAGCACTGGAGACTGGAGCCTGCTTCAGATTCTGTGTTTCCTTCTCTCTCTGTTCCTCCCCACTCATGCTCTCTCTCTCTCTCCATCTCTCAAAAATAAGTAATTTTTTTAAACAGAAAAAGCACTATTTCCTATTCATTTTCTCTCCTTTGTCTGATATTTAAACAATTATAAAATAATATGTCACTGATAGTTGTATATATCACTGATATATTGATATATCGATATTATATGTTGATAGTATATACCATTGATGTTTGTCAGTTAATTATTCCTATGTACTTGACATTGTACAAGATGATGGGAGGGATAAGGGATAACCCCCTTTCTCCTTACAGAGACAAGACTCATGCAACAAACAAGGCAGGATGTGGGGCAGGGGAGGTGATTGAGGGTTTCTGGACTAAGCAAGAATTTCCTGGAAAAGACAGAGATGGGTCTTGTTGGGTGGATGAAAGCATACAATAATGTGGGAGACAGGAGTTCCGGGTGAGAGAGATAGTAACAAGCAAAGTCTGGACATTTATAGCACATTTATAAAGGTCTGACCAGAGTGGACAGGACATAGAGGAAAATAATGATAATGCTCGTTGAGTGAGGCAGAAAGAGGAGTCTTTAAAAGTGGATTAACAAATTTAGACTCATTCCATGACCTGGTATAAAATGTGTTAAGCTTTTTCAGTAGAAGAGTGATAAGGTTGGGAGCTGGAACTATGTCTTATTTTTTGTATCAAATTTCCATAAAATTTTTAGCTGGATATTTAAAGATGCTCAGTAGTTATGTATAAAGTAATAAATAGGTAAGTTTATATAGAGGCAGTCTGGCAATGGTGTGTGTGATGTTGATACCCCTTCTGAGTGTGGAATCTCACACTAGATACCAAATGACTAAACTCAGCCAATGGAAGCAATTAATGAGGTCACACTGGAGTTGGCTTTCCATGTTGATTCAGACTCACTGCAAATGACTCCATTTATTTCATTTAGATTCTTGACTTACACATTTTAAAATACAAGAGGTGTCCATGCTGTTTGGAAAAATACTAATACTGTAGAAAGTTCCCATTCACATTCTTCTCTCCTAGGCTTCTGCCACTTTTAAAGGCTTGTTGTATTTCCTTACCGACCATTTATAGGCCCAAAAATACATAGGTAACATCCACTAACATATATACATGTATACATGTTTTCCTTTTGATAACATTTACTGAAGTATAATTTCCATAAAATAGAATGCACCAATTTTGTTTAGTGTTTTGTGAATTTTAACAAATATATACACCTCTGTCCTATCTAGTTTTCAAATATAAGAATGAGATCATGTTGCACATACTATTCTGCAGCTGGTTTAGGTATTCAGTAATGTCATGGAATCTTTTTTTTTTTTTTTTCATGACACTGACCTCTTTTTAAATTATTGTATACCTTATTGAATATAAGCTTGGATACCAGTCACTTATTGAACTATTTCCTTCTAGATGGACATTTAGAATCCCTACACATTTCTCAATTTAAATGGAGTAATGAGGATCCTTTTCTGCTTATCTTTGACATTTTGAAAGGTATTTTTTATAGATTATAGATTCCTAGAAATAGAATTGTTTGATCAAAATTTTTGAAATTAAAAAAAGATTATAACAATTTAAGCTCCCACTTAGAAGAAAATGCCCTCTTTCTAAAGTATTTTCTATTTGGGATGTTCAGACTTTATAAGATTTGCCAGTCTGATAGGTGAAAAGAGGTAAGATGTTGTTGCTTTAGTTTGCATTTCCCAAATTGCTGGAGAGGATGAACATTTTATGTTTATATTTATTTTCTATTTGCATTTCTTCTGTGAATAAACTGTTCTTAAATTTGTTGATTTCTATCTGTTTTTTTCTTATTGATTTGTAGGCACTCTTTTTATATTATGTCTTTTTTTCCCTCTTACTAACCATTCAAGTTAACCTGTTAAGCAGTATCCTAGATACTGACATGCTTTACTATCACTTGGGTATCTTGTTTAAACAGAGAATCTGATTCAGTGGGTCAGGGGATGGGCCTGATAATCCACATTTCTAGCAAACTCCCAGGGGCTTCCAGTGCTACTGGTCCACAAATCATATCCTGGGTAACAAAGTGTTAAGGTTTATGACTTTTATCTGGCAGAATTCCATCATGATCAAGAGACAATGTGTGTTAGATTTTTCTTTTGCTAAATAAAAGTACTAGGAATGATCTGGAGAAAGTAATCTGTGTGGAAAGAAGAAGCCAACTGTAGTTGTTGAAATTACTTCAGTCATAGTCTTTCTGGGGAGCTAGGGGGTGCTGGTGTGAGTTTTGAGTTAAGTGTCACCTCTACTTACCTTGAGCTTGCTAGGCTTTCAGTTTCCACCTTGAGAATTTTTTTTAAGTTTATTTATTTATTTTTGAGAGGGAGAGAGAGAAAGAGGGAAAGAGAGCATGTGCAGGGGAGGGATAGAGAGAGGGAGAGAGAGAATCCCAAGCAGCCTTCCGGATTATGTCAACACAGAGCCTGATGCTGGTTGGGCTTGATCTCATGAACCATGAGATCATGACCTGAGCTGAAATCAATAGTTGGTTGCTTAACCCACTGAGCCACCTAGGTGCACCTCCACCTTGAGAATTTTTAAAAATAAGACAGTAATCTCTGCTCTATTTCACAAAATTTTGTTGAAGATCAAAGGAGAATTATGAATATGCTTTGTGGCCTGTAACAAGCTGGAACACAGCGGGTGTTGTCCCTGTCCACACAAAGCCTCCGGGAGTCTGAACAGCAGGCCTGGAGCACATGAGCATCCAGTCTGGCCAATGTCTACAGTGAAGGCAGAGTGCTTGTCAAGTTTTTGTATCAGCCCTGAAATTCTTCCTCAAAGTTTGGACTGTCCTAAGTATATCTGAATCAATTTGGACTTCAATTTTATAGTAGGGAACCTCTTAGGATTCCTTGGTATTTATCTGTGGCAAGTAGCAGGTGTTGGACTCTGTTCATGGTTCTGGAACTAGGTCATCATAATCCAGTTATGTGGATGACACACAGACACAGACATAGCCACACCATGAACCAAAATGTGATTTCTAAATTACCATGGTAATAACAAAATTGGTTCTCTAAAGTATGGATTATTAGAGTATGGTCTATGGAAGACAGTGGCTAGCTTTTTATCAAATATGTTTCCTTTTCTGGAACACACAGGCAGGTGATCTCGCTCAACTTTCTTTGCAGTTAGGTGATTAATGAATTGTGAGTGGGAGTCATATTGTCATTCTGGGGTGCAGTTTTTAAGAAGTGTATTGAGCTATTCCAGTCTCTGATCTCCTGTCTGCCGGCTGAACACAGAGGACTCTACTGTCCCAGCAGAGCACTGAGAATATGATGGAAAGATAGAGATCATGGGTCCCCAAATCTCATGTGGGACCAACCTGCCACCAATCTGTTTTGGACTTCAGGGGAACAGGTTATTTATGCTTATTGTGTTGAACACATTATATATTTTGGGGTTTGTTCATTATAGTAGTTAGAGTTACCTTTATTAGTCACTCTAATTTGCATAAATCACTGAGATACTTTGGGATACTTTTTAATTGGTATCGGCATAAACATTGCAGTCCCTCCGAGTAATCTATTAAATGATTACATAGGGCAGATGAGTAAAAGAGAAAAGGTAAATGTGATAACCTGATGAATGTGGTTGGAGAGTCTTTGAGAGGTGGAGCATTTAACCTGTTGGGAAACTTCTAATTGTCCTTCATTTCAAAATATCACCTTTTTGTGAATAACTGACTTGAAGCTCAGAAATCAGACAGTGAGAAACAGTTAAATGCTCCATGTGGCTACCCTGTGCCCCATCTCCCTTTAATTCCTTTCTTGCTGCTCAGGCCTGGAACAAGATGGCTATTCTTTGGAGAGTGAAAAGCAAGTGAAAGTCCTGTAATGTTTCTGTTTGATGTTTTTGGCAGTGATGATGAAAATTCTAGACTGAAATGATATTGTATGAAGTCTGGACCAATTGCCTTGTTAAAGTCGAATGGATTTCCTCTCTTTTAGCTGTCTGGATCAATTCTTGGAGGAGTTAGTCAGAGAATTTGCTTTCTCAGTTGAAGCAACATATTGTACTGATAACACGTGAAAGTACAGTCTGATTGGACTCCCCAGGCCTTTCCAACTCACTGCTCATGTGAGCATTAGGAGGGCTTTTGCAAAATAAATAGAGCTTGCTGGGGTCTGTTAAGAAGGGTTCCAGATTCCATTGACCAAAAGTGGAATGTTTAATACTCCACAGTTAAAAAAGAAAAAAAAAAAAAAGAACCATGGAATTCTGAGTCCCACCTGTTAAATTATTTGTCCTTCTAATAGAAGCAGGAATGAAAGGCGTATGTTCAACATCATTTTGGACCCATTTTCTGTGGCGGGAAACCAAGGTAAACACATTTTTCCTGATGTAATTGTTGATATTAGTTCAGCTCATATGATGCAGGCTGTGTGAACCATTTCACTTGGACCTATCCTCGGCTGGAGTTGGACAATGCTAGTGGGAAAGCTTGGAGCCCACAGAGCCAGCAGTCTGGGGGCCCCAGAACTTTTAGGGAGCACCCGGGCTCTAACATTGCTGCTGTAAAGGTATCCTTTGGGTTCCTGGCCTCTGGTCTCATTTCTTTGCATGTATGCTTGGGAACGTTCACCTCATCTCCTCATTTGGGTTTGTTCTCATTTCTTAATTTCTTATTTGATTTGTACCAGAGAATTATCATTCCCCTTTTCTAATTTTTCATATATGTGTATATACATATGTATATATGTATTTTCATACATATGTATATATGTATTTTCATACATATACATATATATGTATTTATACATATATACATATATATATGTATTTTCATATATGTGTATATATGTGTATGTATATACACATATATGAAAATACTATTATACATATTATAAATACTGGAGTTTCTTTTTCTTTAAATTCTCTCTTTTTATGTGTGGTTCTCTCTCTTCTCTCTGCCCCTCACCCTTGGCCAATCCCTGCCCTCATCTATGTTAACAACCCAGCACACTCCTGTTTCTGCACACTCCTGTATTTATGTGCAAACACAAATGTTCATATATATTTTCATTTTTTTGTGTCATTTTAAACAGTAGTTCCCAGGGGAGCATAGGGGTTTTGTTCTTAGGCTAACCTCCCCAAACACATTTAGCCCACAATACAGTTGTTTCTTCATTTGTTTTTCCCACTAATATCTGCTTTGGGTAACTTCGTGTCAGGCCCTGTGCTCGGGATTATGGGCACCAAGATGAACTGAATACAGACTCAGATCTCAGGAAGTTACAAGAGTGTATGCTTAGTGCAATGAGAGACAAGGGGCATCTAGACCAGGCTGCAAGGTGTAGACCCAGTTAATACCACTGGGCTCATTGCTTCTCTGGAAAAACATGTTCCAAGTCCCATTTTGGGATTATTTAAAACCCACATGTCTACCCCAGGCTCAGGATCGGCAGGGGCTTTGGCATGGAGGCAGGAGGAGTGGGACCACTGCAGGGATGGGGGGCCCTGCCCAAGGGGTCCTGGACAACTGTGTGGTAAAGAGGTCAGATGGGTGACACTTCTGGATATGCATTGTTCACAAGTCTGTCTTTGTAAATGAGGCACCAGGAATGAGGATGCCTGTCTTGTATTGCTTACATAGTTATTTCCCATGTGAGACCTGGCCTTCAAGACTGTACATGCAGGGAGGGCAGACTGGTCTCTTGGGTGCCTTGTGCTCTTCCTGTGGCACAGAACACAATGCTGATCATTAATTTAAATGCAGTGCTGGTGACCGAAAGAATAAAAATAATATAGTGACTGAACATTTGTACATGAAGCTACATCTCCAATGAACTTTTTAATATGTTTTAACATCCTGGTTTCTGATAACAGAAATGCCTATATTTGTGCAGGACTTACAGTTCACAAAACATTGTCCCATACTTCATTGGGTCTTTACAATGAACTTCGGGGGCAGACATCTTTGTTAGTATCACAGTTTTGCATTAGTGCAGACATACCTGAAATTTAATTTTTTTAAGTTTACTTATTTTTGAGAGAGAGCTAGTGGGAGAGGGGCAGAGAAAGAGAGGGAGAAAGAATCCCAAGCAGGCTCTGCACCATCAGCATGGAACCTGATGCGAGGCTTGAACTTACGAACCATGAGATCATGACCTGAGCCAAAATCAAGAATCAGATGCTCAACCAACTGAGCCATCCAGGTGCGGCTCCCCACCCCCTTTTTTTATTTTGAAATTTAGGTTTTTAATTCTCCAGGAGAGCAGAGCTGTCATTGGGAAGACCCAGGAGTCAAGCTGTGACTTGCAAACTTACACAGGAGAGACCCAGAGAATAAGGTGGCTCTCACAGCCCTGAATTGGTGCAGGGCTCTTTAAACTTGTAGCAAGTAAGCCTGCGTTCTTAGGGGAGCTAGCCTTCACTGCAGTTTGAGTCGACAGTCACAACTGTGGGTGATGAAGAGCACCCACTGGGGCTCCGGAAGGGCTGAGAAGCAACTACCAAAAATACCACTGTTAGCAAAGCCATCTGTTGGGTTAAATATTGCCTGCTTTGGTCTTCTGTTTAAACCAGACATGTTTGTAGGAGAGGAAGACGTAAGTTTGAAGCCACCAATTAATATCACTGCAGTGTCAGTTGGGTTATCAATTGCTCAGGTTATGAATTATTTGAGTTACCAATTATTGGGAAAGAACTCTAAGGTGAAGTAAATTTGCCTTGTTTGTTCATTTTAGGAAAACTTTGGAGCTTATATGTGATTCAAGGGAGTAGACCAGTGGGCCACACTGGGGTGGGGGGGTAGGACAGGGGGTGCTGGGGAGAACACAGAGATCCTCAGGTTGCTTCTAGATCCTTGTGCTCCTGGCCAGAAGACTTTGACTTCTATCTAGTCATGGACAACTGCTCCTCCAGGCATCTCTTAGACATTGCAATTCCGAGGCTGTGCTGGGAGCAAATGAGGCAGAATAAGGGCTTCCTTCCTGATGACCTTCCTAAGTCAGAGGGGTGTATCAGGCAGGCAGGAGAGAGCAGGCAGCCAAGGCATGTTTTGGGAGAGAAGGAAGCTGGTCTGTGTGATGCGTGATTACTTTGGGGGAAGCAGTCACAGGGCTCTTGATTTTAGAAATAGGACAGCCTCCTGTGCTGAAATGATGGACTCTGGGCATGGCAGGGTCAGCCCAGAGCCAGCGTGGGGGGCATATGTACCAGGTCAGGGGGTTAGCAGTGATCCTCAGCCCACTATGGACCCTACAGATACTCACAGCCTTTTTTTTTTATGACTTGCATGAGAAACAGTCATCAGTGCAGAAGTTCAAAGCCATGATTCCCGTGCGTTCCTTAACATGATACAGGTGGGCTTTCATTGGAAACACCTTCTGCTCCCCCAGCTCAGTTCTCTTGAAAACAAACATCGGTGCCCTTTGCCCAAGTCGGAAGAGATGGCTGTGAAATCCCCGTGAACTTCCCGTGCATGCCACCTCTTCAATCAGGTCCTTCTGTAGGGGTGAGGACCTGCACATCCATCCATCCTAGAGCTCACCACGGGCAGCGTGGCAGAGTCCCGCGAACAGCATGCTTGCACATGGCTCCAGACGTAGCCACGCTGGTGTGGGGTAAGGGGTCAGGGTCCCTCAGCTCAGGCCAAAGTGCAGCTACAACTGGGAGGTCTCCTGTCTTTGCTCAGAAAACACTCTTTGCAATCCAGGCTTTGAATTATTCCCTCCTTCCCTTTCATATTAAAACTGCTGTTCAGATGTGAGGGCTCAGCATAGAGCCTTGAAGCAATGAAAGAAACAAATCTGGAGCCTGACTCCTCACATATGACAGCTAGGTCATTTGACTTCGTGCAAGTCGCTAAGCTGTTCTGCATTTTGGCTTCGTCCTCAGTGAAATGCAGGTCATAGTAGTGCTTACCTTCCAGGGCTCTTTTGAGGACTAAATAAATTGATGCGTATAAAGGACTAAGAATGATCTCTGGCACTGATTAAACACTCAATGTTAGCTATTATTGTTAATAATAAAAATAATCAAACTGGATTTTTAATAGGCTTTATTTTTTTAAGTTTATTTATTTTGAGGAGAGAGAGAGAGGAGAGAGAGGAGAGAGAGAGAGAGAGAGAGAGAGAGAGGCAGAGAGAAAGAGAATCCCAACCAGGCCCTGTGAGATGATGACCTGAGCCAAAATCAAGAGTCCTCCGCTTAACTGACTGACTTAAATAAAAGCCCCTAGGCTTTATTTTTTTAGAGAAGTTTTAAGTTCACAGAAAAATTGAGGGGCAGGTACAGAGAGTTCCCATTCATGCATGCTCCCATCGTGCACAGTCTCCATTGTTGACATCCTGAACACAGGGGTACTTCTGCTATAATTAATGAGCCCACATTGACAGGCCATTATTACCTGAAGTGAAGATTTTACATTAAGGTTCACTCTTGGCATTGTGCATTCTATGGATTTGGACAAATGTATAATGACATATATTTATCATTATAGAATCATACAGAGTAGTTTTACTGCCCTATAAATCCTCTATGCTCCACCTATTCATCCATCCTTCCCCCAACCCCTAGGAACCATCTATCCTTCTGTTTATCCATAGTTTTCTGCCTTTTCCAGAATGCCATGCAGTTAGAATCATACAGTATGTAGCCTTTTCATATTGGCTTTTTTTTTCACTTAGTAAATCCATTTAAGTTTCCTCCACGTCTTTTCATGGCTTGATAGCTCATTTCTTTTTATTGCTGACTGGTATCCCATTGTCTGGTTGTACCATAGAATATTTATCTACTCCCCTACTGAAGGACATCTTGGTTTCCTCCAAGTTTTGGCAATTATGAATAAAGCTGCTATACATATCTGTGTGCAGGTTTTTGTATAAAAGCCTTCCTTTTTATTACATTAAACATATATGGAATTAACCTGTGCCATCTCAGAGTGTATACTATATATACTTGGTATTCAACTCCTGACTCTTCCACAAATGTCTCATGTAGATTTCTGTGCTCAGGCTGGCGGTGATGTGATCTTTAGGATTCCCAGCTGTTGGCATGCCCTTCACTCAGAGGACACCTTGCCAATCATATCTCTCTCCTCTGCATTTGTGCCCTTAATGCCAACAGCTGGTTTGTTTGCTTGTTTGTTTGTTTGAGAGGGCACAAGTGAGCGAGGGACAGAGAGAGAGAGAAGTGGGGCTCATTTGGGGCCTGTGTTTTATCTAAAGCGGGGCTCGTGCTCCTGAAGTGGGGCTTGAGTTTACCTGATGTGGGACTCAAGCTTATGAACTGTGAGATCATGACCTGAGCCAAAGTTAGATGCTTAACGACTGAGCCACCCAGGTGCACCAACAGCTGGTTTAAAAGCTAGACATAACTTGTCCCTAAGTCTTTACTGAGGTTTCTCATACTTTTCCCCTAGCCTCAAGTTTTAGAAAAGACCAGCAAAACAAAACATCAGTTTTGTTTGCAATATAATGTTGCAGAGGAGTCACACAAGAGTTTCTGAAGCATAAAAGGAACATGCAATTGAAAAGGTGGTAGAATAGCTAAAGATATAAAGTAGGCAATGTTGATAGAAATTAAAAGGCGAAATTACTGAGTGAATAGAATTGCTAGAAATTTATGACAAAACCGGCATTTTAATCTTGACTATACACAGGTTTAAAGAATGTGGAGTGGTGATTACAAACACTCATTTTTGACAAATTTGCTTCAGATGACTCATTTCAAGAGGGAAGCTAAGCAAGAAGAACAGAAAAAAGTAGGACAAACTTGGAAAATACTTGGAAAGCAAAAGAAATAAAGGACAGACCTTATCACCCTAACCAAGCCTTTCGTAAGTTATATAATACTGAATTAAAAAGCTGAAATTTTGAGAAATTGCCCACGATTCACCAAAATTTCCAAGAAGAGAAAAATGAGTGATAATATTTTCATTTTCTACCAATTTTCCTAATGAAATACTTGTTTTAAATTAAATTATAGTTACTCAATGGAGTAACAATGACATTAGGCCTTCTGAGTGTCAGTCCTTGTGAAAATGGCAGTGATTCCTTGTGCTCATGTGTGATATGAGGCCAGCCTTACTCATTAGACTCCTACCAGCTGTCTCCTTTCCTTGATTTGAACTTGGGCAAGTCTCTTCCCCTTTCTGAGGGGAAGGATTTGAGCCACATGTTGTGTGAAAACCCTTGTAATTCTTACCTTTTCTGACTTCAAACAATACCATGCATTATTAATCCACAAAACTCTCACCCAAGACATAACTTTGTTGGTCATGTTGTCTTTGCTCATTTCTTCAGTGAAGGATCATTTTAGTCATGAAACCACTAATGCCCAAGCCACCAAAAGTGACTGGATTCAGGGCAGGACTTCTGATTGTGAGCAAAAGAGGCGACCCTATAATTAAGGTACTAGAAATAACAGAAACTCTATCTCTGCACGAATCCTATAAACTCTAACTCCCATTACACACCATCAAGTTTGAGCTGCTTCATTCTCTTCCATGCCCAGCCTCCAGATTGCCATTTTCTGATTACCTACCTTCCAAGGCTGTCCTTAATATGTACTATAACCAATTTTTACCTACTAATGACAATTTACCAGTGTGTGTGTGTGTGTGTGTGTGTGTCCTACCATCTCTACATATCTTTTTTTATGCAGTGCTGAATTGTGTTTGTTCAGCTAGATCATCATTTCCATCTTGATGGTTTGACTTAGAAAAGCACAATATGCTTACTATCCATGGACTGACCCAATTTTTCCCTCTCTCACAATATGGGTACATGGATAACAATCGCTTAATTTTTTTTTCTTCTCTTAATGGTAGTATCTAGTGACATTTGCCTGTCATTTTATGTCACATGCCTGTGCCTGAGGAGAGGTGATGGGGAGCTGAGGACTGGCCATAGATGTGATCAGTGGGGCGCTCATTTTTGCAAAGAAGGCATTGCACTTGCTTCTCTTGTACTGCATATTGAGTTGCTGTTTACTATTTATTTTACAAAAATTACTAGACTAGAGATTATTATCCCTATTGAACAGATGAGAGAACAGAGGCCAAGAGGGTTAAATTAACACGTCAAGGTCTCGTCTGAGTATCTGTGTATGTAGGCATGAGCCCACACAGAATAATTTGTCCTGAAGCACCCCTTTCTCAAGGAAGCCCTTCCTAATGTGATATATCCTGAAGGGCAGACTCCAGGCTAAAGTAACTTGATAGTAGATGGCAGTCTTCCAAGCTGTTGCTGGTTTCCCCAGGTCTCAAATTCCTTACTTGTGTGAATATTAAGGCAAATTGAGTGGGATATTGCAACACTGGGTTATCACTCACATGGTAACTTGCATGGGAAAATGTCTCCCCTGCACAGATTAATTAAGAGCCAATCCTCTGGAATTCTGTGCTTCGGAGTGAATTACGGGTGGTTTCTGTGAAGTTAAAGGGACGGAGACTGTTTTTTTCGTTGCTAACTGGAAAGTGTAGAGGAGTGTAAGTGGGCAGTACAGCTGCATTTGTAAAAATACAGGTTGTTTTTAATTAATGCCACATGACGCATCCAACCACAGCATTTTCCCCCGGTTCGATGATGTCTGTAGGCATTGTAGCCTAGAATTCTCCAAATTACTCCCATGTTGTGCTAGACTCAGCAATGATTGAGTATCATTTGCTAGGGGCAATTGGGATAATAGGAACCTCATCAGTCAGCTGAGGAGGTGTGGACAGCAGATTGGGGTAAAAAGGTGAAATCTGATCTGAGGCTGGTTCCGGAGCCAGTTATGTCCACCTGGCAATAACCAGGGAGTAAGAACTTACTCTTTGGAACTCAGCTAACTAGTTGCTATTGCTTGGTCAAAGGGAATTGCTTCTAAGTTCATAGGTCCAGGCAGTGCTGGAGCCTAGACACAAGAGCGCCCTTTACACAGGCAAGGAGCCCACAGGCACCATGAGGTTGCATCAGTTCTCCAAGGCATTATGACTCAAGATCTTGAACTTGTTGCCCTTGTTTCTAGGAGGACATCTCAGTCTCATGGTGATAGTTTGACATGAATTTAAAGTAGAAAATCATAGTTGATTTTGATGTCATTCAGAGGAAGCCCACTTTGCATTGATCACTGAAAAGTAGGAGGTCAAAGGAAGAGGAAGAGTTGAGTAATCATTATACACAGTATAGCCTTACTGATTTGAGTCAGTGGGTAGGATTGGTCTGATTATAAAATATTTAATGAGAAGTGTATTTTAATAAAGTTAAGATGCATTCAGGGTTAGGTATGTATAATAAAAGTATATATATATATATGTATATTTATATATATATAAAGGATACTAGGTGAGTATAAAAAAGTCATTCTCAATGCTTTAAAAAAATTTTTAAGTAGGTAAAACATATGCCATGCTAGTTGCTTTACATTATTAATTTACTTTTCAAGTAGCTATGGCAAAGATAAAATCTAGCCTGGCTTCTGCGCAAATTATCAGAGATTCCGATTAGGGGAATTTGGATCAGGTACAAAATGGTACATCAAGAAAGGAGGGTTTCGTTTGAGTGGGTCCAGACCTAGGGCTCTGGAATCAAGATAGGCTTATGAGATTTAATTTATAAATATTTAATGATATCTACTGTATGCTAAGCACAGAGTAAGGCTATGAGGGGGATATGAATGAAGCAACAGAAACTCTGCCTCATAGAGAACATATGTAAGACATCTATGGTTAGTGTGCATAGTAACAATGGGAAATGAGGATGATTTGGTCAGCTTTGGATGATATACTGAGGGGGTAGTGAGGAGCCATAGAATGTTTTTGAGCAGGGGAATAACATGACCAGAGCTATGTTTTAAGAGCAGCCACATGTGGTAATTGAGGAGTTCAAGCACTGCTGCATAGTGTGAGTGAGGAGTGTGGTCCAAGAATTACAAACTATGACAGTTAATCAGATGAGAAGAAGAATCAAGATCTCAAAAGTATTCTCTGAGACTTCCAGCCTGGAAGATGTGGCATGATGTTAATAGGGTCGGTCTGGTGTGGGAGGACTAGAGTTTTGGACAATGGTTTTAGACATTCGATTGTGAATTCTTGTGGATTATGCACCTGGAGATGTTGAATTGGTATCTGGTCTTGAGGTTAATGAAGCTGGATTTAAATTACAAAATTGAGAGTCACCTGCACAGAGGTAAGATCTGAATGTGGGGACTGGATAGAGGAAGAGATTATATAGAAGTGAAGAAATTAGGTCTAGATCTTGGGTAATGAATCCTGTGGTTAGGAAGCGGCACATGTGGTCTGTATATCCTCTGTGCCTCCAGCTCCAGGGAGGTGCCCTTGCTGAGGTGAGTGGGGATAAAGACGGGACAACTGTGTTTTCTTGTAAAGAATTACATCATTACACGATGCAGCCAATGAATAGATTTCTGCTATGCTGCGGATTATCTTTAAATTACAGTAGCAATGATCCTATTGGTCATTCTCTGTCTTAGCTTTCCTTTTCTTTGACTCTGTCATAAATGCACGTTTGGCTCCTGATTTACTGTTAGAAATTTCCTGTGTAGTTTGGGGTTGAGAGTTAGGGGGTCAGGTTTTGGGATTTAAAACCCAAACAAATGTTTCCCTGCCTTCCTACAGTACACTTAAATTAATTTAGGGGTCAGAGGATATCCTGTGAAAATATCAATAGCAACCTAGTCTTTTACTATGTGGACCCAAAGGGAAACACATTTGAACAGCATGAAGCTCATTCCAGAGGAGCCAAATAGCACTATTAAGAACATTAATGTACTCATCCCACAATTAATTTCTGAAGTAAATATTTGAAAAGATAAGCATGTCTAACTTTGCAGAAGAAGTTACAGAATATGAGATGCAGTCCAGTAAAATGAAGAACCCAGATCAAGTATTGAAAAAAAAAAGTTACAGAGAGGGAGGGAGGCAAACCATAAGGGACTCTTAAGGACTGAGAACAAACTGAGGGTAGATGGGGGGTGGGGGAGAGGGGAAAGTGGGTGATGGGCAGGGAGAAGGACACTTGTTGGGATGAGCATTGGGTGTTGTATGGAAACCAACTTGGCAATAAATTCTATTAAAAAATAAAAAAAATAAAATAAAATTCATTATCCAGCAAAAAAAAAAAAAAAAAAAGAAGAAACATCAACAAAATAAAGAAACTTTTACCGACAGCCAATCCAATTCAACTAATGTTTACCAAGTACCTATTAAGGGAAAGCATAAAGCATGATCAGGATGTGTATCAGTATTCTAAAAAGTCAGACATGATTTCTATTTTCAAGGAAAGTAGACACCAGTGTGTGAGCTTATATATAAAAATAACAACAGCAATGATAACAATAAACTGACTATAATGCAAAGTAACATGAAATCTGTGATGAGCTGAGATTAATAAGCATTGAATATGAGGAGGTGGTTCAATTAATTCTGACTAGAGGATCAGGAAATTTTCTCAGAAAATGTTGCATTTGAACTACAACTTTGAGGATAATTGTGAGCGTGGTAGTGGGTGGTTGTGGTGGTGATGATGATGGTGATGAAGCAAAAGGGGAAAGGGGAAGGAGAAGGAAGAGGAGGAGGAGGAGGAGGAGGAGGGAGGGGGGTGGAGGGGAAGGGGAGGAGGAGGGGGAGGGGGACAGGAATGGGAAAGAGAGGGAGAAGGAGAAGAAGAAGAAGAAGAAGAGGTAGAGGAGGAAGGAGAAGAAGGAGGGGGGAGGAAAAAGAGTGGGAGGAGAAGGAGGGTGAGGGGGAGGAGGAGGAGAGGGAGAAGAGGAGAAAGAGGAGGAGGAAGAGAGGGAAGGTGCCAATCATTGAATACCTATGATTTTCCCAGCTCTGTATTATTTGCTAAACAGATTGTATGTTAGTGTCTTGATAGGTAAAGCAGAAGGGGAGGATTTCAGATGATACAGGAGCACAAGAAGAAACATTTTGTGTGTTGGCATGTGTAGAATAGAAAACCATTGTTGTGTTCAAGGGCCAGGGTACATGGAGAGTTATAATATGAGATAGGACTGGGGAGGAATAGGGACCAGACTATTAAAGAGATCCAAATACCCTATGAATTACATGAGTAATACCTAGAGCTCTCTGGATACTTTTGTGGGAAGCTGATCCCATTAGGCGTTCCAGGACTGGCTTCTGGTGTATGCATCTGTCTTCCAAATCCCTGGAAGATGCTCTCTGGAATTTTACGTGAGGTTTATGAGGAGAAACCTTGAACCTGGTCATTTGATGGCTCCAGGAAAGATGGACTTGGTGAGGGCCTAGCAGCCATCGTTAACAAAGGATGGCCAGTACATCATGGACATTGCAAGAAGTGGGTGATGTTTTCTCAGAAGATGTGGTATTCTTTTCCACTTTAGTCCACAGGCTTCCTAAAGCATTTGGGATTTCTCTATTTTTAAATAAGAATTCCACATATGCCTGAAGTAACTTACAGGCACCTCAATGTTATGTTAACAAAGAATACCTTTTATTATTTAAAAAAATGACTAACTTGCAGTCTATAACAGTGAAAAAGCAAGGTGTCTTTATGGGGAAAAATTCAGAGAATTCTGATAGCTCTAAAAGAGGCAGAGAAACAGAAAAATAATGACCTCAGGGAGGCATATTATATTTTTTAAACAAGTTGAAATATCTTAGAGATATCAGTTGTGGCCTTTTTTCTTTAAAGTATGTGGTCATTTGGGGAATGAGGAGGGAACACATGTGTGTGGCGGGAGGGTGTAATCAGCTTGATAAAGCTCACGACTTTAGTCCAGTTGGGCTGAGTCCAATTGAGATTAGGAAGGAACAGAAAGGTTTTCTGTAGAACAATTAGTGGGCTGTGAGGAATATTCAGTTCTGGTTTTTAGTTTTGGTAAATTTTCAACAAAATAATGAAATAATAATGACAAGCACAACAAAACCTTAGAAGACGCATATCTGTGTTTTTACTAGCTTTTAGAGCCAGCAGATACTTGGGACTCACTTGTTTGGATCGTGATGCAAAGACCACTTGCTTTCAAATGTTTAATTCAGAATTCTTCTTGGTGGCCCTGAGCATTCTGGGAGTAGAGGTACATTCAGCTGCAGGGACCAGACCAGTTTCCTGAGTTTCCAGGCATCCTTGAGCTTTGGTTTTTAGTGAAAAAC